>NC_081416.1:32815988-33164517 GCF_949786415.1 Peromyscus eremicus | reverse complement strand
CTTTCAGCATTTGCCCCAACATCTGGCTCTGAAATTTTATTATAAGACCGTTTAGGATTTGTGCAACACTGTATAGATAGGGGCTGGATAGATAGGACTGACTGCTCGTTTGGGTTCAATTCCAGCACCCAAATGATGACTCAAAGACAAATGTAGCTCCAGTTCCAGGGGTCCTTGGCCACTGGACACACAAGCAGAACACACACACACACACACACACACACACACACACACACACACATACACATACATGTGTGAGGCACTTATACACATAAGATAAAAATAAAAAAAATAGGACAAAATTAAACATTGCTGCCTGGGAAAGGAGAGAATGGAGATAAGGCACAGGTTTGAGACTAAATTCCTGTGTGTGTATGTGTATGTGTGTGTGTGTGTGTGTGTACCAGCGCTGGTAGTGGAATCCAGACTCTTGTGCATAAAATGCAAGCATTCTACCATTGAATTACATCACCAGCTATATTATTTTTGCTTGGTTTGGTTTGGTTTGATGTGTGTGTGTGTGTGTGTGTGTGTGTGTGTGTGTGTGTGTGTTTCTGAGAATGGGTGTGTTTGTGTGAAGGCCAGAGGACAACCTCAGATGTTCTTCAGGTACCATCCAGGTTTTGGAGGGAGCGACAGGGTCCCTTGTCAGCCTAAAACTCCCCAAGTTGGCTAGCCAGCAGACCCCAGGGATCCGCTGGTTTCCACTTTCCCAGAACTGGCACTGGGTTTACAAGCATACACCGCCATGGGTGTTTTTTTTGTTTTTGTTTTTGTTTTTGTTTTTGTTTTTTACATGGGTTCTGGGGATAGAACTCTGGTCCTTATGCTTGTTGACTGAACCATCTTTCCAGCCCTGCGTTTTGGTCTTTAAGTTAGTTTCGTTAATTGCACAAGATTTTATTTCTTAAAATGTTCCAAACATAAGCTCAAGGTCCTGCTCCCTAGAGGAGATCTCACGTATTCCTCTGGGGGCAATGTTTCTTGAAATTCAAGTTCCTAGATCATATAGGACAAGCTGAGAGTCCCAGGCAAGACAACAAAGCTTTTTTAGCTTCATTCTTCAGGTTTATGGAACAGAGGGGGCAACACCATATGGGGCCATTGGGAGGCTTGTGTAGATTTTGTGTGTAAAATGCTAAACATAGGAAGCATCCCTCCTGTCCATTTCCCAGAGTCCTTCTCTTCCCTCCCTTTCACTTACCGTCTTTTCCTTCAATGAATTAAGAAGTGCTGTGAAAAAGGAAAGGGAGGTGAGAAGGAAAATAAGTCTGTGGACAAGTATTTTAAACATTGGCCACTCTTTTAAGTCCCTCATTCCAGCCTCCACTACAACCAAGATCCCCTCCAAGCTACACGAGGTGCGGACACACAGTGCACAATGGGAAGGCTGAGTCTGGCAAGTCCTGGTTCCATGGGAAACTTGCACGTAGGGCGGGGGCAAGCGCTGACCACATCTGAGCCTCACGTCTCTCAACAGTAAGTCAGAGACCACGGCTGTCCAGCCTCATCATACAGACACTCCCGTCACTCTGTGAATGGGAGACCCCTTGTACAAATAGTCACTTTAGGCAAGTTGTGTGATCCACTGAGAATTCTCCACCCTCTCTTCCCTTCTCAACCTTTGAACCAAGGGTTAAAGATGGCCATTTAGACAACTATGTCAGCACTTTCAGAGATTAACACCTCGAGATAACCTGGTAGAGTTAGTCTAATTAGCCCCAACAGATAGCAAAATCCGAACACTTCGGGGAATAAATAGGGAGTTCAGAACGGAATGTGATGGGAGAGAGGCAGGGGCAGGAAAGTCCCTACCAGTTTCAGGCCAGCCTGGTCTACATAGAGAGTTCTGGGTCAGCCAGGGTTACATATAAGACCCTATCCCAAATAAACAAAGCACAGAAGGAAGGTAGAGAGCCACTGCCTTGGGTTCTAGAGGACCTACAGAGGAGCCTTTTGGAGGTCTCTTCACATGTTAGCTGCCTTTCTTCAGGGAGTCACTTCCTGACTTGGGGAGAGCTGCATCTCCCATCTAGATGTCCTAATAAAAAAGCCTTGTTCGGCCCCTGGGTCTAGGCTTCTGTCTGTATTCTTGGGTCCGAACACCCAGCTCCAGCAAGTGGCAATAGTACTGGGTAACAGCACTCTTATCACAGTGGCACACAAGAAAACACACTTGTTTCTTAGCTGGTGAGTCTTTGCATTGGTGGGGCCCCTCTCTGGATTGGGGGTGCAGGTCCAGTCTAGGTTCACTTTGCAGTCTTCTTCAGTCTAGGCCTAAACAAGGGCATCACTGATGAATAGCATAGCAAAAGTGAGTTGGACAAGCTTTCTTGGCATGTGCAAAGCTTCATCTCATGTCACCTCCACTAACCTGATAGTGGTCAGCTGCAGCCATGGACAGTTGTTCCTCTGTTAAGGAAGGTATTCTGGCTGTACTAGTGCAAGGCTTGGGAGAGGACCATGGAAACAAATGCAGGGAGTGAAACATTTGGATCGAGACGTATACTGCTAGTGAAATCTATTATTATAATAGATCCTAAATTATATATCATAAAAGATATAATGTATGGTAATAATGATTACATTATGCCCAATTATTCATCATTTATAAATATATCTCTAATTTATTATAAATGATACCACAAAGTGATGAAATGGTAACTAACATTTACTGAGTCTTCTGTGTGAGCACTTTGAAAACATACTTGGGATAAATTAACTCATTTACCACTCACAGCAATACTGTGACGGGGATAGCATTACAATCTGTATTTCACAGATGATAACCAAGACACAGCAGGGCAAGGGAAAACCCAGATCACCCAGTAAATGACACGGGACAACAGCGGCAATTATGAGGGCAAATTGTACACTTTCCCTTTTCCTTTGTGTCCCCTCCTCCTCCTGTCCTCCTCTGCCCAGCTAGTCCCCTCCCACCGCCCTCTAACCACGCTGAGGTCCCTCACCTAGGCCCATTCACCCATCCCTGACTCCTCCTGTCCACTGCTCCTTCACTCAGCTCCACCAGCTTCTCCTCCCTTGTCGCCCTCACTCCACTCAGGACTCAACACTTCTTTCCCCAAGATCTGCTGTCAGCCTTGGAAATCTTGGTTGAGTCACTCACTCTCTTGTGTCAGAAGTTTCTGTGATCGCCGGTGCTCTGGAGACAAAGTTGGTCTGATATACAGGCCGTTTGTTTTCTGAATTTAAAAAACAGAAAGAAAGAAAATTGCGAGTGTGGGTCTGCTTATACTCTCCACAGCATCCCCAGGCTACTGGCAGATGCAGTGGGGTCCCAGGCCCCGTCGCCTTTGGAGATTTTCCTGCTTTGCTCCATATTTACTTCTCCCCCTTAAAAATGCCCCTCGTGGGATCTCCTGTTTCCCAGAATCACCTAGATCCCAGGACCTACTCTAGTGCATTAACTACAATCCTTGTAGAGCGGAGCCCTCAGAGTCTGATTTTCATTCCGAGATGACCCCAACTTGTGCTGAATTTAAGAAGTACCACACTAGGCGGGGCGGTGATACTTCTCGTACTGAACCACTGAGGACAGAGCCTGGCACTTCTCCAACGCGTTCAGGATGAATGGGTGAAATGAGCTGCCCCGCTCCCACCCCACCCCACCCACGTGGAGGTGCCAGGCCAATGAACACTCAGTTGCTAGGATTCCACCTGCCAGCAGGTGGCGCTGAGTCGACGTAAATGCTTTCCCAGGAAATGTTTTACTGGAATTGAAGCCTCAAACGCAGCACGACTGAATATTATTTTTTCGTACTTATTTTGTCTACAGCTCTCACTCGTATGAATAAATTGGTTTCAGAAGCCTGCTTTGAACTAGAGAAGCTTGGGCAGGTAAGGAAGGGACTGGACAGACGTTCCTAACTGTCCCAGCTTCCATCCTCCGTGAGTGAGCCGCTGCCTGTTGCGAAGTTACTCCAAGGCACACGTGAATCTGCCATTTCACCAAGACAGTGCAGCTAGCCTGTAATTTGTTAGTCATCTACTGCTTCCTTTCATGGGCGTTAAATGTGACTAACCGTTTAAAATCCTGTTTGTCGCAAAGCCTACTGAAGGCCTGTCTTGGCCGAGCGCTGTCTTTTCAGATGCTGAAAAGTCACCCCACAGGGAAAGGCTGGGGCCTCAAGCCAACGCCTCCCTCCCTTCCCCCAAAGGGCATCTGCGTGCGAATGACTGATAGGGTTGCTCTGGGCCAGCAGCCCACTATCAGGCAAGGCCACGGCCCCAGCTGAACGTTTTCTTCTGCAAGCAGACTTCTCAGCCAGGGGCCCTGAAGGAGGAACCATCCCGAGAGCTTGTGGTCTTCCCAGGCTCCGAGCCAAAGGCAGAGACAGTGACGGCTCGGGGTGGAAGCAGAGGCTACAGCCGACCCAGTGTACAAGAGGGCGCAGTTTAAGGGGGTCACACAGTTTAGGGGGTCACACATGGCGGAACTAACTGCCAAGTTCTGAATGGTCAGGAATGAACGCACAGAGGAGTTTAGAAGAGGCTAGTGGAGGGACTGACAAGGGAGGACCAGGAGTAGCATTTTGCTGGGGGAGAGGAGAGGAGAGGAAGGAAGGAGGAGGGAGGGGAGGGAAGGAGGGGGGAGAGGAGGCGGGGAGAAGCCACACACTTAGTTTAAAAATGCTGTGATGGCAAGGCAGTGGTGGCATGCACCTTTAATCCTAGCGCTCTGGGAAGCAGCGGCATGTGGATCTCTGTAAATTTGAGGCCAGCCTGGTTCACAGAGTGAGTTTTAGGACAACCAGGGCTACATGAGAAACCCTGTCTCAAAAAAAAAAAAAAAAAAAAAGTAACGACTACTACCATGTATGCTAATTTTAAAAAATAAACAACTTTAAATAACAAGAGAGTGGATTCGGTTACTCTTTCCCTTTCTTGAATAATCTGGTGTACAGTTAGACAGGGGCTAAGCAAGACAGGCAGCCAGGAGCCAGTGTGACTGTCCAAACTGATTCATAGGGAGGCCTACTTTTGGGGGAGTCTGGTATTAGCATCGGAGCCCAAGCGGGATAATGGTGTCCCCACAGAGAAACAGTCTGATGTAGGAGAGAAAGGTCGCTCCAAGGCTGTGCATACAGATGTGTTGGGGTTAATGGGAGCAAAATTTCTTATTATTGCAAAGTTAGAACGTAACTAGAGAGAAAACTATCATGAAAGCTGCATGGGGACGAAATGAGAAACATCAAGACAATGTGCGTGCAGGTAACACATCGAGAGGTCCCTATGGGGACGTGCTTGCCTGGCTGTGTGTTCACACGTCCCTGGTTTTATGCACTGAGAGCTGGGGAGACCAGCAGTGCTGTGTCCTGGTTTCTAAGCAGAATTATTAAAAGGATCAAGATCCCTTAGACTAGAGGACTGATTGACTGTAAGGCTGAGAAAAGTAGCTGTGCCCGGCTACTCAGGGGGCTGAGGCAGGAGGATTGCAAGTTCAAGGGCTTTCAGGTCTGCAGCAGGAGACCTTGTTTCAAAATAAAAAGTAAAGCAAGGGCCAGGGGTATGATTCAGTGGTAGAGAGCTTGCCAAGCATGCATGAAGCCCCTGGTTCAAGACCCAGCATGGTAAAAAACAAATAAAAATAAATAAAGCACCAGGACCATAAATAAAGTAAAGATGGAGCCCAAAAAAATTTGTGCCAGAAAGTAAGCAAGTTCTGAGAGAAGAACACTTAACCTAGCCTCAAATATTCCTGCTGACCAAAGCTGGGACAATCTGAACATCAAAATAACGATTTTATAGCTCATAACTCCACATTTATATCAAGTGATATAAAGAAATACAAAGAAGTTTTGAAGAGTGAAAAATTTACAGTATCTAAGTTCTTCGTAACCAAATGCCTGTTTATTACCAAAAGAAAAAGTGGTTTACAATCAAGAACCGTGGTAGATACCTCCTTAATGATGTAATTGAAGTACAAAGCTCAGTGGTCTGACATGTGCTGTGGAATAATGCTATTGTACACTGGTTTAATAAAATGCTGATTGGCCAGTAGCCAGGCAGGAAGTATAGGTGGGATAAGCAGACAAGGAGAATTCTGGGAAGAGGAAGGCTGAGTCAGGAGTCGCCAGCCTGCCGTCCAGGGAACAGCATGTAATGGCACACAGGTAAAGCCACAGAATACGTAGCGACATATTGATTAACAGAAATGGGCTGAGTTTAAGTGTAAGAGCTAGTCAGTAGTAAGCCTGAGCTAATGGCCGAGCAGTTTTAATTAATATAAGCCTCTGTGTGTTTACTTGGATCTGAGTGGCTGTGAACCGGGTGGGACACAGGAAAACATTCAGCTACAGACATGTGAAAACATGGATGCCGAAAGAAGAACACACCATGGCTTCATTAGCACTTCAGCCACAGAAAGATACAGCACCTGAATCTAATCATGAGGAAACGTCAAACTGTGGTTTCAAAATGATCAAAAGTAATGAAAGACCAGAAAAAATGTCAAGGACTTTTCCAGATTGAAGGAGACTAAAAACTGCAGGACAAATACATGTAGTGTGTGATCCTGAACTGGCGCCCATACTGAAGACAGGGTAGAAACAGAGGATGAAACCAGAACAGAACAGAATTGCACCACATCAGTGTGCGACTGTTGTCTTCTGATTTTAGGAGTGTGGACACAAAAACACAGCTCTCGCCTCAAAGGAGATAGAGTTTGTTGCGGTGCCAACTATGAATGACCAGGTCCCCCCAAATTCCTTCTTCCAACATGGAAGCAATTTCATGAATTTTTTTTTATATATAGTAACGGAACCAAGAACAAAGTCATACATAAATCCAAGCCCTTTTCAAATGTATTGGTGGAACTGCTAAGTAGGCGGTTATAGCAAAGCTGAGTCGTGGTAGCTGTTAGCCTCAGATGCTATGTAAGGCCTCTCTGGGAAAGAGTCATAGGAACCTACTTCCTCACCACTCTCTGCAGGGGTGAGATCCAGGGGTTGTCCCCTCCTTACAAAGTACAACAATGGAGCCTTGATTTCAGTTCCCAAGAGACTCTTCCTTATCTTGGTAACTGGCACTGCTGTTTGCCCAATTTGTTGACACTAGGAAACTGGGCATGGTCTTCAGTTCAGACCTTTCCATTTCTCACTCAGTCTCCTGGAGTCCATGAGCCAATCCAGCCATGTCCGCTTCACAACTCTACCTTCTATGACCCTTCCTTTCTTCCCCATTCTATATAGTCCTCGCTACCACGGGCTGCTGCCTAGACAGGAGCAGCCTTTTTCTGCTGCTCCCCAAGCTGTCTGTCTGCTTTTTTCAATCTACTCCTCACCCAGGAGCCAAAGTAGACTTTCCCTATGATCCCTACCACAGCACTCAGCTCATAACCTTTGGGGCACTTACACGTTTATTTTATTGTGATTATTCACCTTGTTCTCTGCGCCAGTGGGACATGGATTCTTGGTGGTTCACCCTTCAATCTTTCTGGCCTACCAGAATAGGTAAGTAAATAAGTTTGGGTTTTTGTTTTTGTTTGTTTGTTTTGTTTTGTTTTGTTTGTTTGTTTGTTTGTTTGTTTTTGAGACAGGATCTCTTTATGTAGTCCTGGCTTTCCTGGAGCTGTCTATTTAGACCAGGCTAGCCTTGATCTCCCTCCTGCCTCTGCCTCTCAAGTGCTGGGATCAAGTGCGTGGTGGCATGTGCCACCATGGCCAGCAGTAAATAGTTTTTTTGTTTTTGTTTTTGTTTTCTCCCTTCATTGACCGTTCTCCAGTTGACATAAAATCCCAGAAGTAAGGCTGGTACCCTATGGCGGCCATTTCAAAGAAGAATCCACAGAATTTCTGTCTGTCTATCTATCTATCTGTCTATCTATCTATCTATCTATCTATCTAACTATCTTTGTTTTGTTTTGTTTTGTTTTGTTTCCAGACAGGGTTTCTCTGTGTAGCTTTGGCGCCTTTCCTGGAATTCACTTTACATTTTCCGTGTGTTGCTGGAGGTTGAATTCAGGGCCTCATACATCCCAGGATGTGCTCAGCCCCAGAGCCATGCCTTTCAGCCCAGGAGCCACACCTTCAGCTCTGGAGCCACGCCTTCAGCCCCAGACTTCCATCTTGTTGACCTTGTTGAGAGGAGAGACTAGCAATGATGACATGATTAAGTTTGGTAGACCAGAAAAGGTGTTATATCTTTTCTTGATAAAGATGGCATGGGGAGGAGGAACCTCACATTTGAAGATGAACTCCATTTTTAGACACTTTGAATTTGAAGTGACTCAGGTATTTCCTGTGGACCACTGAAAGAAGGGAAGTGGGAATACTCTCAGCAGTTGGTAAGACCCTAGATGGTCATGCATCTTGTTCCTAATGTCCACTGAAAGAAGGGAAGTGGGAACACTCTCAGCAGTTGGTAAGACCCTAGATGGTCATGCATCTTATTCCTAATGTCCTTGTTCAAAACTCAACAAGCTGAAATGAGTCCCACAAATCAACCAGAGAGGAGAGGCGTAAAGCTCTAGAAATTCTAAAGCCTGCTAAACAAAATTTAAGGACAGAGCCAAAGGAGTTCTGAATCACAAATTTTAAAATTAAATATAACCATTAATAGGTATGCTATGTAAGAAGTCTTGTCATTTTAAAATTTCTACACCCCCCCCCTTCTAATTTTTTAAAAAAGTTTTTGGTTGTTGTTTTCCCTTGAAATAGGGTCTCACTCTGTAGTTAATGCTAGCCTGCACTCGTAATGTAGAACAGGGGGCACTTGGACTCACAGAGACCCTCCTGCCTCTGCCTCCTGAGTACTGAGATTAAAGGCAGATGCTACCACACCTGGCTTGTGTTTCTCATATTTTCTCTTTTTACTTTTTCTCTCTTTAGGTTTTTAAGACAGGCTCTTGCTGTGTAGCTCTGGTTAGCTTGGTACTCACTTGAATTTGTAGTAATCCCCCAGCCTCAGCCTTCTGAGTGTCAGAATTACAGGTGTGCCACACCATACCAATTCCAAGTCATTTTCTATGATGGCATGTGTCAGTGGAACACTTCAAAAACTAAACCCGCTTGGTTGTGTAGTTGTGAGTGAACATCTTTGGGACAAGTTCCTTGCCTTAGAAACACTAAACATATGTAAGCACAGAAATTACTACTGTTTCTAGAAATCTTACATACCCCCCAACAAACACATGTTTTAACATTTCTTGGACTTTGCTACAGTTGTTTGCCCTTCAGACTGTCTTGGTCCCAAAAATCACCCAGCTGAAAATTATACAATAAGCCAGCCCATTTTTCCAATGCTCCCTATAGGCAAACTTTGGTGATTTTTTCCTTTTGTTATTGTTTCAGATCCAGGCCTAACTATCACCCTTTGTTATGGATGTGGTTTTGATCATACAGAGGACTGTCACATCAAAATGCCTTTTATTTTCTCTGCATTACTGTATTAGGGATTCCATTCGACCAACTCCCAGCTTGGAAGGCAGTAGAGTTGGGAGTAGGTGGTGGAGAATAATAAAACCCTAGTGCAAGCTTTTTGTTTCTTGGAGTACCAGAGAAAATGACTATGAAAGAGAGTGGTCTAGAGATAATTTTCCCTCTGAGGGATTATAGAAAATATTACACAGAGGAAAGAATAGGGCATGTCGGGATTTTGCAAAATAAGAAATTAAATTTACTCAAATAACCAATATAGCAATAAGGGAAGGGAAGATGTAGACTTGATATACAACGAAGCAAGATGGAACACACAGGTTCATCTAATGCAAGCTCCCTATCCATTGAGGCTATGTGAGGAACGTGGAAGACCATAGTCTGGGGATATATACAGAGATGCGTAAAGTTGGATAGAATATGGAAATCAGTCTATCCTAAAATCTACAAGTCTGAAAAAGTACGATTCCATTTATAATTAATAATAAAACTGTAGACTGATATTAATGTTTGTAGGGAGTGGAAGAAGTCCCAAGTGGGTGAAGTCTTGAGTGAATGAGTGTTTTGAGATGGGCTATTTATTAAGAACTTCAATTGGCAAAGCCATTACCCATATGGACCTGGCTCGAGGAAAGGCAAAGCTTTCCTTAGGGGGTTGAGCATGAGTTTATGAATGATCGTTCACTGTGTGCAAAGACTGGCAACCACAGCTTCCTCCTCCTGGGTGTTTACAGCCTAAGACTGCTCACCTGCAGAGACCTCCCACAGAGACCAGCTAGCTCCTCCCCTGTGCTGTACCTAAGAAAGACACAGAATGTTCCAGGTTCAGCTGCAGCGATAGCCTTAAAGAACCCCACATGATCCCAGCTTCACTATGGTCTGTGTGTCTGTCCTTTCTTCGTTCGTTGGCACCCCAGGCAGGGTTTCAGGCCCCAAGCCACAGGGAATGCAACACTCCCTCCTCAGCTTCCTTCTTTTATTTGTTTTTTAAACAGGGTCTTCTTGATTCTCATGCTTCAACCTCTTCGGTGCCGAGATTCCAGTTTGTGTGTCGTTCTTTGGATGGCAGAGTGATGGCCTGGCCGGTGCCTCCAGGCCACTTCCCAGTTAGCAGTCTTCACTGTCTTCAACTACTCGGGTCTCCATAATAAAGAGCTATATCAAGGCTCTCTTGGGCTAGGCTGTGCTGTGTTGCAACCCCCACATGTCAGCAGCCTGAGAGAGCCAAGAGTCATTTCTCACTCTGGCTCTATGTCCATGGTGAATTGGTTGCTGCACGTGATGGATTTTACTCCAGGATCTAAGCTAACGGAGCAGCTTCTAACCAGAAAAATACTGACCACCTTGGTAAAAGGAAAGTTTTTCAGCTTGCCACTGACACAGATGACTTCTGCTCATATTTCATAGGTCAAAACAATGCATGGTTGGTCTGTATGTCAAGTGTGTTGCTGATTGGTCAGTAAATAAATCACTGATTGGCCATTGGCTAGGCAGGAAGTATAGGCGGGACAAAGAGAAGAATTCTGGGAAGTGGAAGGCTGAGAGAGAGACACTGCCAGCCTCCACGATGAGAAACAGCATGTGAAGATGCCGGTAAGCCACGAGCCATGTGGCAAGGTATAGACTTATAGAAATGGATTAATTTAAGCTGTAAGAAAAGTTAGCAAGAAGCCTGCCACGGCCATACAGTTTGTAACCAATATAAGTCTCTGTGTTTACTTGGTCGGGTCTGAGAGGCTGTGGGACTGGCAGATGAGAGAGATTTGTCCTGACTGTGGGCCAGGCAGGAAAACTCAAGCTACACATGGTCACTATGTTAGTCAAGGAGCTCTAGAGGAACAGAACTGATGAAGTAAATCTACATGTAGTAAAAGGTGATTTGTCAGAGTGATGTATAGGTTGTGGTCCAGCCAATCCATTGACGGCTGTTATCCGACAGAGAGGCTAGGAATGTGATATTTGTTCAGTCCACAGGGCTGGATTCTCAGCGGGGGCTTTAGTATATTTTGGAATCCCAAAGAAGTAGGTTCTAAGAGCAGAAAAGGAATGTCTCAGCAGCAGGATAGGTGAACTTGCCAGCCAGGTAAGGGCAAGCAGGCATAAAGCCAAACCTTCCTTCCTCTCCGACCTTTCATGTGGGTTGCCGTCAGAAGGTATGGCACAGATTTAGAATGAATCTTGCCACCCCAGATTTAGGATGGGTCTTTGTTGTGAAATATTTAACTATGTAAAGATGTCTTATATTTATTTATGCTGTGGAATATTACTAACTGTATAAAGATGTGTTACATTTGTTTCTGCTGCATTTGTTTAACAATGTAAGGATGTTACATTTATTTATACTGTGTTTATTATGAAAAGATGTGTTGCTGTTTCACCTTGCCTGCCTAAGACACCTGATTGGTCTAATAAAAAGCTGAACGGCCAACAGCTAGGCAGGAGAGGAATAGGTGGGGCTGGCAGGCAGAGAGAATAAATAGAAGAGGAACGATAGAACAAGAGAGTTAGAGAAGCCCAGGGAAAGAAGCCAGACCAACCAACCAGACATAAGAAACAGTGAAAGTAAGACATACAGTAGGAAAGAAAAGTTAAAAGCCCCGAGGCAAAAGGTAGATAAAGAGAAACAGGTTCATTTAAGTTAAATGAGCTAGCCAGAAATGAGCCTAAGCTAAGCTGAGCATTCATAACTAATAAGTCTCTGTGTCATGATTTGGGAGCTGGTTAGTGGCCCTAAAAGAAAGCCTGGTACAGGTCTTCCCAATGATCCAATCAAGAATCCCTCACAGGCATGCCCAGCTGCTTGGGTTTTAGTTGATTCTAGGAGTAGCAAGCTGACAACCAAGATTGGTCATCACAGTCACACAAGTGGGCAGCAAAAAGAAAAAAAACAAAAACAAAAACCTTTTCAATTTGAATGGTTAAAAAAAAAAGAGTATACCAGTCTTGTGCATTTACAATCTTGAAAGAATTATGAGTCCGAGGAGATGGCACAGCAGTCATAGATAGCACTTGCTGTTCTTCCAGGGGACTCAGGTTCGATTCCCAGCATTCACATGATAGCTCACAACTCCTTTAACTCCAGTTCCAGGTGATCCAACACCCTTTTCTGATCTCCTTGAACACCAGGTGTGCATATGATGCACATGCAGAGTTACAAAAGCAGCACTCGTGCATGTAGATGAACAGTCTTATTAAATAAGAAACACAGAGCCAAATGCAGAGTTAAAAGCCCAAGAGGTCAGAGCAGTAGCTAAGAGCTGATATTAAAAACCCTTTCTTACCCTTCACTGCCACTACCGTCCTTCCCCTCAGAAAGACACCTACTTCCTGTGTACCTGTCTTTTTATTGACTTTCTGTTCTGCCTTCTCATTGGTTGTAAACCCAACCACATGACCTCCTCGTCACTGCCTGTCTATACAGACCTCCATGTCTTCTATGGTTGGTATTGAGATTAAAGGCGTGTGTCTCCGTGCTGGCTGTATCCTTGAACACACAGAGATCTGCCTGTCATGTGATCAGGATTAAAGATGTGCACCACCACTGCCCAGCTTCTGCAATGGCTTGCTATTAGCTCTGACCTCCAGGCAAATTTATTTATTAATATACAAATAAAATCACATTTCAGTACAAATAAAATATCACCATATGTGCACATAAATTAAAAATACAATTTAAAAACCCCATGAATAGAACTTTTTTAAAGATTTATTTGTTATGTATATGGTGTTCTGCCTGCAGGCCAGGAGAGGGTGTCAGATCTCATCACAGATGGTTGTGATCCACCATGTGGTTGCTGGGAATTGAACTCAGGACCTCTGCAAGAACAGCCAGTGCTTTTAACCTCTGAGCCATCTCTCCAGTCCCTGAATAGAACTTTTGAAGCACTTCACTGGGCTTTGGAACAATTTGTTCTTTGTTTTCTCAAGTAATTTCAACATTATTTTACTTGGTCAACAGGAGGTTATAATCCCTGGGGATGGTGGATTCTTAACTCAATATTTATGGGTAGGAAAAGGCAAACTTCAGAGTTGGAAACTAGCAAGAATCCATGTGTCATGGATGAGGCAAGTTTTATTTTAATATTATTTACTTTTAGATTTAATTTATAAGTAGAAGCTTATCCATATTTATGAACTCTTTGCAGTTTTGACCTGTACTGCCCATCTGTGTTCAGACAAATGTATCTTTATTTCCAAATGCAAGCTAGAGAGGCATCCCCTGCTTCACAAAAATTTCTATCAGATATGCTATGCCTGTAGGTTGAAAAATGGATGCCCCAATGTTACAGAGGAACCTTGGGGTGACTGTCCAGGCAGCCAGCTGTCTTTGTTCTTTCTATGGTTTTGGAAGTTGTTTGCTCTACACTTTCTGTTTACTCAGGTGATATTATATCCTTCTTTGGTCTTTAATTGGGTTGAAGATTAGATAATTATAGTTTTGCAGTTTTCTTTATTACCAAATTCAAAACAGAAACTTATATAAGATATATAAAGTTTATAAGATTAAGAAACATAAAAGCTTAAGTTGTTTATCAAAGATGTTTCAAGGTCTAAAAAGTTATTTTTAGGATGATAATACAAGTTATGATAGAAAGTTTAGGTATAAAACTTTGGATTCATCAAGATAGGATAGATAGAGTATTTTCTCCAAAATTTCAAATACGAATGGACTGGACATTTTAAATGTAATTCTTAACCACTGAGCCATCTCTCCAGCCCGTAAATGTAATTCTTAACTGATAAATGTTCTTATTGTATATAGTTTTACTGTATTAGAGTTAAACCCTTTCATTTTTATTTAGACAAAAAGGGGGAAATGTGGACTATTTGTTTACACTGTGAAGATGTGTCTTTATCAAGGATTCTTCTGATTGGCTTAATAAAGAGCTGAATGGCCAATAGCTAGGCAAGAAGAGGTTAGGTGGGACTTCTGGGAACAAAGAGGACTCTGGGAGGAAGAAAGGCAAGGAAACAGGATGGGCAGTATGGAGATGAGGTAACAAGCCTTGTAAAAGAGTGTAAAATTTAAAATATGGGTTAATTTATGCTATAAGAACTAGTTAGGAACCAGCCTAAGCTAAGGTAGAGCTTTTATAATTGATAATAAGTCTCCATGCTGTTATTTGTGAGCTGGCGGCCCAAATAAATATCTGACAATACAGCACTCCTCCATGGCCTCTGCATCAGCTCCTGCCTCCAGATTCCTGCCCTGTTAAAGTCCCTGTCCTGATTTCCTTTGATGATGAACAGCAATATGGACCTGTAAGTAAATAAACACTTTCATCCCCAACGTGTCTTTTGGTCATGGTGTTTCATCACAGAAATAAAAACCCTAAGACAGGGAGGAAAGGGTTTATCTGGCTTATACTTTCACATCATAACACATCATTGAAGGAAATCATGGCAGAAACCCAAACAGGGCAGGAACATGGAGGCAGGAGCTGATGTGAAGGAAATGGTTCAAAAACTGTGGAAAAGCAATTAAAGACACATGATGTATCTTAGGTTCTGGGTACGTGTGTGCTCATGCATGTGCATGTGTATATATGTATAAGGTTACTTTTGCCTTCACATATGCATGCATATGTGTACATGCTTTCATATAACACACACACACACACACACACACACACACACACACACACACACACGTACACAGGCTCTAAGACATTCTTTTGTCTTTCACCAGCATAGCAGTTCACAGAAGCAAGGGTCCTGTTCACCCAGTCCTCCTAGGTAGCACACAACAAACTATACTCAAGGGAAAATTTAATTTTATATATTTAGAGTTTTAGTGCATCGTATCAACACAATGATGAACATTACTACTCTCTGTTTTTTTGAACACACTGATTTTGTCCATGTGGTCTCCTTTAAATTGGGAAATATACTTCAAGACCAAATTGTACTTGAAATTTGATACAAAAAAGAAAAAGGAAAGGGCATACACTTCAGATCAACAGCAGGAGGTTTATGTTTAAGGCTGTGGTTACAATGGTCCAAGTGTCCTCTCCTTGTACCTTGCTCTCAGCATCTCCGTGGAAAACCACAGGTGATTTTATATTCCAAACCCCAGAGTTTGTTGTAGCTAGAGTTTTCCTGCCTGGCCCACAGTCAGGACAAATTTCTCTCACCTGCCAGTCCCACAGCCGCTCAGACCCAACCAAGTAAACACAGAGACTTATATTGCTTACAGATTATATGGCCATGGCAGGCTTCTTGCTAACTGTTCTTACAGCTTAAATTAATCCATTTCTATAAATCTATACCTTGCCACGTGGCTTGTGGCTTACCAGTACTTTACATCTTCCTTGTCCTGATGGCGGCTGGCAGTGTCTCTCTCACCCAGCTTCCTGTTCTCACAATTCTCCTCTCTGTTAGTCCTGCCTATACTTCCTGCCTGGCCACTGGCCAATCAGTGATTTATTTATTGACCAATCAGCAACACATTTGACATACAGACCATCCCACAGCACTTCCCCTTTTCTTGTCTTAAAAAGGAAGGTTTTAACCTTTACACATCTCCAAAGTCAGCTTGGTATATTTGGGAATTTGGGCGTAGCTTCTCTTACTACTTCCTTCTGGAGGGGGACGCTGTATCTTATGGGGACATAAAGAATATTTTAGGATTATGGAGTAGTCCATGAGGGTGTATCATCTGAGCCAGTTGCCTTGAAATGGTTCTGGATGTTGGATCATCTGGGCCATGGTGTCATCGGAGACCTTTCAGGTGGTCTTGGCTGGTCAAACCTGATGTATCTTAATCTGGAACAAATCCATAGCCTCTGGCTTTCTGCTCAGTCGGTAGAGCATGGGACTCTTAATCCCAGGGTCGTGGGTTTGGGCCCCACGTTGGGCGCCATTTGTAGCTAGAGTTTTCCTGACTGGCCCACAGTCAGGACAAATCTCTGACACCCGCCAGTCCCACAGCCACTCAGACCCAACCAAATAAACACAGAGACTTATATTGGTTACAAACTGTATGGCTGTGGCAGGCTTCTTGCTAACTGTTCTTACAGCTTAAATTAATCCATTTCTATAAATCTATACCTTGCCACGTGGCTTGTGGCTTACCAGTACTTTACATCTTCCTTGTCCTGATGGTGGCTGGCAGTGTCTCTCTCACCCAGCTTCCTGTTCTCGCAATTCTCCTCTCTGTTAGTCCCACCTATACTTCCTGCCTGGCCACTGGCCAATCAGTGATTTATTTATTGACCAATCAGCAACACATTTGACATACAGACCATCCCACAGCACTTTACAATATTTATTTATTTTATGTGTATAAGTGTTTTGCCTGGGCGTATGTCTGTGTATCATATATGAGCAGTGCTCAAGGAGGTGGAAGAGGGCATCAGATCTCCTGGAATTGGAGTTAGAGATGGTTTGAACCACCATGAGGGTGCTGCGACTTGAATCTAGGTCCTCTACAAGAGCAAATGGAGCCATCTTTCCAGCCCCAAGATTTAGCAAAATCTTTTACTTTATAGCCTTGTTTAGAAAATAATCATGTGGGGAGAGTGACCAAAACTCTGTCAAAGAGCCTAGTGCTCTGTCCTCTGTGGGTCTCTGTACCTCTCCTTCCCACTTTCCTCTCCCATGGAAATAAAAGCACTGTGGGGTATCCACCGGAGAAGACTGCTGGACATGGGTTTAAGCCAATAAAAAGTCTTTATTAGCCAGCTGGTAACTATACTGGGTGTTTGGGATCCCAGTGTAGCCCTGAGTCTTTCTCAGGATGAGTGTTTAAACACAAAATTCATGTTCTGGGTTGACATACAAGAACAGTTAGCCAGAAGCAGAACTACAGAAGCTAAAAAGCAAGGTTAGTACATTTTGAGACTTTCCCAGAAGTATATGGTCTTTTAGAATAAAGCCTTTATTTTAGTGTTGGCAGGTGGTGCTGTCTACATGCTGAGTTTTACAGCCTGAATGGCACTTCCATCATGGAGACAGTTGTGCTAAGGTCTAAGGGCATACTAAGGTCTGGGACCCTGTTATAAAAAAGCAGTTTCATGTTTGTAAATGTGAATATGATAGTTGTGGTGGTTTGAAAGAAAAATGGCTCCCATAGGGAGTAGCACTATTAGGAGGTGTGGCCTTGTTGGAGGAAGTGTGTCACTGTCAGGGTGGGCTTTGAGTTTTCCTATGCTCAAGCTACTCCGGTGTCACAGTTCACTTCCTGTTACCCGTGGGTCAAGATGTAGAACTCCTAGCTCCTTCTCCAGTACCGTGTCAGCCAGCACACCACCAGGTCCTGCCATGGTGATAATGAACTAAAGCTCTGAAACTGTAAGCCAACCCAATCAAATATTTTCCTTTATAAGACTTGCCATGGTCATGGTGTCTCTTCAAGCAATAGAAACCCTAACTAACACGGTACTTAATCACTTGAGAGAGTAACCTCAATCATAATTGTTGAAACTTAACCAAAACAAGACCCCTTCTTAGCTAAGGGTTACCACTTGTGATATTTACTAAAAACATTGGACTCTGTTAACTCATTTCCTCCTTCCCTCCCTTTCTCCCTCCCTTCTTTTCTTTGGTGTTTTTGAGACAAGGTTTCTCTGTGTAGCCCTGGCTGCCCTGGAACTCCCTCTATAGATCAGACTGGCCTCAAACTCAGAGATTCTCCTGCCTCTGCCTCCCAGGTGTTTTTTTCTTTTGTTTTGTTTTTTGAAACGGGGTCTTACTATGCAACTCTGGCTAGAACTCTCGATGTAGACTAGGCTGACCTCAAACACAGAGACCCACCTGTGCCTCTGGAGTGCTCTAGCCCAGGCTGACTTATACCTCTCTGTATAGACTGACCTGGCTTTGAATTTATAGCAAGCCTCCTATCACAGCCTTCCAGATTCTGGAATTAAAGGTGTGAGCCACCACATCCAGCAGATTTCAGCTATGTTTAATTAAGAAATAATGTTATGTATTAGGGTAAGATCTGAGGAATGACTATATGAATTCATAATAGTCATAATCTAAATATATATTGCATCCCTTATCAAGCTAATTGACAAATATTTAAATTGTGCTCTTCTGATTTATGATCTAATAAAAAGATGTTTCATAAAAAGGGGGTGGGGAGGCTGTGTACAGAAGAAAAGCCATAGACACTTTCTTCTCTTTCAAATGTATGTGTATGTGGGAGTGTATGCCACATGTGTGGGAGTGCCCATGGAAACCAGAAGAGAGCACTGGATCTCCTAGAGCTGGAGTTACAGGCAGTTGTGTGCCATCCAGCTTGGGTGCTGGAACCGACCACAGGTCCTCGGCAAGAGCAGCAAACCCCTTAAACCACTGAGCCACCTCTCCAGCCATGTCCATGGACAATTTCAGTAGCAGTTGCTGGGAATGGATTAGCGCTTCTGATCCAGAGGACGTGTAGCATCTGTGCTTTTGGTTTTTTTTTCTTTTCTTTTCTTTTCTTTTCTTTTCTTTTCTTTTCTTTCTTTCTTTCTTTCTTTCCTCCCTCCCTCCCTCCCTCCCTCCCTCTCTCTCTCTCTCTTTCTTTTTTTAACTTTCATTTGTGTTTATTTTAGATGCATTTATTCCGGTTTTTGTGTCTTCAGGGATATCTTTTCACAACCTTCTCTTCTAGCTTTGGAACCATGTGTTCTTTTCAGTGAGGATCATCTCAGTGTGGCTCACATATGTGTTAATCCAGCCATGAGCGCTGTGAGTTCAATGACACATTTTGGGTGTTTGGTTCACCTGGATATATTCGATGACTAGAGAATCTACATCTAACCCCCTAAGTTCAGCATTACTCTCTACATTTTAAAGCATGCACAGCAAAAATTCAGCACTCTTTTTGGGCCACCAACCCTGTTCCCAGCCCCACAGTTCAGCATAGGCACACCCACCGACTCCACCATTATATTACCAGCACACATTGCTTCTTCAAAATGACATCTTTCAGGGCTGGCAAGATGGCACAGTGGTTAAGAGCACTGACTGCTCTTCCAGAGTTCTGTTCCCAGCACCCACATGACAGCCTGCTTCTGGCCTCTGAAGGCACCAGGAGCACATATGGTGCACACACATTTACAGGCAAACACTCGTACACATGAGATAAAAACAAATCTCTTAGTTGAACGGTGGTGTTGCACACCTTTAATCTCAACACTCGGAGGCAGAGGCAGGTGGATCTCTGAGTTTGAAGTCAGCCTGGTCTACAGAGTAAATGCTACACAGAAAAACCTTGTCTTGAAAAACAAAATGACATCTTTTGGATACTCGGTGGCTTTTTGGATGTGCATATGCTTGATGGCTTGAGCAGTTTCATAGGTTTCTTAAAGTGAACACAAAGAATTGAACTTCTTTACTTGCATTTTATAGATTGTCCTGGGTCAAAAGAGTAGCCAGAACAGTCCTCACAGGTTAGCTCAGGCCACTTACAGGAAGAGCTGTTCTTTTTCTTTTCATTTTTGTCAAAATAAACACAACCTAATAAATGTGACTCAATACTACATAAATACTAGCAGAGTCCAGAATGTCTGTGTCAATACCACATTTGGCAACTTCTGGAGATGAAACACTCCCCATGGCAATGACAATGTGCTTTGGGGCTTACTGACTCAGTCAGCAAATGTTGTCATAGCGATTGTCATGTTTCTATTAGACTTTTGTTTTCACTGTTTTGTTTATTTCTAACACACAAGTTACACACTTTATTGAGACAAGTCACATGAGATAAAACTCCCAATTTTTAAAATTTCAAAGTACACAATTCAGTGGTTTCAAAATGTACATTCCCTGTATATTCCCAATGTTGCATAACATTTACGACTTTCTTAACTCCAGAACATTCTGTCACCCCAGAACAAAACTTCACACCTCTCATCTTTCTCAACTTTAATCCCCTGGGAACTACTACCACTATTTTACTTTCTTTCCATAATTTTTTCTGTTCTGTATGTTTCATGTAAATGGAATCATAAATCTTGTGGCCTTTTGTGTCTTGCTTCTTTCATTTAACCTAATGTTTTCTAGATTCATCAATTCTGTAGATGTTCCTTTATCATTGTGCAGAAACACCACACTGTTTGTTCACCAGGTGACGGGCATTTGAATTGCTTCTACATCTTGGTTTTTACAAATGAGAGTGTGGTATTCAAGATTGAACCCAGGGCCTTGCATGTCAGGTGTGTGTTGTGGGGGAGAGGGTGGAAGGAGAGAGCATGCGGAGGGACAACTGGAATTGGCGTTTGTGGGGTGGTGTGGGAACCTAGCAGTAAAACTCGCGGGATTCTGAGGGTGACCCTAGTGAGGACTCCTAGTAATGGGGGGTACTGGAGCCTGAACCGGCCATCTTCTCTAACCAGGCAATTTCCAGTCGTAGGACTGGGACACCAACCCAACCACGAAACCTTCAACCTACAATCTATCTTGCCTGCAAGATGTGCTGGAGCAGTGGAGGGGCAGAACTTGGGAGTGGCCAACCAATGACTGGTCAAGTTTGAGGTCCATGCCATGAGAGGGAGTCCATGCCCTACACCGCCTGGATGGCCAGGAATGGGAGGCTGAACAGCCCAGAGATCTAGGATAGAAAAAAATCAATACATTGATTCTTAGTGATATTCTTATACACTCACAGATTGGTGCTAGCCTAGCCAGCAGATGGGAACAGATGCAGAGACCCACAGCCAAACATTAGGCAGAGAAAAGGCCCAAATTGGAGATCTCCATCAGGTTCCTCCCCCTCAATCTCTAAGAACCCCATGGAAGAGGGGAGGAAGAATTGTAGGAGCCAGAGGACATCAGGAGAACATGGTCCAGAGACATCAACTAAATAGGGCTCATAGAGGCTCACAGAGACTGAACTAGCAATCATGGAGCCTACATGGGTCTGTGCTAGATCCTCTGCATATAGATTATGGTTGCGTAGCTTGGTGTTTTTGTGGGACTCCTTACATTGGGAGTGGGGTTATCTGACTCTTTTGCCTGCTCTTGGGACCCTTTTCCTTCTACTGGTTTGTCTCCCCCAGCCCTGATATGGGGATTTGTGTCTAGTTTTATTATGCATCTTATTATGCTGTGTTCAGCTGAAATCCCAGGGAGGACTGCTCTTCTCTGAAGGGACATGGGATGAAGTGGATCTGGGGGAGAGGGTAGGTGGGGGAGGACTGAGAGGAGTGGAGGGAGGGGAAATTTCTGCTGGATGATTTATATGAGAGAAGAATAAATTTAAAAAAAAAGAGGAAACAAAACAAAACAAAAAGCAAACAAACAGAAAGACACCAAATGAGTGTGTGTGTGGTGTTGGAGATTGAACCCAAATGAGTGTGTGTGGTGTTGAAGATTGAAACCAGGGCCTGGCACATTCCACACAGTTGCTCTTCCACTGAGCTAAGGCTTAGTTTTTGAGACAGTGTCTCATACTGTAGCTCAGACTGGCCTACAAATGATGATCCTCCTGCCTCGATTTACAGTGATGGATGATAAACATATGCTACTGTATCTTGCTGTATATGATTTTGTTTTGTTTTTGGTGTTTTCTTTGTTTGTCTTGGCAAAGTCTCTATTATGTAGATCTGGATGTCCTGGAGCTTGCTATGTAGATCAGGCTGGCCCGGAATTCAGAGATCCACCTGCCTCTGGCCCTGATGTCCTGAGATAAAAGGCATGCACTATCTCATCTGGCTATGTTTAAACTTCTTAAAGAAATACCAAACTAATTTCTACAGTGGCCACGCTATTTTATAGTCCTCTCAACAATGTTGAGCCATCTCTCGAGCCCTGAATATAAATTTTACTTATGGTTTTTCCCTCTGAGCACCTTGAAAGTTTTCCCCTTTGTGTTTGGCCTTGATGGATGCCATGAGAAATCAGCTGTTCGTTCCACGGAGGATCACCTGTGAGCAGTAAGCATCCTCTCTCTTGCAAGGTTCTTTGTCTTCCCATAATTTGATGATGTTGCATCTTGACTCATATCTCTGAGTATATTCTACTTGAAACTGGTTGAGCTTCTTCGGTTCATGTACTTAATCAAAACCGGAAGCCATTGCCTACTCTTTCTTCAAAGATTTGTTATTCCCTTTTCCCTGGCTCCCCTCTCACAGCTCCAGTTATGTGTAAGTTGGAACACTGAGAATTTTAAGACACCCGATAGGTCCTTATTTTAACACATCTCAAATCATGGTCCACAGTCCAGAAACGTCATTATCTCCTGGGAAGTAGTTAGACATATACATTCTCAGGCCCCATCCAGACATACTGAAGAACCTTTGGCTATGAGACAACCTGTTGTTTGTTTTGTTTTGTTTTGTTTTTAAACAAAACCCCTCAGGCAAATTTTAAGCATATATTTTATTTATTTATGTGTGTGCATGGTGTGTACATCACA
The DNA here is from genome assembly GCF_949786415.1 of Peromyscus eremicus. Taxonomy (NCBI): domain Eukaryota; kingdom Metazoa; phylum Chordata; class Mammalia; order Rodentia; family Cricetidae; genus Peromyscus; species Peromyscus eremicus. Next base: position 33,141,777 of record NC_081416.1, on the reverse strand, counting down.
GGCACAAACGCTGCAGCATGCATGAGGAAGGTATCTTGTGAAGCGGCGTCTCTCCTTCCATTTTTATATGGGTTCCGGGGATTAATTATACTCAGGTCACCAGACTTCCCTGCTAAGCACCTCTACCTGATGAACTGTCTTACCAGCTCTTCCTTCTAGACAATTTGATGTATGGCAAAGTTTAAAAATCAATGATTTTGATGCTTTTGATTGTACCGTAGATTTACCTTTCCTATGTACCTTTCAATCAACTGATTAAGTAATCATTCCAGTCAAGTCATACTTTCATTAAACTCTTACTAGGTGCTAAGCTTTGAGAATACAATGAAAACATTTCCCTTCTTATTGTCATGGTAAGCTGTCTTATAAGAAACTATCCAGACTTGCTTTCATTGGATGCAAAGTGGGTTAGGGAGGCTAACACCTAAACAAGTGATAAAGGGCTATATAGTATATGCCCAAACAGAGTTTTGAATAGTCATTGTAAGGACTCGAGGAGGACTGGACACAGAAACTCACCCCAAAACTGGAGCGGAAGAAGCATCAGTTCCAGACTGACGCAGAAAAAAAGTCCTGGGATCCATGATAATTTGAGGAAAGGAGATGATGAAATAGCATGGTGTGTGTAAGTGCGGTTTTGAGCAACTTTTTCTGTGTAGTAGGAAGAATTTACTTCTACCCTGGCTCTTAAACCCAATGCCCTGTGGCTGAGTCCAGCAGATTTTGTCCTTATTAGCATAGAAGAGGTATAGAAGTGATCACAGAGTGAGATGTGTGCCATTTATCATCTAGTTAGGCAGAAGACTCTATGAACAGATTAATAACTTGTACATGACAATGTAAATACAGGCAAAATTCACCAGAGCTGTGTCATAAGCTTCTTATCTATGTATAGTCCAACTTGTGAACGAGCTTAGTGTGAAGACAAAATCAGATCCCATATACAAGGCTCTTACTGTGGAAATTGACTGCGGGCATGCACTCAGTAATATCATAGGAACATTTGCTGTGGCTTGCTAACCCCTTAAGGTTCGGGGATGTGTAGTGAGCTTATCTAAATTGAAGCAACACATTTGTACCACAGTAAATCATTTTCAGTTACTTATTATTGTGTAACAAACCACCCCAAGCCTGTGGCTTAAAACAGTGGCAATACTTTGTGGATACGCAGTTTGGGCACGGCTCAGTGGAACAGCTCATCTGTGCCCCAGATGGCATTAGTGAGGGTGGTTCCAAAGACCAGTCACAGGGCAGGTGACACGTGAAATCATCTGAGGGCTGACCCAAGACCCTACCCGAGACCCCGCCCGGCACTTGATTCTGGCGGCTGGGGCAGCTAGCACTCTTCTCTCTGTGTGGATTTTGCTGCATTCTCCAGCTCTGTTGAAGCCAGCCTCCCCCCCCCCCGCCCCCTTTTTTAAATAGAAGGTTCAGCAGTCCAAAAGACGAGATAAATAAATGGAGTTTTCACTTTGACTCTGCCATTTACTATGTTGCTCACAACAAGCCCCTCCTCCCCCCGCTCCTGAATCTCAGTTCTCAAATTTTATAAGTCAGGACTTCGTCTCAATTGCCCAGAAGAAGATGCTGAGGCAGGACTTAGAGTGGACGTAATTTAGTTGAGAGTTAATTCCAGCACATATCAGAAGGAAGCTGGAAGGAGATACAGGGAAAGAAGCCAGGAAATGGTGCAACCAAGAAAATACCACAGTCAGTAACCGGAGCTTAAAGAGCAGCACAGAGTTACCTCACCTAAGGGTGAAGGGAGCCTGGATATTATTTCCATGTCGGCTCCAGTCAGTCAGCGCTTGAAGACAGCAAATTCGAGGTGGGCTTGAAAAATCTGGAAGCAGAGAGGAGTCGCTGATGGACCAAAACTGAGCAGGTTTACAAGGAAAACAGTGAGATCTGAACAGATGTGAACATTCTTTATTGAATAACAGTTTTCTTAAGATTATTAAGTAATTAAACGAGGTAGTGTTAAAAAAGAAAGTAAAAACTCCATTCCTGATGTGAAAGTACTCCCTGGTTCTTCAGTAGTCTTCATAACAGCATTTAGAGGAGCCCCGAGGGTCCTGAAGCTTTTCCAACGCGGCCCATCAGACAAGCTTTCAGACAAGAGGCCACTGCTTGCTTTGTAATGACTGCCGTGTAAAGGCAGTCTGCCAGAATGGCATTACCAGAAGTGGGCTAGCCGCCACTGTGGACTTCAGGGCTGATCCATAAAGTCTGTGCTTCTGCACTCACTGCCTTCCTTCAGGTGCTCCTCCGGGGTTTCCTCGTCACTGTCACCCGCTTAGGCTGGTCACTCTCAGCTCCCTCCCATTCCCATCCTCCACTGTGCTTTCTGAGACTCAAGGTCTGGTGCTACCGCCCATAAACGGCTGCAAATTTAACGTTAAGACACTGGGTTCGTAAGTTGATAGTCATTTGATAGTTTTTGAATAGAGGCGTGATATAATACAGTTATTTAGGAAGGTTTTGGGGCGCAGGCTTGGATGACAGAAAAGATGGAAAAGCAATACACCTCCCCACCGCGTATGTATGCGCATGTATGTCTTGAAGTTATAGCAATTGTCCATTTTGAGACGTGCGAGGTGAAGGATCTGTCTTGACACCAAACGCAAAGACTATAAACGAAGGGGCAGATAAGAAAGAGACAAAGCGAGGAACGTCATTACAAAACAAGCAGTGGCCTCTTGTCTAAAAGCTTGAGTACTACTAGTTCAGGCAGCCTCTGACAGCTTTGCAATTTCCCAGGCGTGAAAGACTGTAGGCAGCACCTCCCAGGAGTACTGCTCAGACCCAGACAGCCGACAACAACAGAGTAAGCGCGCCAACCCAGTTCTCTCCTCCATCCGGAAAACGGGGGAGTGGCTAGCATCCTCACCGAGGGGCTGCCGCAGATGCGATGCCAAGTACCAGGCAGCTGCGGACACCCAGGCCGGGCCATCGCTTCCTCTAGCTCTCAGGCCCGAGAAGCCGCACACAGACACAGACCCTACCACCGTCTGGGCGCCAGGGTTTCCCCTGCAGCGCTACGCGTCCTACTGCCGCGCGCTGTTGCTGGGGCCACGGCACCGCCCTCCTTCACTACCGGCCAATGGCGGCGCGGCCAGAGCACCGCCCAGCTACGGAGCGGACCAATGGCGGCGTAGGAAGGGCAACGCCCTGCTCCCCCACGGGCCAATTGCAGTGTGCCCCGGCGCCCGGACCGCCCCAGCCAGGCGAGGAGGCGGGCAGGCGGCCGCTGGCTCCGCCCCCCTCCCCTCTGACCCGGTGTCTAGTCGCTCTGTCTTCCTGTTCCAAACCACGTGGACGCGTCGGGGGCCCGCGGTGGTCCCTGTCGCGTTCCCCGCTCCCGGCCCTCCGCGGACCGCGCGCACATGGCGACCCAGGCGCACTCCCTCAGCTACGCGGGGTGCAACTTCTTGCGCCAGCGGCTGGTCCTGTCCACCCTGAGCGGGCGCCCGGTCAAGATCCGCAGGATTCGGGCCAGGGACGACAACCCGGGCCTCCGAGGTGACTTGGGAGGGGGCGTGGAGGGGGGGGCAGGGATCCGGGCTCGCCGTCCCGAGCCGCCGCGGGGCGCGTGGGAGGGCTGGTGGTCGGGCGGCGCGGGAGGCGGATCTGTTCCGGAGCTGCGCCACGCGTGGAACGATTCCCTGCGGCTCCTGGGCGCGGGTAGTAAACAGCTACACGTTTTCCTGGCTGGCGTGTTGCTACGAATCGTAGGCGTCGCCCACTCACTTCCCTCTCTTGAGACTCTTGGTTTCGCCATAAACCTTTCAAAGGAGAAAAACAGTTTATTGGACCAACATGTGGTAGTGAGTGAGTGGACAGACATTGAGGAAAGTCCCACCGGTTGGTTCCCGGTTCTCATCCAAAGCAGGTCTCTGAAACCGCTGCCCCACTTGGACACCAGCTCTTGTCGCCATTGTTTCTCGGCCCCCCACATCTCTTCAGGAGTGGACTGCAAAATTTCATTTTTAAATGATGTGCTTGTTTCTATTATTCACTGATGTGCTTTGAGATGGGTTTTTGTTTTGTTTTTGAAACGGGGTCTCATTGCCTAGGTGGGCTCAAACTTGGTTTGTAGCTGAGGATGATGACCTTCAACTCCTGCTCCTTCTGCCTCCACCTCCCAAGTGTTGGGATTACAGGCCTGCTACTTGACGCTCCGCTGAGATAATCTTTAAGTCATAGACCTAATTGTCTTGACTTCAGGAAAAGGAACACCAAACAGTAAGCCATAGGCTTCAAGCTCTTTTACTTATTTATTTGCTGCACAAAGGCAGAGATGGGTTAAACTCATCATTTGAACCCACATCTCATTAAATGTCTTTGGTTTTCAGTTGTTCCCCTAGAATTTAGGCACACGTTCAAAATCGTCTCTCTGATCTCTCCATATTAAGACAATCGAATCAAAACCGCCCTGTAGCCTGAAGATAGAGAGGGAGGGGCTCTGGTTGGTTCAGGAGACTTCCTGGGTCAGGCTGATGTGTTTAACTTTGCAGAGGCTCTTGTAATAGATGCTAGACCCTTTCATCATCTGTCTGAATATGGTTTTTGGATAGTTTCGTTTCTGCCACTCTTGAAGTTCTGTGCATGGTGATGGGAACAAGGTTAGAAAGGAAGAGACTAGAAGGGTTGGAGAGAACACCAGGCTCGGGGACAAACACCTGTGATTTCAGCACTCAGGAGGCTGAGGCAGGAGGATCGTAAGTCCAAGGCCAGCTTGGGCTACACAGTGAGTTTTTGTCTCAGAACAAAAACTGGGGGGCAGAGACAGATGGGTCTCTGTGAGTTAAGAGGCCAGCCTGGTCTACACAGTGAGTTCCGGGCTAGCCAAGACTATAGGGTCCATAATTGGACCCTATAAAAAAAACAGATTAACAAAATCTGAAAGAAAACAGTAAAAAAACTCAAACGTTGAGGAGAGGCCACTGAATAGTTGGTTCTCTTTTCCTCAAATCTCTTCCCTCCACCCAGCCCCCCCACCCCACCCCCCCACCCCCCAGTTTTAAATCTGGTCCTTGGGAAAAGTTATTGCATAGTCTGCTTTGTTGTGTTTTTCAACCCCAGATTAACCTGAAGACTTGCTTCTGCTATGACCACTGGGTACAGGTTTTTGTTAATTAATTTTTTGACCAGAAGTACTTTACCCTGGAGACCTGGGCTTTCTTTCACAAATATAATACTCAAAGATACAAGTCAGAGTTGACTCTTGATAGGTGTCTTCCAATATAGTATTTCATATTTCCAAGAACGTGAATGGACTTGACCCTTGGCATTTTTCTGAAAGGGTAGGGATTCTGGTACCCGGGGAGGCAGTTCTTTTATGGGATGCACCTGTGTAGAACATTATTTGCTTTACCTCATGTCTTAGGGTTCCGTTGTCGTGGTAAAAGACTATGAAAGCAGGTCTGGGAGGAAAGGGTTTATTTCAACCCAAGTTGTAGTCCATCAGGAAGGGAAGCCGGCGTAGGAGCTCGAACCAGAGACCAAGGAAGAATGCTGCCTACTGGCTCGCCCCTCTTGGCTTGCCCAGTTTCCTTTCTTACACACTACAGGACTACCTGCCCAGGGGTGGCATCACCTACCGTGGGTGGGTCCTTCCACATATATCATCATTCAAGTAAATGTCCTACAGACTTGCTGATAGGCCAATGTGACCGGTTGAGTGCACTTTCTGAATTGAGAGTCCCTCTTCTCAGGTGACTGGTTTGTGTCAAGCTGACAGAAAAACCTAACCAGCATACCAACTCAATGTGCTAGTATAACGGAGACTGCGGCTTCAGACCTTGTGCTGACTGAAGGGCTTAGGAAGCTTGTCTGGTTACTTACAGAGGGACCCAGATACACATCTCCACTTTCATTTGTAGACTTAACATGCATGTGAGTATGTACACAGGTTAAGTGTGCATAATATACACATACACATAAACACAAATGTTTGTAGCCTTGGACACATGATCTGGGGCCATAGTCAAATCTATGGGAGCTTCATCCTTCTCTGCTTCTTCTTGACTCAGATTATGGAATTGGGAAAAAAAAAAAAAAAAACAACCAAAACTTGAGAATACCCAGTACAGTCTCCAGCTGAAATGCAAAAGGCAGTCACATCCCCGAAAGGTGCTTGCTTAAACATCCCAAGGGAGTGTACTTTGGAGGAGGCCTGCCTCAGGACCATGCAGGAGTCGATGGGGCTTCATTATGTGCAAGGTTTTGGGGAAGGGGAGTCCAGGTAGAAGTCGGTTGCCCTTGCACTCAGGGAACCTGTTTTCTAGCAGGAAGAACTTGAGGGAATAGTGTGATGAGGTAACAGGAGTCAAGTGTGGTAGAGGGACTCAGTGGCGCCCCAGCAGAGAACAGCCTGGCAGCTGAAAGGACGACATTCGGGATGTCCTTCTGTTGTGAGTGGAAACGGTGCCTCTGAGGGTCACTATAGGTGAAAGAAATAGTTCTTTTTTTTTTTTTAAGCATTTTGTATGTCTGTGTCTAAGAATGTGCCACAGTGCTCTCTCAGGTTGTCCTCTGATCTCTATATGCATGTGGTCATATATACATATCCTCACCCATTCCGCACATAAAATAAATGTCAAAGCAAACCTATTTCTGAGCCTCAAGTTTTTCTGTCGGTGAAGTGGGGTCAAGTAGTCCTACTTTGTGGGATTGTTATGGAGACTAACTAGTACTTAGATGTAAAGAGCAGGGCCAGTGAGCAGGAGGAACAGATGCCAGTTGGTTTATTATGATTCTACTAAGCACTGGGTAAAGTTGTGCTGTCTGGTGTCTCAAGCCTTTCTCTGCTGCCATTGGAAACTTTCCAGATATTTAAAGAGAATTATGTTGTCCCTTTGAAGCTTCCCTTTAGGAGATCAGTTCTACATATTTGCATATTATTGGTAGTTTTGCCCTCTGGGATGCTGGCAGTATTTAGAGACATTTTTGGATATCGCCGGGGGAATTGTCAAGTAGGAGAGCCCAAGAAACTACTAATACCCTACTTTATACAGGATAGGCCTCACAAGAATTATTCTGTATATTAGTAATAATTCTATGGAAATGTCAGTACTGGTGTTTAAAAACTCCTAGACTTTAATAACTAAAGCTTTTCTTTATATCCCAAATTTTTCAGAATAGCAGCAGGTATTAGAACTGCCCAAGGAACTAGACATGGTAGTATTTATACCTGTAACCTACCATAGAGAAGGCTGAGTTTGAAGCCCGTCTGGGCTGCAAAGGAAGACCCTTGGTTTCAGAAGTGGGTGAGACTCGGGACTTCAGGCCAAGAATTGATATGTTAAATGAAATTGCCCTTTTTCTGTGCATAGAGCTTTAAATAACAAGAAATTGGACTCCAAAGAAAGGTGGTTCTGGAATGATTCCAGTTAACTCTACAGACACACCTGATATAGTGGTAACTACACTCCTGCTGTAACTCGGAAATGAAGCAGTTAACTCTACAGACACACCTGACATCGTGGTAACTACACTCCTGCTGTAACTCAGAAATGAAGCAGTTAACTCTACAGACACACCTGACATCGTGGTAACTACACTCCTGCTGTAACTCAGAAATGAAGCAGGTGGTCAGCAGGGTCAAAGGCCAGCCTGGGTTACTTGGTGAATTCGAGGTCAGCTAGGCCATCGGTTCTCAACCTCTGGGTCGAAACCTCATGGGGGTGGGGGTCAAATGACCCCTTCACAGGGGTTGCCTAAGACCATCAGAAAGCACAGATGTTTACGTTATGATTTACAACAGTAGCAAAATTACAGTCATGAAATAGCAACGAAAATGATTTTATGGTTGGAGTCACCACCGTGTGAGGAATTGTGTTAAAGGGTCTCAGCATTAGGAAGGTTGAGAACTACTGAGCTAGGCAAACTTGTCTGACCTTGTCTCAAAACAGTAAAACAAAAGCAACAAAAATATAATCATATGCAATTTATATTTTGCTCTTGCACACAACCAATCATTGTATTCTTCATGTCAGAGGAGGAAGTAATATTTCTGTTGTTGTTTCTGCCATTTTATTGAAAGTAAAATAGCCAGGATAGTTACGTGAGTTGATGGATATAAGTGCTTTATTTCATGCGGGCTGGAGGGTTCAGCCAGCTCCAGCCTGAGGGGCTTGTTTCCCTTACAGACTTGGGTGTCCTTCATTGGTATTACCAGGCAGGCATTATCAGAGAGATCCAGAGATCCACCTGCCTCTGCCTCTGAGTGCTGGGATTAAATGTGTGTACCACCATGCCTGGCTTGTCCAGGGTGTCTTTACCTCTGGATTTCACAAAGCCTTAAGGAGTTCAGTTGGTCTGATGATTTCTATGTAATGTGAGGGCTAAGTGGAGAAGTCCACACGAAAGGTAATTGTTGGAATCACCCAGATGAGGCACTTGGTTTGGGTAAAAGCAGTAAGTTTAGGAGCCTGATGATAAGATTGCTTTCACCTGGTTGCTGTGCTCAGCTTCAGAGCCATCTTCTGCAAAATTGGAAGAGTTGCTTGGGCCTGTGGGAATGCTGTACGTGGCTTTAGTAGATGTTGATCTGAAGTGGGAAGGTTAACCAGATTTAATCGAAAGGATCCTTTAAGCTTTGCCACGGACATGCTACAGGAGGTTCTTCGAGAAGGAAAGCAGCTTTTAGTTAGCCGATGCATTTAGGAGATAAGTCTGGCTGCTTGTAAATTACTTCTTCTGAAGGGAAGGTGAACCTCTAATTTTTTCCCGTTATGATTTGGTAATTGGAACTGTTAATAGACAACTGGGTTAGAGGGAGCCAGATGACAGATAACGACATCCTGTGCAGTAGGAGTCCCCTGTGCTTCTGTTGATGTTAATATGTGCTCCCAGGTGATCTTTGGCCCCAAAACAAGGCATACCAAACATGTCAAGAATCCGAACAGCCTGTTTTCTGCTCTTGCTTAGATGCTATAAAAAAATGCTATTTTGTTGGGAATGTGTGCCTTCTTTTTTTTTTTAAAAAAAACTAAATCTTTTTTTGAGATCACTGTAGGTTCATTAACAGTTGTAACTGAATAGAAGATGGGACCATTTGGTCAAACCATAGTACTAAGAGTATCACAATCAGAGTATCCATCCTGACACGTGGAGCTACTGAAAATTTTCACAACTATAGAATTTCCCCTATTACCTGGTTTCTATGTGTCTATACAGACCACCCTAGAGCTCTTGGCCTGGTATGAGACTTTCTCCTGATATGAGAATGGGCACCTCTTCATATGTTTAGTACTAGAGCTTATGGGACAGTCTGGTCATTCACACAGTAGCTACCTTGTGCACCTCAAGATGTGAGACTCCCTACCACCACCAATTAAAAAATTTTTTTAAAAGAGTATGAGAATCCTTCATGGGTGAGAGCTAGAGGGGGCTTTCCCTCAGCACAGTTCATGAGGTGGGGTATCTAAGGACATTTGACTGGACTAGGATCCCAATCAGGCTTGCCAGTCGAGACCATCAAGGATCTAACGCACCCGTTTTTTAAAAGGCTTAGATTCCTTCATGCCGATTACATGGTTCACTGAGACTTGAAACCAAAGAACATTATGACAAGTGGTGGGCCAGTCAAACTGGCTAACTTTGGTTTGGCCAGAAGCTGCCCAGTGGCCGTCGCATCTGCGGTTCATGATGGCGGCTAGCTGAAATTCTGCAGTCTGTGTGTGCAGTGCCTGGGGCAGCCCCATTGCAGACAGCACCTCCTGTCCAAACTGAAGCCGACCTGTCGGACAGTCTTTGGTCACACTGTCCCTAGAAGATGACCGGCCTTGAGATGTTTCTTTGCCCCAGGAGCTTTTCCCCTTGGGGGGCCTTTGCCAGTGTAGTCGTAGGTAGAGATGGAAGGGTCTGAGGCCTAGCTGCTGTGGCACTACCTGGAAATATAGACTCTAACCACCCAATCAAACTCTGCCTTCCCAGCCCTGCAGTGCTGACGTAATCTGCAGAAGGAAGGCGTCTCAGAGTCAGTGGATGGCTACCATCCTCCCTTCTCAACACTTGAGTGGAGAGAAACCACTGAGAAGACAATCCTGCCTTCCTCTGAAGTCTCGGAGGCTCCCTCAGCTTTTTACAAAGAATATTTTACTGCCTAAAATGATGCTCCCATCCTTCCTTGTGAGATTTATCTTCCTGGCTCCCATCTCACTACACCATACACTAAAGAACATATCCCTCTCCTTACCTGCCTGACCTACCTTGATGCTGCCTCCCCCAGGAAACTAACAAGTCAGAGGGAAGGGGGAGAAGTTGCTGATATTGTCCCTTTGTACTCAATCCGTTGTCTTCCTTGACTCATTCTTTCTCATCCCTTCTCTATTTCCAGTTTTGTCATTAAGAAGTGTTACATAAGCTGGGCAGCGGTGATGCACGCCTTTAATCCCAGCACTCGGGAGGCAGAGGCAGGTGGATCTCTGTGAGTTTGAGACCAGCCTGGTCTACAAAGCGAGTTCCGGAACAGCCAGAGATATACAGAGAAACCCTGTCTCGAAAAAACCAAAAAGAACAAGAGGAGGGGGAGGGGGAGAAGAAGAAAGTTTCTATAAGTGAAACTGTAGAGTATATGGGGTACATACTTCATTCAGCAACAATCTCTTAGGGGGCATCTAACTTTTTGATACAACAATGTTATGTCAAAGTTCATACTTTAGAATCTTACTAGAGTTGAGTTACTAAAAATAAAACCGTGATACTTAAAGTAAGTTTAGGCTTTGGGCTGTATTCCTAATTACCCTTGGCAGTATACACCTTGTGGATTGTAGAGTGAACATTATCTTAAGTTTTTATTTTTTAATCAAGTTTGGTCCTTTTAAAAAAATTCCTGAGTGAAAATGAAATGAAAGTACCCCTCTCGTGTTCTCCTTTTAAAGTTACTTTTGAAGAACATCTGGCTCATTTCTAATTCTGAACTATTCTACCCAGTTGATAGACTGGTGGGTTTTTGTTCTAACGTGTGGGTATTTTGTTTGCATGTATGTTTGTGTATTCATGCATGCCTGGTGCCCTTGGAGGTTACAGGAGGGCAACAGATCTGGAACTGGAGTTATAGATGGTTGTGAATCTTTTTGTGGCTGCTGGGAATTGAACCCAGGTCCTCTGGAAGAGCAGCCAGTGCCCTTAACCACTGAGCCGTCTCTCCAGCTCCACGTAGGCTGGATTTTATGAGGACCACAGTCTTCCTTTTTCTGGTTGCATGGTAGTTGTCTCTGTCATTCTTTAAGGTGGTGCCAGGTTCTCTCAGTATGGGTGCCATTTTACAGTCTCCTCAGCAACGTACAAGTGCTCCGGTTTCTCTCCATCTTCACCAGCATGTGAAATGCTTTGTATTTTTCATTGTATTAATTTGCATATCTCACCATATATCTAATATTTTCTGTGAAATGTCTTTTCATGCCGTTGCCCAATTTAAAATATAGTTGTTTGTGTTTATTCTTGAGATTTTTGGATATAGCTCAGTGGTAGAGCATTTGTCCAGAATATTTGAGGCTCTGGTCTTCACACCCCACCCCACCCCATCCATGGTCACAGAAGCGGAAGGGGTGGGGGGAGGGTCTTTGTTTCAGTGAGTCTCTCTTGTTCTAATTTAATTTCTGCTTGTATCTTTATTATTTCATTCTCTAGTTTTCGGGTTTGTTTGCTTTTCTTTTTCTAGCTTCCTGAGGTGGAGTTTTGATGAAGATGTCTCTTTTTCTAATAAAAGCATGTAGTGTACAAAAATGTCCCACTTGATAGTGCTTTGCATTTTTGTTTTCTTTCAGTTCAGTGGGATTCAAAATTTTTCCTGTGAGACTTTCTTTGACCCATGGATTATTCGTTAGCATGTTTAATTTCCTGGTGTTTGGATTATTTCTTGCTTTCTTTGTGATACTGATTTTAACTTTATTATGGTATGAGGATACTGCTATGATTTCAACTCTCTTAAGTCTATTTTGCTCTAAATGTTGTGGTTACTTAGAACGAATGTATATTCTGTTGGTGTTAGGTAGACTTTCTGTTGGTAAGAACCTAGACGATGGTAGGTCACTGCTAGTTGGGACACACCTGGACCAGGAATGCTTAGATGTGCATGTCCTTGGCCCTTTTTAAAACTTTGATTGCCCTTTACCCTTTTCCCTGTAGCAGGAATCTTAGAGAGTCTTATTAATAAAATCAAACCTGAGGCCAGTTATTGGGGTGAATGCTGGAAGGTCAGAGAGAGAGAACAAGCCACAGCTAACCTCACCTGGCCAACTTCTCAGCTGATCATGTTTCCTCAGACTGGAAGCTTCTGTGTCCTCATCCCAATAGCTCTCAGCTGAACTGTGCTCGAAACCTAAAAGCTTAACCAGTCAAATGCTTAACCAGGCCAAATGCCTTTAGTTTCTGGTCCTCACACCTTATATACCTTTCTGCTTTCTACCACCACTCCCTGGGATTAAAGGCTGCTTTCTGGGGTTAAAGGCGTGATGAGTCACCATGCCTGTCTATCCTTGAACACATGGATTTCTGCCTCTGGAATGCTAGGATTAAAGGCGTGTGCTACCACTGCCTAACCTTTATGTTTAATATTGTGGCTGCTCTGTCTCTGAGCCCAGATAAGTTTATTAGCATGCACAATATTTGGGAGAATACAATACCACATTTCCCAATGTGGTCACATGAATAAATCTCCTTTTTCTGCCTTTTTTTTCCCTCCAAGATAAGGTTTCTCTGTGTAGTTTTGGTGCTTGTCTTGGATCTCGCTTTGTAGACCAGTCTGGCCTCGAACTCACAGAGATCTGCCTGGCTCTGCTTCGAGTGCTAGGATTAAAGGTGTGCGCCACTGCTGCCCGACTTTTTCTGCTTTTTTTTTTTTTAATTAAAATTTGGCTCTTATTGTTGTTTGTTTTTTTGGAGGCAGGGTTTTTCTGTGAGCCCTGGCTGTGCTGGAACTTACTCTGTAGACCAGGCTGGCCTCGAACTCACAGAGATCTGCCTGCCTCTGCCTCCAAGTGCTGGGATTGAAGGCATGCACCGTAATCACCAGGCTCATTTATCTCTTTCAAGTGGCTTATTGAGGATAGGTGGCTGGACTTGACTTCAGTCACAAGTTGTGTCCAGTAACAAAGTTATCATAGTACTTGCCTTCAGGTAACTCTTACAGCACAGAGCTGTGCTGCTCCACAGCACTTCATTACTACCTTACTTCATCATACCACGGAAGCCTTGCACTGTCAGAAAGGCGAAGGTGGTACATACAGTAAGACGTTTTGAGAGACGGAGCACATTCGCGTAACTTTCAGCATTTTCCTGAAAAATTGTTTTATGAGTAGTTATTATTGGTCTCTTACTTAATTTGCAAGTTAAATGTAGATACATTATATAGAGAGGAAAAATCTATTGTATTCAGAACTCAGCATTGCCTGGGTGTTTTCACACGAATTCCCCCATGACTAAGGAAGATTTCTCAGTTCTGGAGCTAAGACTTCTATTTTTAGAAATAAACTCTGTTAAAATTAGTAAACTCTCCATACCTTTCAAAACAGAATGCAGACCTGAATATTACCAGGTCTTTTTCACTAATAGGCTACTTGATTTCCCCCTTATTTATGTGTTTAGTGCTGTAGTTCGTAGTGACATAGGCATTCTTATGTTTCATTACAGTGTTTCCTTTTTATTAGAAAAGAGAGACATTTCCATCCAAACCGGCTGAAATGCGTCCTCCTTAGAGTGGGTAATTAAGACATATATGGTAATGTGTGTGTATCTCTTTACTTAGGTATTATTTGGAGTTTTTGACCTGCTTTCTTTAAATGAGATTAGTTTGTTTCTTAGCTTAGTTTTGAAAATTAATGTTTGTTATTGTCTTGCAGGAGCCCCTTTATATGTTCTTTTCTACACTTTGAATGATGCAATTTGCCAGTAATTTTATTTTTCTTTGAATGTTGAAAGTTTCCAAGGCCTTCACCACTGTTCTTCGATGTTGATGCATTTTCTCACTCTCTTTGTTTTGTGTCTTTTTGTGTGTGTGTCTTCTGTTTTGTTTTGGGTGTTCATTATAAATGTAGTAATAGAGACTAGTTTATTATAAAAGCTCTTGGTCCCAGGGGAGCTTGCAGCTCGCTTAGTTGGTGAAGTGCTTACAAACGTGAGACATGAGTTTGACTCCCCAGCATCAGTAATGATGAGTTTATTGTTTTCATGGTTTCATAGAAGAAAACCAAAATACACAGAAAATGTGCCTGTATGAGACAAAAATTGTGGTTTCATCTTTATGTTATAAAAGTAATACTTCTTTGGGGAAACTTCTTATTGTTCAAATTTTTAAATAATTGGTGTAGATTGCGCACCTTAATTCCTAGACCACAGAACATCCCCCATTTTCCAGGAAGCAGTCTTCCAGACTTTTCCATAGTGCTATATTTTCTTTACCATTTCTAAGCTCTCAGTTCATCTTGTTTCTTGCTTTTCCTCTTCTAATTCATAAAATTTTAGAGTGGTAACCTTTGCTTTAGTAAATCCTCCTATGCTTTCATGATCTGTGTTTCTGTTGAGGATATTTTATTCTGTTTTGTGCCTTTTCCTTTGTTCACAGTCTAGGAAAATGTCATGTTTCTTTACTTTAAGAATTATGCAGGTTGCCGGGCGGTGGTGGCGCACGCCTTTAATCCCAGCACTCGGGAGGCAGAGCCAGGCAGATCTCTGTGAGTTCGAGGCCAGCCTGGGCTACCAAGTGAGTTCCAGGAAAGGCGCAAAGCTACACAGAGAAACCCTGTCTCGAAAAACCAAAAAAAAAAAAAAAAAAAAAAAAAAAAAAAAAAAAAAAAAAGAATTATGCAGGTTAAGAAATTATAAAATATTATAGAATCTCATGTAAAAAAGGAATTTTTTTTTCTAGGTGATTGGACATCTCTTAACTGAGAATTGGGTGTGTGTTTGTAATTTGTGCCTTTGGGACTTAATGGGGAAAATATGACAATAACTTTACTTCGTGTCTTGTTTTCCCGTGATTTTCTAAAAGAACTCGAAGCCACATTGAATGTGTTCCTTTTAACCTTCCTTTTGCTATAGTATGAACATTTCTTTGTGCAACTGAATAATTTCTTTAAACCTGATTGCTTTCTCTTCCTTTTTTGAGACATGGTTTTACTCTGTAGCCCATGCTGGTTTGGAACTCACTTCTTCCTGCCTCAGCCTCTTGAGTTCTGAGATTACAATCAAATCTTGCAGGTCAGGCTTTTAAACATTCTTAGCAACTGCATTGTATTAAAAAATTTGGTGAAATCATTCTTTAACTTTTAAATTGTGTGAAAAAGTATTTGGATTTTATGTAAAATTTTATGCATTTAAAAATCCATGAACATGGTTCAAAGTTTAGAGAGAAGAAAGGAATTTAGAGTCTGTCTCCTAGTCTCCACTCTGTGAAACAGCCATGGCTACTAAGTTGTGTCTTTTCAGGCTCTGGGGTTTGTTTAATTGTTTGGGTTTTTTCCCCATAACTGTGCGAGTTCTCTCTCTCTCTCTCTCTCTTATACACACACACACACACACACACACACACACACACACACACACACACAGAGTTACCTCCATAGTTTTACAGTTTTTCTTAATGTACCTTGGAGGTGACTCACACTAGTTGAGTATATCAAAAGTGTCATTGATTCAAAGTGTTCTCCTGTGGATATGCTGTAAGCTAGTAGCCTGCTATTTGTAGACACTTGAGTTAGAATACCTTTAAATTGAAACTGTTCTGTGTAGTTCATTGAAATTTGCTCTTTTCAGGTGGATCTCTGAGTTTGAGGCCAGCCTGATCTACGTAGCAAATTCCATAGCAGCTAGGGTATATATATTGAGACACTGTCTCAAGGAAAACAAATAGGACTGAGGAATTAGCTCCTTCTTTTTATCCTTTATTTATTTTACTTTTTGAGACAAGGGTTGTCTGTGTATCCCAGGTTGGCCTTAAAGTCCTGGTCCTCCTGCCTCAGACAGGAATGCATCTGACCCTTTTTTTAGAGTATAAATCTGGGCCTTCAAGAGGACTCAGTGGGCAAAGGTGTTTGCAGTGTAAGCCTGGTGACCCAAGTCCTATCCCTGGAATACTCATAAAGGCAGACAGAGATCTCTGATCTTCATGTCCACACCATGGCACACATCTCTCTCTCTCTCTCTTCTCTCTCTCTCTCTCTCTCTCTCTCTCTCTCTCTCTCTCTCTCTCTCTCTCTCTCTCTCACACACACACACACACACACACACACACACACACACACACACACGATAAATTTAAATTGAAACATTTAAAAGAGCCCGAGAGATACTTTAAGACATAAAACAGTGCTTAAGAGATTGTACCCTGAGCCTGTATGACCCCCACCCAGGAAAAAGTGGAGCCTTGTCAGCATACTTCTCCCCATTCACAGGTGTCTGCCGTGTCTCTGATGGCGCCCATGTCTTGCCCTGAGTTACACTCTGTATTTCACACGGTGTAGTAGCATTGTGCTTGGTTTTGAAACGTTACCCCTAAGTTTTTCGGCCTTCTGAATTTCAAGTACTAAGGAGTAATCCAGAAGGTAGGGAGATGAGTGGGTAACACTCCTGTGCATCTTGGTTTACGAGGCTGGGGAATTGGCTCTGTTGTTAGGCGAATTTGAGATGATCTTTTGCACCAGATGATGGAGCTGTACCTTCACTGCTGGGAGGACTCTGGCTTTCTGAAGCATGTTTGCAGTGACCTGGGATGATCTGCCTGGAGGCCTTTTGAGGTGCCATTCTCTTCCTACTCATGTTCCTGCCAAGTGATCACTTCTGACTGAGGTCATGACTAAGAGCACCGTGGATTGCAAAACAACATGATTTTAAAGTCCCTCCCTCTTCTCTCCCTCCCGCTCTACTTTTTCCTTCTCTTCTTTCATTTTCTTTATCTATAAGATCTATGGCGCTTTAATTTTAGGCTTTATTCGTAAATGCTTCTTCTCTTCTTTAAGTAACTAGAAAGCTTGAGCAAATCAAAAGCTTGTTTCTTTTCAGAGTACTTCGCATTTACTATAAACCTAACTAGAAAGTGGCATTGTAATACAAATGGTACCTGTTTTTAAAAATAGAATGTTCTATAGAAGTAACTAATTCTATCCTTCAGTTACTTTCAGATTTTTGTGATGCCACCCATAGAAGAACTTATTACATGTACATGTAAAACTGAAGCTAAAGAGTCTTGAATACCCTTGCTATACCCTTTCTCCTTGAGGCATTTGTTCTAAGATAGGTCCCATCCCCCGCCAAGTCCCCCATCCCAGTTGATGGCTGACCTACACATAGTATTGAACTCTAGTTTTGCATAGTTTCCTTTTTCTTTTAGGCAGGGTCTCACTGTGTAGTTCAGGGTGGCCTGGTATTTGTATTCCATGATGAACTTGAACTCTTGATCCTCCTGCCCTAATTCCTCTAGTCCTAGGATTGCCAGCACGTCCCACCATTCCTTGCTAAACATTTTCCCCTATACATAAATGCATAATGTATATGGTATGCATATGCTTTTCCTAAGCATGGCCACGTAGCTAGATCACTACCCTTGTGCCTTAGGGTCATCACTGGGTAAGATACAGAAGCCTGGAACAGAGTGCTGTGGTACCACAGCTGTGGATCTAATGACAGCTGGGATGACTGAAGAGTCAATGGGGAGGTAGAACATATGACTTCAATATGCTGGATAAAGGTAGGAGTCATATCCTGGAAGAACAGAAGGGAATTGTTTATTTTTAGAACTTTCTATTTAATATTTTCAGACTGGCATTGACTGGTAGTAATTCTTCAAAAGTTTTTATCTATCTATCCATCCATCCATCCATCCATCCATCCATCTAGTATGTGTGCTTGTGGAGGTCAGAAGACAGCTTGTTGGTCCTCTCCCTCCATCACTGGGGCCCAGGGATCACTCAGGTCGTCAGCCTTGGTGGCAATGCCTTTATCTTCTGAGATTTCACAGGCTTGACTGGTAGTAATTAAGACTGGAAAATTAAGCTGGCATGGTGGCATACTCCTTTAATGTCAGCACTTAGGAGTTCGAGTTCGAGGCCAGACTGGTCTACAGAGTGTGTTTGAGGACAGCTAGGGCTATAGAAAGAAACCCTGTCTTGAGAACCAAAACAAAACAAAGAAATAAACAACTGGAAAATTCAATCCCTGATTGGTTGGGGTCTGCTGTAGTCCATGATGGTCTTATTAAAATGGAGTGTTGGTGAGGGCCATTCCATTGCTTGCAGAATCCTTCATTCTGTAGTAGAGAAGTTCAGGTTTCCGAGGGAAGGGCTTGGTTTTGAGAGTGGAGAGGCAAACTCGTTGTGATGTTGTTAAGGACATGGACATTGAAGGACAGGCAGACTCAAATCCTGGCTCGCAGTTGCTGTCATTGGAACAGGTTAGGTGTGTCGGCAGTCTTGGGTTTCAGCGTTTTTTCTTTGACGTGGTAATGATGCCATTGCCTTGTGATTCTGAAGATTTAAATGACAATGTACGGCTGAAAGTAAACCTCCAGTAATAAGAGTAAGTTGTAGTCACCGTTTTTTTTTGTCTGTTTTAAGATTTAATGGTGCCTTTCTAACTTTTGGGCCGATGCTTTTTGTATAGATTGCAGGTTCTGCTCCGAGAGGAGCTGTGGGGCCACATTAAGTAACAGAGCAGGTAGGTGGGAGCCACTGAGATGATTTGCTCTCCCTTTGGGATCAGTTTCTGTGACTTCTAGGGGTGCTAGTGTATTATAGGAGTGGGATCTGTCTGGGCAGGAGAGCTGATCTGACTATTATTCAAGAGTAGGAGTTAAAGTTCGAGGAGAGGCAGGGAGACAGGCTAGAGGATGCACTCCCCCTTAACACTCAAGCTCCTCCCCTTTTGCACTCAAGCCCCTCCCCTTGCACTCAAGCCCCTCCCCCTTGCACTCAAGCTCCTCCCCTTTCCCACTCAGCTCCTCCCCTTTCCCACTCAAGCTCCTCCAGTCCTCACTCTCTTCCCTTCATCCCTTTCTCCTTTAAAGAGTTGATAGTGGGTTTTGTTTGCTCCTCTCACTGAGGAGTTGGCTTGCCTGGAACTCACTATGTATCTAGGCTAGCTCCAACCTCACAACAATCCTGCCTCAGCCTTCCAAGTGCTGGGATTCCAGGTGTGAATCCACCATGCCTGGCTTTTGACAAGTTATTAGATTTTAGATAATATCTATTAAAGCAAATTTGAGAGGGTAGACTGACAGATCAGCAGTTCAGGGGACTTGCTGCTCTTACAGAGAACTGGAGTTTGGTTCTAAGCACCCACATGGTGGCTCACAACTGTCTTTAACTCTAGTTCCAGGGGATCTGACATCCTCTTCTGGCTCCAAGGACACCCAGCATGTACTTGATGCATGTACATACGTGCAGATAAAGCCACACATACACACAAAATAAAAAGAAATAATTAGAAGGAATTAAAAAAAATTTGAGCATAAAATGTAAATATTTTATGTAAAATTAAATTCTACCTACTCCTATCAATGGCAATCCATTCATTAACATTCTTTTCATGCATTTAAAAATAGATGATAGTAATATTTTATATTCAAGTACGATTTTAAAGAATTAGTTTTGCAATGTGTGTTTGCCTATGTGTGAATGTACATTTGTGTGCATGTGAAGGCTGAAGGTTGACCTCAGGAGTCTGCCTGGCTCACTCTTCACCTTATGTGTAGTTAGAGGGAGAGCTCTTGGTTGACTCCAGAGCTCTCTGCTTTCGCTCTTTTAGCTGGCTTGCTCTGGTGACCATTCCCACCGTGCACACTGGGATTGCAGGTAGGCTATCACCATTTACACAACACAGACCTGAACTCTGGGTTTGCTGCGGCAAGTGCTCTACCTACTGAGTTACCTCCCCAGACCCTCAAATACTCTTTTAATAAAAAGCAAAACAACAACCCTTCCCCCCCCCCCCCAACTGAACTAGTCAGATAGTTATAAATCAGAAAGGGAGAGAGGGGAAAGGGAATTCCTCATTTGTGAAACTGAAGGTGGCATCTACTTAAATTCCTCCTAGACATTCTGGAGAAAGGACAACTTCTGTTTTAAAAATCTTCTGTACTTTCTGCTGTTTCTTCTTTGTTTGGCGTACTGATTACTTTTCTGCTGCTGTGATAAAACACTGAGACCAAAGCAACTTGTATTTGGGCTTAATAGTTCCAGAGCGGTGAGAGTCTGTCATCATGGGGAAGCATGGCAGCATGTAGCAGACGTGGTGGCTGGGGAGGAAAGCTGAGAGCTCACACTTGGAATTAAGCTGGAAGCACAGAGCTTGAACTAGAAATGGCGCAAGGCTTTAAACCCTTAAAACCCTTCTCCAGTGACATATTTCCTCCAACAAGGCCACACCTCTTAAACCTCACCAAACAGGGCCATAAGTGTTCAAATGCCTGAGAGTATGGAGTATGACAGACATTTCACATTCAAACTACTACATTTGGTGTGCCCCCTTTGAGGATTTTTATAGGCTGGGTAGTTTTGCTTGTTTTGAGTCAGAGTCTCACTATGTTGCCTTTTTGTGTCAATCAGGCTGGCTCATGTCATAGCCTCTCAAGTACAGGGGTTAAAGTTGTATGCTGTCACACTAGGCTTTTTAATAGGCTCTATATGGGTAAAGTTAGCATCCTATTAGATTGATA
Source organism: Peromyscus eremicus (assembly GCF_949786415.1). Lineage (NCBI taxonomy): Eukaryota > Metazoa > Chordata > Mammalia > Rodentia > Cricetidae > Peromyscus > Peromyscus eremicus. The sequence continues at coordinate 33,121,121 of NC_081416.1, read as the reverse complement.
GAGTGCTGAGTAAACACACACACACACACACACACACACACACACACACACACACACACTGTTGGATGTGAGAACTGAATTGTTCTCGTCAGTTCTCTTTTACTGCCTCAGGTCCCTCAGGTTGGTAACTGATCTGTCAGCCAGTTCCAGAGGGAACATGTTTTCTAGAAATGGTGTCTGATGGAAGATTTTATCTTTTTTTTCCCCTCACAGATTTTGAAGCAAGCTTTATAAGGCTGTTGGACAAAGTAACTAATGGTTCTCGAATTGAAATCAACCAAACAGGTACGCTTCTCTGTTTCTAAAAGCACCGACATGTACTATGTAGGCATTTCTCTGCCTCTCATTTGAGGGGTATAAATACTGTACTTTGTTAAAAACACTCTACTAACCATTTTGTGTTATCTAAGCCATCATCATGAGTGTGTGGAGAGGACCTTTTGAAACTAACCCAACAAAGTGCTAAGTGGAGATTGTAAGAAAAGTTTATTATGCTGGATCATTAATATATTAGTTTCAACTGTAAAGACCCATGTGTTTATGGTATGATTATGTATATATTTACACACACAATCATACCATAAATACAAACATAAATATATGAAATCTCCCAATTTTTAAGAGCATAACAGAACTAAGGCTATAAGTTAGTGGTACAGTGTGTGCCTAGCTTGCTCAAGGTCCTAGGTTTAATCCTCAACACTGGAAGAAAAGAAGTAAGGGAAATACACTTGACTTAGAGAAATAGACAAGTGGCCATTTCAGACAAAAGTGAGCATTCAGTGTTTCATATACTTAGCATATACGTAAACTTTCTGAATTTAACATGTGTAATCCCAGATATACTGTATTGTTGTAGGTACTGAAATCTGTTTTTATGCAAGTTTCTATAAATATATTTCAAGAAATTTGGCAGTCCCGTCAGCCCTTGAGCCCCTGCCTCGTCTAGACTCTCCTTCAGGTAGTCGCGTCACAGCTCCGTGGGCTGTGCTTTTCCTCCTCGGTGGCTGCCATTGCTTCCTGCTGGCCTGTGCGGGCTCGCGGTGTGTCTCTGCGTTACAGTTAGTCCTTTACTGTATGGATGGGTAGTCACTACTTCACTACCCCTGTTGGTAATCTTTGGAGTTCCTTCATAGTTTTTCTTTTTGTTACTGGAACCATTATCTGCATTGACTAGGAAGTAGGTCAGACATTGGCTAACACCATGAACTGTCCATCTCCATTCCACAAAGGATTCTTTAGCCTTTCCCGCATGTCGACTCTCTTAGGAAAGAAGGCAAATTTGGATTCACAGGTGGCACTGTACCACGCAGATGTGCTGGTCTCTGTATGCATTCTGCCACACCTAATGGAGAACAGACCCAGGAATGAGATGTTCATCTCTTTCCAGCTGTGCTTCCCTTGATAAATGCAGTGACACAATTTTTTTGGATTGCATAAATCTGAACTAGGAAAATGATGTGGGTCTGCTGACAAAATAAGTTGAGATATTTCACTAACTAATACCAATTAAAATAGCTAACACTGATGGAATTCGATATCACAAGAACCTGGGTTATGTGAATATCGTGTTTGGTAAGTGGGTGAGTGAGAGTCCTCATTTGAGGGGATTGTACAGACAGGCCCACTGGTGTGCTGAGACATTGGTCCACAGACCTACACCCAGCAGTCTGAGTGTGCTGGAAGCCTTAGGAGTGTCTTAGTGTCTTAGGAGCCTTCTGTGTTCCACTGTGACTGTGGCAGCTTACATAGCTTAGGAGGAGTTTTATATATTACTGCCATTAAATTGTACCCACAGTTTATTATTGTTCAGAGGCTTGGTGGTAGTGAGTCAGCTTTTGACATGAGATGTGGACTCTGAGGAGTGACATTTTGAGCTCCCTGGATACCTTATTCCGATTCCCCTGGGAATTCACTACATTTGTTGTCTTCATACTTAGTTTTGTTCCTGCTGCATTGTTTGTTTGTTTGTTTTTTCTCTTGGTTTAAGGAACAACCTTGTATTACCAGCCTGGCCTCCTGTATGGTGGGTCTGTGGAGCATGACTGTAGTGTTCTCCGCAGCATTGGCTATTACCTGGAGGCTCTGCTTTGCCTGGCTCCGTTTATGAAGCACCCATTAAAAATCGTTCTCCGAGGAGTGACCAATGACCAAGTTGACCCTTCGGTGAGTACTGAGGTCAGACCATGGTGATTTTTCTTCTGTCTGTTGTCACGGGCCAGTTTCTAAGAAAAACGTTTCTTATAAGCACAGTTCGTTTTCACATGCATTTTGTTTGCCACTTACCTTGAGAGGTAGAGTTAGATAATTCACTCCAAGACACAGGAGAATTCAGACCCGTGATCGTCAAGTTGGAGATGATGGTTTACATTCATCAAAGGGCCTTTTCTGCTGTGTCTACAAACCTGCAGAGCAGATGCTTGCTGTCTCATCCTGTCGTGCTGTCTCATCATGCTTGACATGAGCTATGGCTCTGCTGGCTGCCATGTGGGTGGAGTCTCTGTAAGGTCGTGTGAGCACTGAGGCTAGAGGGCAGCAGTTTTAGGCAGGAAATGCTATCTCTGGGCATTGCCTCAGTCCTATCCAGGCCTCGGCCATTACCTCAAGGACTTTTCACTTAAGAAGCTTCAGACAAAGTGGGCATGAGGGTGGAGAAGGAGTGGATGAGTGTTGGTAGCTGTGGGAAATGACGGGCTCCTCACTAAGCATGTTTATTTTCCTATAGATTGGAGGACAATGGTTTAATACCCATCACCAGTTTTCCTTTGGCTCACCATAGTTGTCAGTGTCTGCGTTAACATCTTGTGGGGAGGGAAAGAGTCTACCCTTTAGGACACTTTACCGTCTAGAAGAGGCTTCGTACAGCTGATGGCCCTGCAGTGGTCACTGAAGAGGCATCTTATCTTCTCTGTAGATGCAGGCCATGGCAGCTTCTAGGGCAGCTGCAGCGTGTTGCAAATTTCCTGACTGGGAAGGAACAGTTTATGGCGACTACTCATACTTACCAAGGTTTCCACTACGGGCCCATTATATAATGTGTTTCTGGGCAGTTGAGGACTTACTCCTCAGTTCTCGGAAACTTAACTACATGTACTCTTAACAGGATGCTAAGTACAGTGCAGGATTTGCAGTTTCAGCCGTGGGTGAAAGAATGCTGCTCTGTAACCTGTTAGAATTTTAAATTAGAGCTGCCTGCTCCATCTCCCCCATGTTGTCTGGAGATTCTAGGAAATGGTTTCTTTGGTTCAAACAGGAGAGGAGGCCCCTGCAGTTTGGCTGTGGGTAGGTAACGTGTCTCAAGTAATGGTAAACGCAGGCTTGGGATTTCAGCATTGTGCCCTCTGTCTGTTTCATACTCATCCTGTAATTACTAATGCTCACAAGCACTGATTAAACACATTTTTAAAAAACACTTTATGTTTTAGTAACAACAATCAGTGGATGAATTCCCCAGAAACAGTGCTTTAACCTTTGTGTAGCATGCTTAAAGCAAATCTGTTCTCATAGTTAGGGGATGCTTTACTTGCCAGCTCTGACTAAAATGACCCTGTTTAACCTGACTAGACAATTAAACAAAGGCCTAACCCGGGTAAAGAGTAACTTCCTCAGCCTGTAGGATCTCCGGGCATCTTCTGTTCACTGTCCCTCTGTCGGGCTGCTCTCCGCGTAAAGCGTGGACTTCATGAGTAATTAATTCTTCCCTTAAAGAACTCTCATTCTCCTGGGGTGTAGCTGGAAACTGGAAGGCAGAAGCTGGCCCTGATAGATGCACAGCTGGAGAGAGTCTGTCTTATTCTGATGAGCACTGCTATAACAAAGTACCTGAGACTGGGTAGTTGATAAAGTAAAACTTTCTTCTCTTCTGGAAGCTGGGAAGTTCAAGAGATAGGGCACATTGTAACGTGGTTGAGGGGCATGTGAGATACTGAGCCAAACCGAACCTTGTATGAGAAGCTTATGTGAAAGATAACTAAGCCACTTCCCTGGTACTGGCCATAGTCTGTTAATGAAGGCTGCATCTGATTTGCTACATCACCTCTAAAAGGTCCCATTTTCTACCAGTGTTGCAAGGACAAATTTCAACCTAAGTTTTGGAGAAGACTGTCAAGATAGAGCAATTAGGGAGAGCTGCTACAGGAAGGGAAGCCAGCCACTGTGGGTTTTAGGGAAATCCTCGCGTAGATTGCCTTTAGGTTTGTATAAGGACACTGCATAGTTTCCCACAAGGACAAAATCCCCCAACAACACATTTCTCAGAACATCTCCCATTGTTAAGTGATGCATGACTCTTATGTTTTTGGATGTGTTTAGCTTTAATATTGAATAAAATTAGCTAATCTTTAATAGTTTGCTGGATCCTGCCCCTGCCACACCCAGTCCATTCTGAATGTGTTCCTAGGCCTTCTATATCAATTCTACTTCTGACCACCCGGCTTCTGCTCTTGGGACCTCATTGGAGGATCATTGTATTGAATCAGCCTGTTAGGCTGTGGCATCATGGAGATAGCAAGGCTTGGCACCTGTCTTTGGGAAGGAAATTGAGATTGATGTGATATTTTTGACCAGAGCCATGTAGCTCATCAGAGGCTGAGTGTGGGACCAGGACTAAAGGCTTCTGGTCTCTTCTGCTTATGTAGCTACCACTCTGGCTTCCTCTCACAGTGCAGCCTCCCCAGGGCCTTCCAGGATACGGAAGAGATAACAGTAGTTGTCAGAATCCTGCCACAAACCGTCAGTGCTTTCGTAGTTACTGTTGGGTTTTCAGTGCTTCATGTTTTGAGGACATCATTCCCCCGAAGCCCCTACCACGTGGAATGAGCACCTGTATCGGGATTCTTAGGTAGACATTGAGGAGTTCATTTGGTTTACTCTGACCTGGAGAGACAGCAGCTCTAAGTGTTAAAAAGAACATACATGTTATATATATTCGGAAGAGATTAATAAATTAATATTATAATAATATTTATTAATAAACTAATAAAATAATGCCATGGATACCTATGAAAATGAACAGAGGTCCCAGTTTGTTTTCTGTGTGAATCCAGCAGTCTCTTGTGTTTTGTTTGCTTCTTGAACTCTATCTATGTGTTCAAAATTTAATTTAAAATTCTTCTTTGAAATAACTTATAGGTTGATGTTCTTAAGGCAACAGCACTCCCTCTGTTGAAACAGTTTGGGATTGATGGAGAGTCATTTGAGCTAAAGGTAAGAATGTGTGAACTTCTGGCTGTATATACCTAAGACTTTTTTTTTATTTAACTTATTGGAAGAAGTGTGTGCCACATTCCACATCATCATATATCACGAGGATTTACAGGGCTTATTAACTGATGCATCAAACTGTGAACTGAAAGAGACCCTCTAATAATGGCAACAGTAGCCAGCAGGCATGTGGCACTTACTCTGTGGTAGGTACTGTTATGAACACTTACATTACTGAGTCCTTCACAACACACCATAACTGTTGGTTAGCCGAGGAATAGAACTACATGGAGTCTGGCCCTTTGCCTCTCTTGTCTGAATCGTCCTGGTATAATTTGCATCCCAGAGCTCCTGAGAATCCATGGTGTCTTCAAAGGCTAGTGGGAATGATTTAACCCTCCTGGGTTGGGGGTCAGGGAAGCCATGTTTCCTGTGTCTGCTTTATCGCCTACGACCCCTCATCATTTTATGTAGATAATACGACGGGGGATGCCTCCAGGAGGAGGAGGCGAAGTGCTTTTCTCATGTCCTGTAAGGAAGGTCCTGAAGCCTGTCCAGCTCACAGACCCAGGAAAAATCAAGCGGATCAGAGGAATGGCGTATCCTTTGCATTAGATACTAATTCTTTCTTGCCTTGTAAAGAGAGTAGCTCCACTTCTTTCCATTGTTTGCATATTAGACAACAATCTCATCAAAGTGTTAGTGGTGAAATTATAGTAATTGAGATCTGTTTTAGTATGTGCCTCATGGTGACAAGGTTGATCATTCCTTTTTCTTCACTTACTGCTACACTAGTTGAGGATGGAAACAATTCCGTGAAGTAAAGTTCTGAGATAACACGTAAAATGATGTAGGGGTAGGAGCAGTGGCTGGGGGATCTGGGACGAGGGAGTGGCCAGTTATCTGGAGGATTTGGGGGAGGCTGGAATCACAACAGTATGTTGTGTTGTGAAGTGCTTCATATGTGTCCTTTGGAGGAGGAAGATCACTTTATGCATCTCAGTGTTAAGGTTCAGAAAGTTTCGAGTTAACTCGAATTCTACTCGGCAGATAAGGGAAACTGAGGTATAAAAGCTCTGTTTGCTAATAATGTCACATAGCTAATTGGCACAACTAGGATTTAAACCTTGTCAGTAACCTCAGACTTTTAACCTCTGCTTTTTTCCTGGAGGAGAGCAGGGACCTTTGAATGAGCCTTCAAGGATGGAGACTTGTGAAGTAGGGCAAGAAAGGGGGATGTTTGTGTGAGAAAGCGGGCCTTTGCAGAGGAGGTGGCACCCCACCATTCTGGGGAGTGGCTATCAATGCAGGCCAGCAGGACTCAGGTGGTCAGTGACAGTTGATGAACACAATGGGGTATGAATTGAGCGGGAGCCAGTGAAGAACTGAAGGCCATTTTGAGCAGTTGGCATTTATTTAAAAGTCAATGATTTTCATCTGGAGAACAAATTTGGGTATTAGGAGGACAACTTCTGTGGTCATGTAGCAACTTTTGTGGAACATTTGGAAAGTATGGTCGTGGGAGAAAATCACCTAATGGAAGCCCCTTAGAGGCAGTGGTCACCGAATTATTGTGCCCTACAGAGAGGCAGGGAGGGTGGTAGTCGGGATGGGTGAGAGCTGCTAATGAGAGGGGGTTGTGAAGGGAGAGCGCCTGGCACACACGGAAGAGGAGTGGGAGTCACTGGGCATGGTTTTGGTGCTTCTTACCAAGGCTTGCTGGTAGGGATGTTTGCTACAAAAGGCTGGGGTAGGTGGTAGAATAGGGGTGAGGGTGAGTTCAGTGTTACACATGCCGATTTTGATGGCTCCAGTGAAATAAGTCTAGAAAGGACATTGGAATTGAGCATCTGTAGCTCTGGGGCAAGATGAGAGCCAGAAGTGAGTTGAAGTCAGCAGCCACGAAGAGTGCAGAGAGGAGACTGGAGCCCTGAGAAGGATGGGAACACCTGGCAGAGTGGGTGGGCAGTGCAGGGTGATGGTGGAGAGATGTGGCCAGCTGGAGAGGCAGGATGGAGCAGTTGCCAGGATGGGCGTCACTTAGTAAGGTGGCAGGGCTCACCGTTCTGGAGAAGGCAGAAGGCGAGGGATTGGAAGCCTGAGATTGAAGATCAGGTCCAGTGGACATAGATGTGAGTGCTTTGAAGAACTATGGAATCAGATGTAGGGAATACTGTTGGTGTTTTGTATAGGAAACTGGTAAAGGTAGCATTGTCCTTCCTGGCTTTCCCTGCTAATGCTCTTTGAACCTTCCCCATGTGGAGTCTGAGGCAGAAGACACTTGGCAGCTTCCACATCCTTCCCTCTTGAGTGACGCAGGGACAGAACATCTAAACTGGCACAGATCCCTGGCAGAAATCTGCCCACGGAAGCACTCACAGCACTCTTGCTCACATTCCTCTCTGAGGAGCAAACATTCCAGCCGAGCCGTCTTTAACAAGCCGCGCAAAGCAGCGCAGGCTTGCCTCTCCACCTTGCCTGTTTCAGAACCCGAGGAAAACGCTGACTTTGGGAAAGCTGTAGTTAGTGTGGGTTTCACTTGTAGGGCTGGTTCTGGCTGGACTGAGCTTGTTTCTTGTATTGGGAGAACTGTGGTTTTGACTGATGTCCACCCCCGCCTCCCAGTACTGCTTTTTCCACTTGGAGACCAATGACTAAGTAGACAGGTCCTGGGAAGAAGCTGCTGGTGGCCCATGCCACCATGATGGTGTCCAGCAGCTGTGACTAGAGACCCTTTTATTGACCGCCATCCACCCACTCTGACAGGGTGCACACTCAGTTTCATGCTGCTGATCCAGAGCTCATGGTTCAGCGTGGAGGAGTTAAGTGCAGAAGCTGGGGTCCAGGCAGGAGAGCCGGGTGGGTTGGGATTTGTGGGATCTGGCTGCTTTTCCCTATCAGTACAGAAGCTAGTTTGAGTCTTTTGGTCTGTTTTTGCATTCACACACCGTGTACCACACATGTATATACATGCAGTGCACACCAAAACACAGCCTTGTCCTCTGCTTTCCCTGTCTCGGAGGGGGAGCAGGGGAGGAAGCTGGTTTTTTGTTTGGTTGATTTGGTTTTTGTAGTCAGGTCTGTTTCGCTTTGAGCAAGTGTCTCGGTTCTGCATCCTAGGGGCTTACCCTGTAGTAAGCTCGAGAGCCAGGACTTAAGGCCTCGTCACAGGGTTGATGCAAGCATTAAATAAGGGGATAGGTGTGTGAAAGAACTTTGGGATCCGTGAGTGCTGTGGGGTTGTCTCAGGGTGGTGGTATCTCCTGAGCTGTCCTAGAGTGTGGGTAGGCTCAGGTTCCAGAAAGATGGCACCCACTCAGTCCAAAGGCTGTGAGACCTGGGGCTGTTTGCTTCAACTGTTCAAAGTACACTCTGGACAGAAGAGGTGGTGGTGGTGATGAAACTGGACTCTTTGTGTATTAAAAAATCCTTTTTTTTTTTTTTTTTTTTTTTTTTGCTCTTTCCCCATTTCGGATTTGTCCTTTGAGTCCAGTCAAATATTGATTGAACGTTTCTGAGTACAGAAGTGGAGTTTGGAGAGTTGTGAGGGTACAACAGTAACGTCCCTGCCCGTGTGGAGCGGGGACAAGATGTGTCTAAAGGGAAACGGGAAGTTCAAGGTACTGGCTGCAGGACTTCTAGAGGAGGCATCTGTGGACTGAAGAGTGATGGAAGGCAGTTCAGGTTGAAGAGGGCCTGGATAAAGGTAGGCAGCGGTTCCAGCCTGGGGCTGAACTTACTGGGCAGGCTGGAGAGTGGGCAGCAGGATTCAGGAAGGTTGCTCTTTAGCAGGGTTCAAGTCCAGACAAGGAGAGGAGCTAGCTGAGAGGTCAGGGTCCATGTACAGCATTTGTTTCTTAGTTCTAATGAGAATCAAGTGTGTTATTGATAGTAATTATTGGACAGCTTTGTAGGAATGGGCAGATCACCCTCTGTGGAGTCCGTATGGATTGATATCGTGGTGGTGAGAAGACCACATGTTGTTCCCATTGCTCAGTTCTGCATCTTTGTCTGTGTATCTCCAGCTATTGAGGGTACACTGCACTTTGGAAGTGGGGTCAGGGAGAGTCTGTCTCAGTTACAAAGCTTTAATTTGGGGTTATTGGTTCCACATCCTCAGGCACCCACCCTTTTTGCTAATTTCTTCCTCCGTTTCTGGAGTTCCTGTTGTAGAGAGCTGGGTAGTAGTTTTCACCAGAGTAGTAAGTAGAGGGCCCTCTGTCATTACAAATGCAGTAACTGATTCTTAAATAGTAGAAAACAGCTCTATGTGTCTGGAAAACGTGTGATCTTTAAAACAGCAGTCCCCTTGATCTTTCACGAAACATTTTCTGCTTCCCTGTCCCTCTGTTGGCATCCTGGGAAGTGGGCTGGGATGACCCAGGGCCACCCCAGTGGGGTATCTGGCCTGGCCTTACATTCTTAGAGAGACTACTTATAGCAGTCAGACTACACAAGGAGCAGAGTGTTCGTTGGTCTTCACAGGGCCTGATTGTGGCTCTGAAGAAGCAGGCATCTTCATACTGTAGAGCAGAACAGTTACAGAGAAAAGGTGGTTGGGAAGGCAGGCTTGGGCTGTGAGTCCTGACTCATTCACTCACTCTCTATATTTATTTGTTGGTTTTTCAAGACAGGATTTCTCTTTGTAGTCCTGGCTATCCTGGAACTTACTCTGTAGACTAGACTGGCTTCCAAATCAGAGATCCACCTGCCTCTGCCTCCCAAATGCTGGGATCAAAGTTGTGCACCACCAACGTCTGGCTTGACTTTATACTTTCCATTATAGGAATGAGTCTAGATTCTTTTTCATCATGACTGTTTTAACCATTTTTTTATAGTAATGAAAAAATCGAGCAATGGAACTATGAAGCTCAATAGTAGTAGTTGGGAGACAGTGGAATTGTAAGTCTCAGCATGACACAAACTTGCTAGCTTCCTAACATGCTTTTCTCTGCTCTGTCGTCCAAGTCTCGAAACTTCCTTAACCCTGGGCTGCAGGTACTCCGTGCGCGTATCCCCTCAGATGGCAAACCGGATTGTGGATTCTGCCCGGAGCATCCTCAACAAGTTCATACCCGACATCTATATCTACACAGACCACATGAAAGGCGTCAACTCTGGGAAGTGAGTGCACTTTAGAACAGACTCCCCAGTGGGAATACTGCACCACTCCTTTCTGGCCTTTATTTTTTCAGTTCTCATCACATTGGTTTGGATCTGAAGTTTTCGGGTTTCTGTCCCAAAAGTAAGAACACTGGATTCTACAGTTATCTACTTGGGTTAAGAAGTCACTTTTCCTCTAAGGGGCAGCACAGCTGGTCCTCACAGCTGTTTGAGAGTCTTGGACCTGAGCTGAGAGTGCAGGTGAAGAAGGGGCGGTTGAGTGTGAGTGGGAAGTCTGGCCTTTACACTGCCCAGTGGAAAGTGATGGTGTCAGAGGTTAGGACTGGAAAGATGTGTACACAGAGTTGGCCCTTCCCTCGGCGTGGGGAAAGGTCATTGACATTTCCATACCTTTTATTACTCAACCACCAGAACATTCTTCATTGACACATTGAGTGTAACGATGTATCCCGGGATAATTGCAAACATTAAATTTAAAAAGCATATGTGTATACTGTAAGTGTATCTAGCACTCAGTACATATTATGGAAATGGCAAGCCCTAATGTTGGCCTTTTCTTTCTGCCTTCTACCTTAGCTGTAGGTCTGGAATTCATGGGTCAGTTCTTTTCTGACGGGGATTGCTGAGGGCTGGGGGAGGCCATGTAGGAGCAGAAGCTGTCTGAATGTTCCAGGATAGTCCGTTCTCTGACCTCTTGCTTCACCAGAAGGTTCAGGAAAGAAACAGTGCAGGCCTGGAGGCCATGTTGCCGGCCACCAGCTACAGTGTAGCTTTTATAGTGCCATTGACCCAGCCGACCTGGTGTATGGTCAGATTCTGTGAGGAGCAGCCATACATATAGATCAAGATACGGACATGATGTTCATTAGCTTCAAACTCGATTTTAAAAATTAACATCTAAAACCAGTATGTGATTTACACTTGTGTTTAGTTTTTAAGTCCCAAGTTATGGTAATCATTGTAAAGTCACATCTGGATTATTCTCCAGTCTGATCCAGTGATGAATCCACATGAGTAAGGGTTGTTGCAGTGTAGTGTTTATGGCCTGAAACCCTGGGAGCTAGCACTTCTTGGTGGCCTGTGTTAGCACTTAGACCAGCATGCACATTGGTTCAGTGTGGTGCATTTTGACTTACACAGTCATTACTTTAAACAAAGAATAAGGCAGTTCTTTATGTGTTGGAAAGCTGTGGAGACTGTGCTTTGCAGACTCCCAGTGCAGATCCTCAGTGATGTCTTGTGCATGCTGCCACCATGCTATATGTGCAGTGTGTGTGTGTATGTGTGTGTGTGTGTGTGTGTGTGTGTGTGTGTGTGTGTGTGTGTGACTCAGGGGTATCTTGTATGTTGCACTGGAATTTTCTGTCTCTCTAATGATGAATGATATTTGTTAAACATGGGTCAGATTCTCTGGAACCTTTGCTTTGGCAGGTGTTATTAACCTTTGACTAAATAGATAATAGTTTTAAAGAAGTTAAAAACTGGGCAATAGAATTCTTCCACGTAAGGAGTCAATATAGTGCATGCAAAAACATCATTAGCCAGCGTTGGTGGCGCATGTCTCTAATCCCAGTCCTACTTGCAGGCTAAGACAACAGGATTGCGAGTTTGAGGCCAGCTGGGTGCTACATAGTGAAATACTGTCTCTAAAAATAAAAATGAAATAAACATCATAATTAAACCTATAGTTTTTCTGGGATTCTTTTGGCCAGTGTTCTGGATATAGAAGACATTTTGAGAACAGCGTTGAATGGTATTAAAGGAGACAGCACAGTGTTGCAGTTGTGTATGGAGTGTGCCATTGGTAAAGCTTTCTGATGGATGCATTTACTTTGCATTGGACAAAGTACATTTGAGGCATCAAATCTGGCAAATCTGTGGAGAGGTGCTTCATTTTCTTGTTTACAGACTGGTAATTTATTTATTTTCCTTCTGGCTAAATTGGTTGTCACTGTGTTTTGTGAGGACAGACTCTCAGGTGTTTACCCAGCATGTTCCAGTTCCTGGCTATGGAAGCTTCCCCCAGGTGCTTGCTTGTTGGATGCATGAGTAAGTTAGTTGTGGTCCTGGACAGTTAGGTTCTAGCTGTTGGGTGGTAGAAACATGGCAGAGACCACAGTGCCAGCTCATTGACCATAGGTCAGTGAGTTCTCAGTTTAGTGCTGTCTCCAGACAAAAGTGCAAAGATGTAACTCCTTTTGCCCTTTCTGGTTTCATACTTCTCATTATGGGAAACATCTGGTCTTTCTCAGACTTGAAGTCAGATGGTGTCCCAGGCTGTAGTATGTTCTGAATTGGCAGCAGTTCAGGGTCGAATGGGAACCAGAGAACTTGCTAGGCTCTGGCATCTGTAAGGCCTGCATTTGAGATTTACCTTTGTCACTTTTCAACTGAGTGGACATGGTCCAGGCTGCTTATTCTCAGCATATTCTCATTTGTAAAATGAAGGCAGTGGTAACTTCTAATAAGACTGAAGTAGCCCCGGTGTTATGTGCATGCTTGGTACCTGGAAGCCTGTTGACACCATATTCTGTGAGTCTTTGTAAAGAGCAGGGAGGGAGAAAGTAAGGAATTGGAAATGCAAACTTGCCTCTTGCCTTGGTTCTGCTTTGTGTGCCTCTGTGGTGATATATTATATACCCCAATAAAGCTTACCTGGGAATCGGAGGACAGAGCCAGCCACTAAATTAGACATAGAGGTCAGACAGTGGTGGCACAAACCTTTAATCCTATCACTCGGAAGGCAGAGATCCATCTGAATCTCTGTGAGTTCAAGGCTACACCGGGCTACATGAGAGAAAGAGCCAGGCACTGGTGTGACACATGCCTTTAATCCCAGGAAGTAATAAGGCATGAAGAAACAGGAACTCACTCTCTTGAGGCTGAGGATTTCGTAGAGGTAAGCTAGTGGCTGGCTATTCTGCTTCTCTGATCTTTCAGCTTTCACCCCAATATCTGGCTCTGGGTTTTTTTTTTTAAATTATTATTATTATAAGACCTTTTAAGATTTGTGTTACATGCCTCAGTGTTCTGTATTTCTTTAATGAAGAACATATACCTGTCTTTGTAGGCTACTGTGTGTACCTTCACTTACTCAGTGTCTGCCTTTGAATCATTAGGTCTCCAGGCTTTGGACTGTCGCTGGTGGCAGAGACTACCAATGGTACCTTCCTGAGTGCTGAACTGGCCTCTAATCCCCAGGGCCAGGGAGCAGCGGTGCTTCCTGAGGACCTTGGCAGGAACTGTGCAAAGCTGCTGCTTGAAGAAATCTACAGGGTATGTCCCCTCCTCTGCAGATGCACGGAAAGGGGAACAATCTGAAGAAGGCAATTGGTGTCTGTCTGTCTTTATTCCTTTCTAAGCACTTAAGCTAGAGAGCTAACCTCTGCTTGTGCACCAAGCGTTTAGAATGAACTAGTTTAATTAGTTCATGAGCAGAGAGCTAGCTCTATTGGGACATAGAACAGATAAGTTTTAATGGAGACAGAGGAGAGAAATGGAGCAGTCAGAAAAGGCAGTGAGCTTCAGAACGAAACACAGAAGCAGGGAAAGTAACGTGGAGGCTGGCACACGGACCTGACCAAGAAGAACAAGCGTTCTTGTTCTCGGTCTCTCGCTCTTTCCCCATCTGTTTTTATTTTATGTGCATGCTTGTATATTTGTGCACCACATGCATACCTGGTGCCTGCAGAGGCCTAAAGAGGCTGTCAGATCCCCTGGAACATGTGGCTGTGAGCCACTGTTTGGGTGCTGCAATGAATCTGGGTTCTCTTCAAGAGTAGCCAGTGTTCTTAACCACCAAGCCATCTCTCTCGCTCTGGGACTACTCTCTCTTATTCCCCCCAACCCCCAGTTGTTCTTATGTGGAGATAGGGACTCACCTTCAGATTTGTCAAGGTAGAAATCTGGGTTTGTATGTGGATAGATTTCGCAGTATATTCTAGAGTACTGAAGACTGTCTAGGGAAGGCCAGGCTGTCACAGCATGGTGGAGGCTCTGGAAAGTGTGAGAACTGGGCAGTGGTAAAGAGAGACTTCACCATTTTGCTTCTGCACTTCTATGGGTAGGATTCAGCTCAGGTTGACTGCATTCTTCATGGCCACAAACTGTTGATCACAGGTGCAGTAGACACATAAAAAGCACACATTTCACTGTGCCATAGCTGAGGTGACTGACAGTAGGAGGAGACTGTGAGGGAAGAGAAGATGCTAGCAAAAGGAAAATCCGTTCCTAAGAGAGCACGTTACGGATCCGATTCCCAGAATGACCACACAGTGGAGGACTGCTGAACATGGCAGCCTGCTCTCCTGAGCCAAGCCTGGCATGGAAACCTGCCCAGTGATCATGTGACAAAAGTCAGCATTCTCACAGTGGGGACGGGGGAGACCGAACTGTTTCAGAATTAAGTAAACACTGGTCCTAAGTGTCTGTGTTTAGACTCATTAAGTTAGGAGTGCCTCCTGATACACCGAAGAGCATGCATGGCATAGCCGCTGGGCTTGATGCTGGGAGCAGTGGAGACAGGAAGTCAGGTCCTCCTCAAGACATGGCCTGTCAGGAATCTTGGGTAGCCCAGTCTGGTGCAGGTTGTTTGGTGCCAAATTCAGTTCATTTTTGATGACAGATTCAGCGTTGGTTTTGAAAGTAAGTGATTAGATGTGTATAGGTAAATGATGAAGCCATCGACTCACCAGTTACCTAATTCATGAAGTTTTATTAAATTTTCCATCTCTATGTTGTGTTGGGTAAAGGGTGTGGTGGGAGCTAGCTGTCTAGTCTCTGAGGTCCTTGTTGGCTTGTGTAGGTCTTCTCTTCCTGACCTTGTGGGCTGGTTCGTCCTCTCTCCGACTGTGGGGACACTTCTGTCCCTTTCTAGTAGACTGTGGGAAAATGAAAAACACTGTGTTCCAGAGAAGTTCAACAGGCACCCATGGGCACAGCTGGAGTTTGGGTTTCATATCATTAATAGCAGACTCCAGCCCTGGGGTAAAAGCATAGCCTACTAGTTCCAGGAGGAAAACATACAGCCTGGATTAGGTATTGAATTCTTATCTTTAAATGAGATCTTTTAAAAACCATTATTGTTCCTCAACCAAATTTGCTTTGTTTTAGTCATTAAGAAAACTTCGTGTGAGTGTCTCTAGTGTTTAATTAGTAAAAGGATGAAATACTGAATGCTCTTTTGACTACTTCTCTGTAGGTCTGTCTGTGATGTGACATGTAAATGATAACCCCGCCCCCATCTGAAAGTGCTCCTTTTTTTTTTTTTTTTAAACAAAATTGTGAGCCTGTGAGTCTCTGACCCGGTTCCTTCTGCTCATGGGTTACCATGCCCTACTGGTTTTTCCCTGCTGTTCCAGACACTGCCCTGCTCTCTTTCCGCCTCACCTCACTTCACACTCCCTCGGGAGCTGCTCTCCTTGTCTTCAGAGGGGAGGTCCTTTCCACATCCTCTTCAGCCTCCCTCTCAGTCTGTCTCACCCTCCAAACTTGACTTGATCTCTTCACGTCTGTGCTGGGAGCCCTGTGCTGGCTCCTTACCTTCCCGGAATGCAGTTGGTATTTGTGACCAGTTAGGAAGCCCCACCTCCCGTATTGCCCCTCCCCCTTCCCCCAGATTACATGTGTCTGTGAAGAGCCCGGCCTCTTTCCCGTTGGCTGGGGGCCATTCCACCATGCTGCTCTTCTCTTCTTTCCAAGGCCTGCCTATGCCTCCAGGCCATTTCAAAGGCCTGCTCCCCAAAGCCTGCTTCTCTTGTTGGACAAGTCACACCCTCCTCTGTGCCCTCACATCTTGCAGTCCCCCCCCCCCCCACCTCCAGCCTCAGTGGTGTGCTGTACACGGACCCTGACATCTTTATTGCATTAACACCTCACTCCAGTACCTAACACAAGTCAGCTGAGGATGATGCAATAGAGCTCCGCGCAGGAAACAGACAGAAGAGAATAGTTTAATTTTAGGCAGTCTCAGGAAAATGAACAAGAGCTGTGAAACAATTAGTTTTGTTCGTCAGACTTCCTGTTGTGTATGGACAAGCAGCTTTTGTCCTAAAGTTTGCTGGATAAATGAAAAATGTTTCTTGTTCTTTATTAACTTAAGGAGAGGAATGGGTTCTCAAAAGGCCTACTAAACAGAGTGACAGCCGAGGACTGTTTGCTTTTTTTTAAAGACACATATTTAAACAGAAACTCAGCTGACATGATTGGAAATACAGGATGAAGAAAGGAAGCAACCCAAACAGTTGTCCTTCAGGATGAGCGTTTTGAAGAAAATTGTGTTTTGCCTGTGCTTGGAAGAAGAAACAGGAAAGGAGTCTTGGGGAGAGATAACGGCTCAGTAATGAGAACAGGTGGTCTTGACCCTTGGCAGTGCCAAGTCATGGGAAGAGGCAACGAGCAGTTCAGAGCAGATAGGATGAGTGCAGGGACACCTCAAAGAGAGTCCCTCAGTGTGTGATGACTGCTCTGAGACACACCCAGTGAGCATAGGTCGTCTGCTTAACCCTTGGGCAACTACACTGGCCTCGAACTGTACATGCCTTCTTTACTCGGTAAGATGATGCCCTCTGTTGCCCCAG
Organism: Peromyscus eremicus; assembly: GCF_949786415.1. Classification (NCBI taxonomy): domain Eukaryota; kingdom Metazoa; phylum Chordata; class Mammalia; order Rodentia; family Cricetidae; genus Peromyscus; species Peromyscus eremicus. Next base: position 33,104,217 of record NC_081416.1, on the reverse strand, counting down.
CTATGAAGGGAGGAGTTTCATTGTTTTTGCCCACTAGAGGTATGCCTGGGAATGCTGACTTCCTGTGTTGTCATGTTGTCAGCTGTTGCTTGGGTTAGCCCGAGCTGGTTGCTAGACCAGATGTCCTCAGGATCCCGTGCTCCGTTGTTCCTGTGTGAACTGCAGTGCACTGCTCCGGAGCCTCTGGTATCCTGATGGTTTCTGCCTTCCTCTCCCTGCTTGCTGGTTCCTCTTTCTGTTTGTACTAGAATTAACCACTAGAGTGTTTGTGTTTACAGGGCGGATGTGTGGACTCGACCAACCAAAGTCTAGTTCTGCTGCTCATGACCCTTGGACAGCAGGACGTTTCCAAAGTCCTGCTGGGACCACTCTCCCCCTACACGTAAGCTCTTTTCAGTTGACCTCATTATTCTGTTCAGTTTGATTTTCTGATTGTACAGAATGACAAGATGTGCTGCATGTAGCCTGTGACCACAGCAGTGTGCCTGCTTGCATTGGTCTTTACCAGCCAGCAGTTGTGACTGTCAGCCTGGTGTTTGGTCACACATGGGTTTGGGACTTCCCTTCTTCTATGACAGCTGTTGTCCTCATGTTATCTGAGCTGCATCCGGTATAGATCGGGCAGTTCTTGTGTCTGTACTTCATATTTCCTCAATTTTCTGGAGATAAACTTTTATATAGCTTGAAGTTTTTCCAATCCCATCTTTCCGCTAGCATTCTTACTGTGGCAAATGGGTTATTTTTCCATTGGTATGAAGTATTAGCTGGCTGGGAGAGACAAATTGATAGGAATGTTACCAAACCAGTTGGGAAGTTATAGAGGTGAGTTCGGGCAGTTTGGATATTAGCAGAAATTAACTGCTAAGGTATAAAAACTTTCATACTCCCAAAACAGTAGCTAGCCAGAAGAGTCAACTTACAGAGCGCAAAGCGAAAGAAGCATTTCTAGTCAGGAGTAAGTGAACAGGTTTGAAAATAGGCTCTGTGTGTGTGTGTGTGTGTGTGTGTGTGTGTGTGTGTGTACATGCACATGTACTTATGTGCTTACAGACTTAAAGGTAGCTGTGTGACCAGCTAGGGGTGGTAGATTGGGGAGGTGCAGGTAGTCTGAGACTGAACTGTCCTTTTTCGGTTATCATGGTACCGATGCTGTATATCTGAAAGGTACAGTACTGTGATAACTGAAGAATGGTGGTGCCATCACGTTGGGGTGGGGGCGACGCTTTGGCAACCGGAAACTTGGAAGAGAATCTTTTACTTTTTGAGTTGGCAGTGGGAGTTTTTTAGAATGGAAGATGAAAGAGAGTGCACTGTTAGCAGCAGGGGAAACTGATAAGCAGGACCTGAAGAGCCACACATTATCTCCTGATAATGTGTGTAAAGCGTTTTACAGGGCAGGAAACCTAGAGTTGAGTAATCCAACCACTTCAGTAGTCAACATTGCTCCAAGAGAATGGCACTGGGGCTTCCAGAGAGGAGGTGGAGGCGAGCACATGGCCCCAGGTGCAGGAGTCGCCTCCCGTCAGAGTTGCCTGAAGCAGCTGGTGGCTGTGTGAGCATCCTGGGGCTGTTGGCTTCTTAGCTGGTCAGTGCTGTGTCCAGCTTCTGCTCCAGGGCAGCAGAGGCCTCGTGGCTCTCCTGGAGACAGACAGCAAGAGCCACTGTCTCCAAATGTATGTGGACATCATGTGAACTGGGAATATATGGTTTTTTTTTTTTATGCTTTTTTAAAAAGTTGTTTTTGGAGAGTGTTTCAGTTTGGCTTTGGGGCCTTGTATAATCTTTTAATGTCTACAGCCTCTCTGGAGATGACTAGGATGTGACTGGTCCCTCCTCAGCATGTCCTTCACCACATGATCCTTTTAGGTTTCCTTTCTTCTTCCAGAAACCTAAAATTACTACAGCTCCTGGGAAAACAGTAGTCTGCTCTGAGTGGAGCGTTAAAACAGTAGACCAGATAGGAGCGTTCTGTGCTTGGAGATTTGGGCCTGAAGCTTAGACACGTACTCCTTCCTCTGCGGCTTTCTGCAGAGGGTTTTTCCCAGGGTGGGAAAGTGCACCGGAACCCCTCCTGCCACGTGCCCCACCTGCCCCAAGCACTTTTCGATGTAAGCAAGCACAGTCGGAGGAAAGGGAGCTATGTTCAGCCGAGACAGGTCTGTGATTGGGACCCTTTTGTCCTTAATCTTGTGGAAGGCTCCAACATCTCAGAACGATAAAGGATGAACCTGGGACCTTACAAGCATAATTGCATCTATCTATTCATGGGACAGGTTCCATGACTCATCATGGGGGTAGGGAGAGTATCACGTGCATTTTCTTGTGCCATAAAGTCATAAAACACAGTTTTTAAACCTCACTTTCCTCAAGGAAAGCAGAAGGAAGAGTCATGGTTTGAAAAAAGCGTGTGTATTTCTTCTGGCAGTTTGCATGTGTTTGATGTCCTTGAGTGGCATTTAAGTGCCGACTGTGGAGCACCAGGACTAAGAACGTTTTCTCTCTGTGTTCAGGTTTCTGCTGGGAAGTCAGGGGTGCTGTGTTCCTCCCTGCCCTGCCCTCCCCATTGCTAGAGGAGGGTGCTGTTTCCATCCCTCTGTACTGTTTGAGAAAACAGTCTACATAGGTGAACTTCTTGAGGCCAGGTATTTTTTTTCTCAGTAGAATAAGTATTATTGGATGCCATTGACCTGTGAAGGGAATCTCTCTTTTTTCTTTTTCTTTTTTTTTTTTAATTTGAATATTGTTGACTTCCAGTTGGTGACTGTATTTCTACCCTGTGCCTCAGAAGCTTAATTTTACAGTTTAGGGAGAGATTATACTTTATTTAAAAGTTGAAATAACATCAACAAATATATATATCAGTATATCATCAGGTGTCTTAGAATGCTCAGAAATCGTGACAGGAGGTCAGAGCTAGCAGGCGTCGGCTTTCTGCCTGTGCATACGGCCTTGAAGTCCAACCCTTGTGGACCTGAGTGCTGTCTGTGCCGCAGGGCCACCAGGAGGCTGACGGTGAGCATCGCCCGCCTGCTGTCAATAACGTGGACGGCCCTAAAGTCAGCAGCTGTGCAGACAGACTGAAGCGTGGCTGGTCCAGTGCTTGGCCGCATTCCTGGCACCGTATCTGAGGAACTCATCCTGCCTGGACACCCCACATCCCAGTCTGTTCTCCCCATCATGTCACTTTGAGCGCCAGGAGGTAGAGTCGGCTGTACATTAGCTACCGAGCTGTCTGTCAATCTGAATCGATTACTTTTAAGAATTACGATTGACTTCTAGTCACACTTCTTCACCAACCGTACATTCTTATTTATTCTTCCCCAGAATTGTGGAAGTCGTGTTTGTTTAATAGACACAGTGTTTACTGTGAGCAGAACACTTGTTTAGTTGGTTTTGGGTTTTGTTTGTTTCTGTTTCTAATACTACAGATCAAACCAGTGAGTGCCATATGCTGTTCAGCCAGGCGAGTGCTCTGCCACTCAGCTAGACAAGCGAGCCTCAACCCCCAGATAATATTTGGAAAATGACTTCTTCTTTTTTTTTTTTTTTTTTGAGATTGTAATAGAATTACATCATTTTCCCCTTTCCTCAAACCTCCAAACTCTCCCATAACCCTTCCTTTCTCTCTTTCAAATTCATGGTCTCTTGTTCTTTAATGGTTACATACATGCATGCATACATATTCCTAAATACATAAATAGAGTCTGCTCAGTCTGTGTAATGTTACTTGTGTGTTTTCAGGGCTGACCATTGATACTGGATGGCCAGTAGACGTGCCCTTCCCTGGGGAAACTGTCTCTCCCGCTCTCAGCGTTTCCCCGTTGCCTCTGGTGTTTTGTGTAGGGGTGAGGCCTCCTGGGCTTTCCCACCCCGTCCGTCCACTTCAGCGTAGCTGTTGCTGTTGTCCTTGTTCAGCTCATGTATCGGCAGCCATGCTGGTGAGACTCTGACTTTTCTAGAAGCCACAATCTCACAATAAACTCCTTGATCCTTTGGCTCTTAAAATCTTTCCACCCTCTTCCAAAATGTTCCCTGAGCCTTAGGTACGGGAATTGTAGGCGTATCTATCCATTGGGACTTGGCTCCACAACTCTGCGTTTTGATTGGTTGTGGTTTTCTGTAGTGGTCTCCCTCTGTTGCAAGTAGAGAAATTTCCTTGATGTGTGAGAACTGCACTTAGCTGTGGGTATAAGGACAAATATTCAGAATGTAGTTAGGGCGTATGCTGGCTTAGAAGTGGTGCTTGTAGGTTCTCCTCCAAGATCCAGGACCAGGTGTGGTTTCTCTCTTGTTAAACAGAAAGATGTCTTTTTACATCTTTTAACTCATGTAGTTTTCAGCATAACCTGTGTGAGTGAAAAAGTAGGTGCTATTGTGTGCATCAGAAGTGGTAAGACATGCCCCTTGCCAAGGTCACACAGAAAGCAAGTGGGGTTCTGACTGGGATACAGCTTCTCCTACCACTGTTAGCTCATGTAAGAGCTGGGGTCCTGTCCACTGTCACCGGCTTCTCAGTGCTTTGCTGACAGAGAATATCATGCTACAGCTTTCAGAGGTCCTCATTTCAGCTTCTGCCACATCTTAGACCATGACCCTTTAAACTTGAGTAATGACTTCTTTCCTTTAGCTAGGGGAGTGCCGAAGTACAAAAGCCTCTGTCCTTCAACCTCAGGTGCACCTCAGCTGCTCAGGGCTGCTTGCTCACACAGCCAAGCACACCCATGTGACAGTCTCCTGATTATTGGCTTTGCTGCTTGCTGGGAGGACTTGCAGGGAGCACTTGCAGCATCCCCTGCCTGATTATTGGCTTTGCTGCTTGCTGGGAGGACTTGCAGGGAGCACTTGCTGGGAGCACTTTCAGTGTCCCCTGCCATACATTTATCAAGTGCAGTGAAAGTTGAAATGCCCTGTGACACTTTTTATATTTCAACCTTAGGAAATGTTTGGATTATAGTAAAATAAAATGATCCCTGCTTGTGGAGGGTGGTTGGCTAAACTCAGCCTGGATTCCTGTATGCCAGGAGTGCAGCCAGCCTGGTTTTCTTTCCTGTTGCCTCTCACCGAGTTTAATAACGTCATGCTTGGAGTAGAGTTTAAGTGTTGTTGGCATCAGACACACCACTGATCTCAAAAGCTGCCATGTACTGAGTGCAAGGGAACACGGGAAGCAGTTTTTCCTACTCTCAGATCTTATGCCTCAGCCTCCAGGGACAACTCCTACACCTACTGCGTTGCTAACCTTAGCCTTACCCACATCCAGGTGACAGCCTGCTGGATGGTGGGAGAGGAAGCAGGGTTTTCTGTTTGGGTCACTGCCCCCTCCTCTCAGGCTTCCCAGGGGCACTTGCAGGGACTGTGTCTGAGCTTGTCCTCCTGGTTGTTGGGACTCTGGGGCAGACGGTCCTTCCCTGTGGACAGCGGCAGGGGGAACGACTGACCTTTGGAAATCTACAGAGACGACTATCTCTGCTTCCAGAATTCTCTGAAACCTGCTTGTCAGATAGACTGGAGGTTTTCATAAAAAAGTCTTGTTTGTTTTGAAAGTGAATCACTTTGTTCTGGAAAAAAAAAAAATCATTGCAGATCCTGTTGTCAAGTGAAAAACTAAGATCCTTCACTCAAAAGTTGCGTAGAACTCCAGTTGCCCCAAGTGGTTTACCTATAAGAAAAGCTGCCCCTTGCTCTTGGATCAGTTTTCCCTTTCTTAAGGAAGCTGTTTGTTTGGATTTCACACCTTCCCTGTTCACTTTTCAGCTTCATTTTTGCTTTTTACTATGCCAGCTACAGAAGATGTAGGGAAGAGGCTGGAGCTGGGCGCAGGACATTCTGATATATACCTCAATCCCATCTGTTACAGCCTTCCTCCCACAGCTTGAGAGGTTGGCAGAACACCCTGTAGACAGTCCAGACAGCCTTTGCTTTTCTTAACTGTTCCAAAAGCTGCAAATCCCTCAGGGTTGCACACACATGGGCCCACACACTCAGCTCTGCGTCTCTCCCACCCTCCACGACACCAGGCAAGCTGAAGTCCCCAGGAGTTCTGCCAGCTGGGGAGGGCGTCTGGTTTTTTGAGCACAGTTGAATGATTCAGAGTGAGGTAGCTGGGTGAGGCCCAGAGGATCGCTTGCCTCAGGCCCGTGTTAGTACACCACAGCAGCGAGGGACAAGCCGTCTTCCCCCGGGGCGTGCGGATGAGGGGTGAGGGCCTGGTGTTGTCTCTGCTGTGGCCAACTGGAAGCTTGGCCACAGCTGGGGCTTGTTTATCTGTGGGGTTCATGTCTTTGTTTTCTTTTTTCCCTAAGACAGAATGGGATGGATGGAGAAAGGGAAAAGAACACAAGGAAAAAGTTTCCCACAGGTAGTCAAACCAGAAAGCCAGCAGGGGGAGAACTTACTTCCTTGCTTACCAAGAACGTTGCTGATTATGTTTCTGTTACCCCACCGCCTCCCTTCTTTCTGGTGCCTCGTTATCAAATGCCGTCAGTAGCAGGGAGGGAGTTTGATGTGTGCAGAAGGCCGTCACTGTTGAAGTGCATAGATGACTCAGGCAGGGGGTCAGCCCAGTGTGGCAATAACTTAAGGAGCCCCTAAAAGAGAACGTGACGGGTGTTACTGCTAAGAAAGGCTTCATGGAAGAATTGAGAAATGGGCTTGTGTTGTAAAGATGAAGTCGTGTGTTCTTAGATGGAGGGACAGCAAAGTAGATCTCCCCTGAGCTCTGGTTCTGCCAGGTAGCTTAGTGGTTGGTTCTTTCTTGTGACATGCCAGGCAGCTCAGACAGAGGGTGAGTTCATCAGCCACCCTTTAGTCTCTCAGTATCTTTCCCCTCCTGTGACTGGATCAGAAGCACAGGGGAGGCACATTCACTGCAGCAGACTTTATCCTTAGTTTCATGCATAATTGACTACGGGTGGGACCCAGGATCAGTACATGTTAAAAACTCATATATATGTATTTATTTAAACAGCCACATCTAAATATAATTCACATGGCCATACAGTTTACCCATTTACAGGGTACAGTTTAACAATTTTTAGTATACTCATAGAGTTGAATAACCACAGTCTAATTTTAGAACATTTTATCACCCGGAAAGAAACCCTGTGCCCATTTGTGGTCTCTGCCCATTCTTCCCACTCTGCCAGCTCTTTGTCTCAGTAATAGAGGTTGTTGTTGTTGTTGTTTTAGTTTTTCAAGATGGTTTCTCTGTTTAACCCTAGCTGTCCTGTAACCTGATTTGTAGACCAGGCTGGCCTTGAACTTAGATCTGCCTGCCTCGGCCTTCCAAGTGCTGGGATTAAAGGCATGCCAGCAAGCCTTGAAGCAATAGAGTTCTTATTGTGACCATTTCATAGAATACGAGTCATATAATATATGGTACTTATTGACCAGCTTCTTTCACTTAGCACAGTTTACAAAGCTTGTCCGTGATGTAGCATGTAGCACTTTAGAAAGCTGGGTGATACCCCATTGAATTTGACGCGTTTACTCTCTCATCAGTGGGTGGACATTCGGGTGGTTCCTTCGCTTTGACTCTTATGAACAGTGCTGTTACAGATGTATGTTTGTGCAGATGTTTTTGTAGGGCTTTCACTTCCCTCAGGCATGTATCTAAGAGTAAGATGTCATACCTTAACTCCTTGCTTGGGTCTGAGGGGCAGACTGTTTTCCAAGCAGTGGCGCTTTCCATCGCTGTCGGGGTGTGAAGTACTCACTCTTTGCCTTCCACCACACTCGTTACTGGGTGGCTTTCTTAGTGCCGCCATCCAGTTGAGCGTGAAGTGGGATCTTCCAGCACTTTTCCCTTTTCATTCCCTTCCCATGTGCTTGCTCTGCTTTCGGGGAACTCTACTTGGATCTCTTGCCTATCTTTTCAATTGTTTTCCTAAGTTGTTGTAAGAATTCTTTACATTTTCTCTTACTGCTGTTAAGAAACTGTTCACTATCCAAAAATAATGAAGTTCACCGTATACTTTCAGCCCTTACTGAGGTCTTTGAAGTGCTTGAGTTCGTTTTTTGTGTGTGATGGAGGAAGAGGTCTGGTTCCTTCATTCTTTGCTTGTGAATTATCAGTTATTCCCATATCGTTTGTGTAATTCTTTCTTGATCAAGCTTACGTGGTTTTATTTCTTGACCCTCAGTTCTGTTCCGCTGGTGTGCACGTCTAGTATTTGCAAAGTTCCTCAGGCGATCCACATGCACTTTAGGCTTAGAACTGCGTGGCTGGTATAGGGAGGTTGACGGGGTCGGGAAACAGCATAGCACAGGTGTCTGCATGATGCTTTATTGCCAATGGACAGAACAGGGTTCTTCACTTACTGGTGTTTCTTCAATCTACTGCTAGGGATGCTTGCTAGCAGTAGATTCCGAGTCCCTTTGCTCTGACAGCACAGAGTGTAGCAAAGAGGCGAGCATGTGTTTGCATGTGCTGTGAGTCTAGGCTTTTCTGGGAGGATGCTTCCTCTAACCCTTAGGAATCGATGTGTTTAGTGACTGCTCCAGGAGGTAAGCTGTCTGGTCAGACTGGGGTCATACTCAGCTTAGTAGGGCTGCTGTTTGAGGGCCCTGCAGCTGCTTTTTGCAGCCCACCTGAAGAATTGATGCCTCAGGTCCCCTCGGCAGGAATGCTGTTCTTGCTCTTACAGGAAGTGGTAAAAAGCAGCTTCATGAATCTTTCACAGTGCTCACTGTGAGCTCCTCCCTAGTGCCTTATTTACCATTTGTCTCCTATTAAATATGTGCAAATGCAGTTCTTCTCTTTCTCCGTTGCTCTATTTAAAATGTTGTAACTGTTCTTAAGAACTAGTTATACCAATAGATGGAAATTGTCATGGGGAGCATTCCCTTTTTCAACCTTCCATTTGACTGCCCTGTCCCTAGCACAGTAACAGCGCCTGTACGTCACAGACATTCAGGAAACACTGTTCAGTCCATGAAGGCAGTTGCTGGAGTTCAGTCGCAGAAATAGTCTTCATTTATCTGTTTACCCTGTGATGCTGTGACTCGTAGAAGTAAATGTTGTATGGACCACTCAAAGTTACCTCCATATTTATGTCTTCTCTCTAGCAAGTGTGTGGGACTAAATGGCTGGGTGTCTTGCACAAAACTCTAGGCTTCATTTCCAGCCAAACTTACCTTGCCGGTTGTGGGTGTCTGTAGGCTGCTCCAGTACTCTTGGGAAACTGACAGGCTATAAATGTTACTTAAGCAGTTTTGATTAGACATTTTTAACTTCAGTCTTCTTAGTCTCAAAAATTAAAATCGTGGGTTTTAAGAAGGCAGAGTTTCTTTTAAAATGAATGTTTTCATTATTTTCTTTTAGGATAGAATTTTTGCGGCATTTGAAGAGCTTTTTCCAGGTTATGTTTAAGATTGAAACCAAGCCATGTGGCGAGGAACTCAAGGGTGGGGACAAAGTGCTGATGACCTGTGTTGGTATTGGCTTCTCGAATCTCAGCAAGACCCTCAAGTGATGTTGTTACACCGTCAGCGTCTCTTGTGGGTGGATGAAGCAGAAGCTGCGGAGGACCAAAGGGACTGCGTCCAGATGTGTCCATCCAGGACGGGACAGCCTCTTAACATTAAGGACTTTATTAACTAGTTTTCCACTGAAAATACTGATGTGCAAATAAAAGACGTTTCTACCATGTGACTTCCAGCTCTTTCTCCAGTGACAGTGACATTCCTTGGAGGCCCAAGCTGTGAGCTTCCCAACTCATCTGGAGGAGGGGCCCTCAGGAAGTGGTCATGCTGCTAGAGCAGTCTTTGGACTGTGGTTTTGTGTGGGGATTAATGTGGCAGTGTGTGTGGAAGCCCTCTGTTCACCATGACAGACTATGAGAATGCCAGGGGCTGGGGCATTTGGTTTATCTCTTGTTTTGTGAATGAGCTGTTGCATGGGCACATGCTGTACTTAATCTGGTCAACTGTGTTTGTGAGGGACTGGTGGTTGGGATGGGGAGGGCAATTCTGGGGTGTCTTTAGGTGTTTTCTGTATTCCAGGTATGGCATAAATTTTCTTTTTATTCTTCTAATAGCACTGTAGTGTAAATTATTATTTCCGTAAGAAAATTCAAAAGGATATTTTGTTTGTTTGATGTTTATAATGCAAGAACATTAGATCTTCTGGTTTAAAGGTGCAACAGCCAGAGTCCGCGATGTTACCTACTCGTAAGCTAATGTTCCTGTTTCATGGATGCTAGCAAGAGTCCTAGCTATCAAAGTCCTGGGTCAGAGACATGGACTTGGGAGCACAGCAGGCAGCACAAACATTTAAACTGAAGTCTCCTACTGCCAAGTCCTGCTGTGGAAGGGGGGGCTCAGGTAGGGTGCATGCCGTAAAATTCGCATCACAGGCGAGGAACATGGATGCTGAGGAATCTTCCTTCTTCGTAGCAAGTCTGCTCTTTATTCCACTGCAAAGACTCTTCGACCCCTCAAGGCTGCTTACTGCAAACAGTTTTGAGAAGGGACTTAGGCAGAGACCAATGAGAATGTGCAGGGGTCCCAGGATCCTGGCAGATTCCCCTGCCAATTCTGTGTGTGATATATACAGGATACACCAGTGGCGTTCTCCCTGTTGGAGCAGGCTTTGGAAGTCAGGGTGGCCTTTGCCTCACTCTTCTTCCTCAGAACCCTTTCCTTTTCATTAAAAGAGCAGTGTCATTTGCAGCTGGCTGAAGATTCAGAGCTGGAGATCTGACCTTGAGGGACATCAGGACATTCTGGATGAGGCCCCGAGCTCAGAGCTTTCCATGGTATAGCTGTGTCCTGTTGGTACATAACAGTTTAAAACAGTACTCACTCAGCATCCCAGAGTTGGTAGGTCACAAGTGTGGCAGGTGTGGATAATGTCTCTACATGACATCTCACAAGGTCGCTGTCAAGGTATCAGCCCCTCAGGCTCTCATTTGAAGGCTCAGAAAAAAGAAAGGTGCATGTTGCAGGGTGTGGGGTGAAGTCCATTCCTTTGCTGGCTGCTGCCAACAACGGAAGCCTGTGAACTCTGCCAGCAGTCCCTTTCACTTGACCCCTCCGTCTTCAAGCTAGCAAGGCTGTGTCAAATCCTTGACATTTAAGCAGAATCTGACTTCCTCTTGGGACACCAGCTAGAGAAAACGTTACCTTGAAACAATCTGTGGTGTAGCGGTCCCCCCTGGGCAGCCCTCCCGTCTTAAGGTCAGGCAGTTATGGCACTGTCTGAATTAGTGTGTGTTTGGTCATCTTAGAATTTGGTCTACCACATATTTGAGGCCACCGTTGTTTTAAATCAGACCTGCCCAAACAGAACTAAGTGGCCATGGTGCTTTGGACCTGCCAGGTTTTCTTGTTAGGGGCCTCCTGTTCTTTCATGTGCTTTGGAAATGGTACTGTCAGTATCAGGGAGCAGGTAGAAGCCCGAGCAGATTGTCACAAGCAGCATAGAGGATGTGTGTGTGTGTCTGTAAACACAGGAGTGTCTGGTGAGCTCCAGCCCTCTGCTACAACTGGTTCTGGAGTTGGAACATCTGGGAGCAGTGGTGAAGAAGAAAGGATGGATGAATTAGTTTTCTCCCCGCATTTGGACAAGGTCTTAGTAAATAGTCCAGACTTGCAGTGCCTCAGCTTCCTGAATACTGTGATCACAAGGCTGCATCCCCACAAATGCAATATTTAAACAGCCGTTCTTGATCCGTTTTCAGTTTCTCAAAGAAAACAAAGCCCTTCTGTAGGCTTGAGTCATCTGCCAGCTGCTGTCTGGAGACCATTCGGCTCGTGCAGTCTGCTCTGTTCTTGGCTTTGCTCCTTGGTCTAGCTATTCGCCACGGGTTGTTTAGGAAGTGCTTAGTTCTGTGGTAGAGTTCTGGTTGGGCAGATCTGGTGTGGGAATTTGGCTTTCTGTCTTGGCCTACCCCGTTTTGGTTTCTATTGCTGTGATAAAACACCATGAGCAAAAGCAGCTTGGGGAGGAAAGGGTTTTTGATGTTGTTTTGACTTACTCGTCCCAGGACATGCATCCATCATGAACTCAGGGCAGAAATTCAAGCAGGAACCTGGAAGCAGAAACTGAGGGACAGACCATGGGGTAGGAGTGTTGCTAACTGGCTTGCTCAGCCTGCTTTCTTTCTTTTTTCTTTTTGTTTTTCAAGAGAGTTTCTCTGTGTAGCTCTGGAGCCTGTCCTGAAACTCACTCTGTGACCAGGCTGGCCTTGAACTCACAGAGATCCACCTGGCTCTGCCTCCCGAGTGCTGGGATTAAAGGTGTGCGCCGCCGCCGCTGCCACCACCACCACCACCACCACTTGGCTCAGTCTACTTTCTTATAGGACTCCCAACCACCTGCCCATGGGTGGCCCCACTCACAGTGAACTGGGCCTTTCTACATCAATCATTAGTCTAGAAAATGCCTCACAGACTTGCCTACAGGTCAATCTAAGAGATTTTTCTCACTTAGAGTTTCCTCTTCTTAAAGGACCCTGGCCTTCGTCAAGTTGACACAAAACTATCCAGCATGCTGCTCTTTTCAGATTATAGACCACTCTTCAGTACTGAAGGTAGATGGAAAAACTAATGCACTCGGGAAATGGACTCTGAAGTTTTGGTGGCGTATGTGGTAGGAGTGGATTTACCTGGCTGAGAAGGGAGCGGGGTAGGCTGAATAAATGGATTTACTGGGCTTTACTCAAGGATGTGAGAAGATGTGGAGGTGCCTCTATGTTGGAGACTTACGGATTTAGCGTGTGGTTTTAGCAGGTCTGAGGAATGGGGATTCAGCTCTGTGGTCTATGTGCCCAACCCATGTCTCCATTTTTTCACCCATCCAAGTAATGACCAGGACTTAGAATTCCACATTCAGGTGGCCCTAGCCTGTTCTTCAGAAGTGACTAACAGTTAGTGGGAACATCAGTAAGCAGACCAGGCCTTTATGTCCTTTTGTTTGGCCACAACTAAGAAGTCATTTGAGAGGAATGAATGATCAGTATTTGACATCTAACAGATCAAGCCAGATCATCCCTTTACTCAAACAGAAGTTGTCATTTTGTCAGGGTGCTGGGTGTAGGACTGCTCTAGGGCCTTGTCATGTTTGGCTTATACTTGTCAAGACGGTCTGACCCAACCTGGAGGGCAGGTCCTGATTGTACTCGTTTGAAAACATCCTGGGTGATTCTGACATCATTGCATTTCTCCGAGGACTCAGGATATACTTTATTCTTCTCCCCACAATCTCCAACCCTTTCAAGAACCTTGCATTCAAAAACTATTATGATTGATTGCATTGTTAGTTTCTCTCTGCTACAGTTTGGGGGGAAATGGTATACTCAAACTGATGAAAGTAGATGCCATGTTAAATATGGAGGTACCTAGCCAAGTGATGGCACATGGTGAGCTTACACGTCTGTTCTCTTGAGTACCGGGTCACCAAGGCTAGGACAGAGTAGCAGGGTGGCTGCTGGTCTTGGAGCAAGGGCAGTGCTGTTTCCTGCTGCTGTGTCTGGGTGTGTCTGGCCATCCAGAAGCTCTTGCTTAGTCTTCAGGGAAGAATGTTAGAGGCCGTGTGTTTTGCAATGGCTGCCTCTCTTGCTGTGTGAAGGGATCCAACTTCAGTGTTGACAAGCGACTTCAGACTGTTTCGTTCCTGGAACTCACTCCCCAGACACATGCTTCCCTCTCTGTCTTGAGTTCTGTGGGTCACTGCTGTTTTACCCGCTGAGCAATGGAGGCATTGTGTCTAAGATTTATAAGCTATGAGGATGTTTCAGGAAACCAGGGGAGAAATAGTGGTGGTAATCGGCAAAGAGCAAAAATATTTAAATACCCAGAAAGCGGCCGGGTGGTGGTGGCGCACGCCTTTAATACCAGCACTCGGGAGGCAGAGGCAGGCGGATCTTTGTGAGTTCGAGGCCAGCCTGGTCTCCAAAGCGAGTTCCAGGAAAGGCGCAAAGCTACACAGAGAAACCCTGTCTCGAAAAACGAAAAATAAAAAACAAAAAAACAAAAAAAAAATAAAAATAAATACCCAGAAAGCAAAATAAAGGCTTCCCAGCTTAATTGTTAAAAACCTTGGAAAGCATATGAGAGAGAGTGTTCACAGGATTTGTAAGGACACTGGTTGTCAAGGAATTAAATGTCTGGCCACCAATCAATTTGAAAGGGAAAACTGTGAAGTCTTAGAGATTTGGAGTAAGGCTGCCTTCCAGTGTGTTGTGTGATGACGCTCAGAGGCCTAGAATTTAGGCCACGGCCTCCCCTTTTCTCTTTGAGCCTCCTTAGTTTTAGTTCCTGGGGGAGGCCCTGACTCCTGTACACCTTCTTCTCCCTGTTTTCACAGACCCCTTACTTAGCATTCATCGTGCTGGTAATTGTCTTACTTTGTTTAACTCACACTATTAAGTACTGGGTATGACTAGTAACCTAATGGTTTTTAAGCCTTTTTTTTTTTTTTTTTTTTTTTTTCCGAGACAGGGTTTCTCTGTGTAGCTTTGCGCCTTTCCTGGAACTCACTTTGGAGACCAGGCTGGCCTCGAACTCACAGAGATCCGCCTGCCTTTGCCTCCTGAGTGCTGGTATTAAAGGCATGCGCCACCACTGCCCGGCTCCTTTTTATTTTTAAAGGTCATTTTGAGGGAAGCCTTTGGTTCTTAGATTGGGTTGGCTCTCCATCCTTCAGAGCCTTGGTTTCTTCTGAAACTATGGAGCATCTACCACACCCTACACCAGTATTAAGAGCATTTATTAAACAATATCCTGAGATTGGGATTTTTTTTAGCTGTTCAGTCCTTGGTGTAGATTCAAAGTAGTTTTTCATCTAACAGGTTAATGTCAACGTGAGTCACAGGGCTTATCTTTACATCTAGTCCTTGGATGTGCTCAGCTAACAGACCGGATACAAGCTATGGCACCTGCATGCAGCTTGAGGTCAAACTGCCCTACAACATGGTGACAGAGTTATAAAGGAGGCCTACAGGCATCCCAGTGAAGTTCTCTGTGTTCCAGCCAGTGAGCGCAGAATGAAAGCCCTAGCTGAGTCAGGGCTACCAGGTCTAAAGCTCCCTGTTTATTTTGCCAGATAGAGCTGTAAGGAACAGCCATTCCCTCCAAGAAAGAAAACAATGCCTATTTGCAATTCTGAGATTGCACATGTCAGTACATTTTTTCGGTAGCTAGTCTGGTGCCGTATGGAACATCATGTAGTTAAGAAAAAGTCAGACAAGCCTAGGAGCCAAGTTGGGTCTAATAGTTGAGGCCTACATTTGAGCAAGTCACAAAGCCCCCTTGAGCCTGAGTTTGCACATTAGAATATGATCAAAACCTGCTGCAAAAGGTAATGAAGTAAATGTGGCTCTGGGCCAGTACCCACAGGCATGAGGCTAGGCTCTCATGGAACCAAGGCAGGGAAGGAGTGGTGGTGGTGGTAGTGGTGGTGGTGGTGGTGGTGGTGGTGGTGGTGGTGGAGGAGGAGGAGGAGGAGTCGGCACCAGCACCATTCCATGGTTGTAGCCTAACAGTTTAAGATTTGTCTCCAGTGTTCAGAGAATGCTGCAGGTGCGTGGCTGCAGGCATGCAAAAAGTCAGGTTCAGACAAAAAAAAAAAAAAAACTCTAACAGATTTAAAAATGTTTAAAAATATGCTTAGGTGCTAAAGAAAGAAAAGAAAATGAGTATAGATAATCATAGAAAAAAAATAGTTGTAAAAGTAAGTCTTTAGTGAGAAAGTAAAGTAGTATAAAAAGAATAAGTTACATAAACATGGGAAATACACAGGGCATCTAGATCCTGTATGGTGCTTTGTTGACTTTAAATTTTTTAAATGCTAATGAACAAAAAAAATGGCAGCTGCTGAGAGATATTGGATTATAGGGGGGAAAAACCTACTGAATTAAACCAGCCTATGTATTTTAAGAATGCCTTAATTTTAGAATGGAAGTCAGTTGTGTTGGGAGAGAGGGTATGCTTTGTTTCCACAGGATTCCTTCAAAATTAATAAAGACCAGATTTGATGGGGGGGAGAGGGGAGACACACACCTTCCTGAAAATCTTGGCTACAGACATCAAAGAAAAAAAACAAGAAAAACTACAAGACAGTTGATATATAAATTGATTCCTCAACAGGGGAACTGCTCTGAGACTGGGTGGGACATGATAAATCTTGTTGGCTACAGAGTCCTCATGACTTATTATTATATAGCATCCTTTCTTATGACATGGATGGAGATTTATATTACAGTTTGGTTATGCAGTCCAAACAGACTCATAAAGTTGATAGATGCCTTTTAACTGCCCAAACACAGAGCAGAGAATCATCTTTAGCTGACTTGTGCACACTCTACATTCCATACTTGTGTTAATTCAGATATGTATGTTACCTTTAAAAGTTTGTGTGTTTTCAAAAACAAAACAAAAAGGACCAGACACCATTAAAGAAGATAAGTAGCCCAGATGATCCAGCCTCTCAGAATGCCTCTGTTGCAGTTTCCTCAAAAATCTGCATCTAGAACAACTTCAGAGTTGGCTAGCTGAGGTGGTTCGGCCTCACAGACTACTCCAGCCAAGACTTCAGATAAGCCCTACACTTTCCCATCATACGGAGACTGGACAACAGCTAGCTCCCTCAGGACTTAACCATTATCTCAATTTTCTCGGGGTCCCTTAAAGATGCTGTTGCCCCCAGACAACAGGAAGCAGTCTAAAGAACACAACACCCACATTCCCAAGAGGTGGGGTGGGTGGGTTTTGGTCATTTGGTGGATTATAGATGTTTATCATTGTTTAGAGGAGGGTTGATTGCAAGTTATTACTGGTCATGGTTGGGGAAACTTAAGCAAAGGAGCTTAGATTTATAAGAAAATGGGGGGATATAGGAATGATAGGATAAAAGGGTAGACTACTGAATCTACTTTTTTAAACTAAAAAAGCAACTACTAGTTTTAATGGTCTTCAAACACTTCAGAGATCTATATAATATGGCATTTAAGATGTTTTAATAACATAAGGCTTTTCATGACAGTGAGACACATCTGCTCCTGGCAGCACTAATCTACTTCAAAAAAGGATAATGGGCATCAAAAACCTCCATATGGAGTTTGCTTTCAATATGGCAAAGTTAACCACTGGGCAAGAAACTGCCCTTGCCTTGACTCCTGACAGTATGCTGTCCAAATTGGACAAGCAGGACACAAAGCAACTACCGAACTTTGACAAGACAAGGTAGGACAGTCCTTCAAAATTCCTGCTTCACAGAAAAGTCTGTCAGATATTCTAGGCCTGTAGGCCAAAGATGGATGCCTCAACATTACAGAGGGACCTTGGGTGACTATCCAGGCAGGTAAATGTCTCTGTTACTAGTTTTGGAAATTTTTTGCTGTACATTTCCTGTTTACTCAGGTAATATTATAACTTCTTGGGTCTCTTAATTGGGTTGAAGAATAGTTATAGTTTTACAGTTTTCTTTGTTATCAAATTAAAAAAAAACTTACAAAAGAGATGTAAAATGTATAAAGTTGAGAAACATTAAAAACTTAGGTTGTTTATCTAAGAAAATGTTTTAAGATCTAAAAAGATATTTTTAGGTTGGTAATACAAATTATAATAAAGAGTAAATTAAGTACAAAACTTTGGCCTCAACAAGATAGGATAGATAATGGAGTATTTTCTCTGAATTTGCCAAATGGAAATGGACTAAACATTGTGAATGTAATTCTTACCTCATAATTGTTCTTATTTTGTGTGTGTGTGTGTGTGTGTGTGTGTGTGTGTGTGTGTGTGTGTGTATATATATATATATATATATATATATATATATAGTTTTACTGTGTTAAACCCTTTTCTTTTTATTTAGACAAAAAGGGGGAAATATTGTGGAATATTTGTTTACACTGTGTGATGATGTGTCACTGTGATGGTTTAATAAAGAGCTGAATGGATAATAGCTAAACAGGAGAAAATCACCGAGACTTCTGGGCAGAGAGAGGAGCTTGGGATGAATCTAGGCATGAGAGAGATGCCACAGCAAGACACTGAAGAGGTCAGACATACAGTACAGAGGAGTGGTAACTGAGCCATGTGACAGAATGTACATTAATAAAAACAGGTTCATTTAAGTTATAAGAGCTAGTTGGGAAAGAGCCTAATCTAAGGCCATGCTTTCATACTTTATCATAAGTCTTCGTGTCATTATTTGGGGCTGGTGGCTGAAAAGAAAGTCTGACTACATCTCCCTTCTCTGGAGACAATGTCTTTGTATTCTGTTCTCTAGCTAAAGTTTGTTTGAGTTTAATTCCCTTAGAATTGCATCTCTAGTTGCTGACTAGTGCATTCTTGGAACTATTTCTGAGTTCTGTTCTCCTCTCTGGATGGTAATGTTATTCTCTCCCAATTTGTGTGGATCAATGAAAAGGAAGAGATGATTCCCAAGGGAAGACTGGAGTGCTTTTACAAAAAGACATGGATCCTGGGGAGGCAGAAGCAAGTTGTCTGCTGTAACCTGTATCACCAAACCCCCTCAACATTCTCAGAAAGATACCCCACAATACTTCCTGCTGACCGCTGTTTTCCTCATCCAGAATCTTCCAGAACTGTAGTAAGGAATTGGTTGGACAAAATAAAATCAGTTTAACAACTAATAACCAACAAAAAGATTATATCCAAAAGGCTAATATCCAGACAGATACTGAACAAATTTTGTGACCATTTTAGCCAGTAGTATTCTTGGTCTAGTAAGAGGAGCAGCAGTGTGGATGGTGAACTACACGGAGAAGTGGCCATGACCAGTTCAAGATGTGAGAGCATCATGTGGGGTGTGGTCCAGAAGGAGGTAGGACCGGGCTGGAGGAAAGAGAGCGTCTTCATACAGATGCCAGCTGCTGCTCTCCATGGGGGCCTTTCTCAACTTCAGGAAAGCAGTTTAAGAGTGAGAGGGTTTAGCAGAGGAAGGTTTCATGGAATGTAACAATTTTAATGACGACAGTGAACTACCCACAGAGGAGCAATGACGACATCAAGTAAGAGCGGGCACTGGGATAGGAGTATGGGAAGTGTTGCTCTTATTTCCAAATACTTGGCTCTGTTTTGCTTTATAGTTACTTATGTTGTACGTGCTAATTTATATTGAGAATCTAAGGCACAAGTCTTGTAATTTTTTGGACAAGTGTCTTATCTCAACAAGGTTGCTGTTGTTATGCTGAAACGCCATGACCAAAACCAACAGTTCTTTACCAAGGGCAGGGCAGGAACCTGGAGGCAGGGGCTGATACAGAGGCCATGGAGGGGTGCTGCTTCCTGGCTTGCTCCTCATGGCTTGTTCAGCTGCTTTCTTGTAGCTCCCAGGATCTCCAGCCCAGGGATGGCACCACCCACGATGGGCTAGGCCGTCTCTCATCAATCACTAATTAAGAAAATGCCCTACAGGCTTGCCTACAGCAGAATCTTATGGAAGCATTTTCCCAATTGAGGTTCCCTCCTTTCAGTTGACTCTAGCTTGTGTCAAGTTGATACTAAAAATCAGGCAGCAATTAAGAATTAAAAGTCCACTTTGCCCCACCCTCAAAGACAAAACAAAACAAAAAATCTGCACAAGCACCTCACTTGGGAAGTAGCTGCAGCCTGGGAAAGATGCTCCATGGAGGCTGCTGCCATGATGGTGGCCAAGGGGTTTGCCCTGCTGGTCTGCTTCCTCTCTTGCTGGTGGTAGTGTTCTAGACTAGAAGGCTGGGCTTGACAAGAGGGTGTTACATGGAGACATGCTGGGCTTTCCCAGAAAGGGATTATAGACCGAGGCCTGGGACACTTTGCAGCCCCACCCTGGAGATGAGTCTCACTGTGCATTAACATTGTGAAAGTTTGTAGTCATGCAATTGAAATGCTGTGTGTAACCTGCCAGTTTAAACTACCTGACCCAGGAACCTGTCCCCATTCTGAAAAGAAAATAGTATTAAGGTCTGTGCTGGCTAGTTTTATGTCAACTTGACACAAACTAGTGTCATCTGAGAGGACAGAGCCTCAATTGAGAAAATGCCTCCATAAAATAGGGCTGCAGGCAGTAGGATATTTTCCTAGTTAGTGATTGATGGGCGGTGGGGCCATCCCTGGGCTGGTGGTCCTGGGTTCTATAAGAAAGTAAGCTGAGCAAGCCAGTAAGCAGCACCCTTTCACAACCTCTGCATCAGCTCCTGCCTCCAGATTCAAATCCTATTTGAGTTCCTGTCCTGACTTCCTCCAATGATGGACTACAATGTGGAAGTGTAAGCCAAGTAAACCCTTTCTTCTCCAACTTTTTTGTTTGTTTTTGTTTTTGTTTTTCAAGACAGGGTTTCTCCATGTAGTTTTGGTGCCTGTCCTGGATCTCGCTCTGTAGACCAGGCTGGCCTCGAACTCACAGAGATCCACCTGGTTCTGCCTCCTGAGTGCTGGGACTAAATGTGTGCGCCACTGATTGTTGGTCATGGTGTTTCATCACAGCATTAAAAACTATAACTAGACAAATGTCTCATAGTGCTTTATTCTGAAGGTGGAAATTTAGGAGTTCCTGGCGAAGTGTTTTTTTGTTTTTGTTTTTGTTTTTTTGTTTTTTTGTTTTTTTTTAGGAAAATATATAATCTTACATTTTATTGTTTTCTTTTGTTTTGGGGACATCTTACCATGCAGCCCAGGCTGGCTTGAGATCTTCATGTTTCAAATTCCCTAGTGCTAGGTTTACAGGTTTGCATCACCACAGTGAGCTTAAACTCTCATGTTCTTGACTGAAATATTTTTGAGATGCTAAGTAATGTGAGGGACTCGAGGTGAAATCCAGGCTTTATCCCCACCCTACCTATAACATCGACAATCCACACATCTGAGTTTCAAATCAATGGCTGTCCATGCCATCAGGCCCCAAGCCATATCCTCCTGTCTGGGCTTTCAGGAATTAGAAAATTCAGATGTATGGGTAGGATGGGACTTTTCTTTTTTCAATTATGTGATTGTTACAAAGAACCTAGTTTTCTGAGAGTCACATGGACTGTTCTCCTCCTTCCAATAGTTCAGTGTGCCCCTGGAGCCCTCTTTGAGTCCTTGGCAAGATGAGGTAAGAAGAACTTAGGGAGAAATACCTGAGGAAGGGGACCCTGGGGAAATGGAGGGCCCCCTGTACGTCTATGGTTAACCTAGGTCACATCTGAGCCTTCAAATGCCTGTGTCTTAGAGAAGTCTGACTTGGGTGCTCCACCTCAGCATGTCACTGAGATAAAAAGCTGTGCCCGTTTTTAAGTGGTACTGGGGATTGAAACCTAGGAATCTGGGCATGCTGGGCAAGTGCTCTACCACTGAACTACATCTCTAGTCGTGTGTGTGTGTGTGTGTGTGTGTGTGTGTGTGTGTGTGTGTGTGTGTGTGTGAGAGAGAGAGAGAGAGAGAGAGAGAGAGAGAGAGACTCCTTAAGCCCAGGCTGTCTCTGAGTTTAACCCAGGAAGGCTCTGAACTTGCCTCAGCATCCCAAGTAGCTGGGATGACAGATCTGTATCACCAAGCCTGGCAAAGATATGGCTTTTCAGAGCAAAGAACCTTGTTTCTGGGAATGGAAAGAGGGCTTGGGCCTTGTGAGTGGGTTTCTGGAAAGATGCTGTTGTACGTAAAACAAGCTCTTGTCACAAATGCTGCTGGCTTGTTCTCTGGATGGGCTCTCCAGAAAAGAGCCTGGGTGGTTACTCTGACTTCTCTACAGTGGAGAGTTCACGTGGGTGCCTCTCGAAGCAGTTGCTCCTGTTATGTGTGTACACTTTCGGAGCTCTTTCCTGTCTAAGTGGGTGCTATTTTCAGTCCTGAATTTTGTCTGTTGAGCACATTGGATTCAACTAGCCCCTGTCCAACCCAGGCTAGAGTAACTGAATCACTGAGTTCCCTGCCCATTTTACCCAAGAAGAGAAAGACCACATGCCAAATGCCCTCAGGTGGAGGGAATGATGTAGCAGGAATCTTCATTACAATATTATTAAAATAGCTTTGGCAAAAGGAGGAGGACACAGGCAAACAGCAGAGGGTCAGCCATTTAGTCCCCTACAGGAAGCCCCACTTGTCTGTTCTGTTGGCCAGGATTCTGTGTGTCAGGGTGCAGGGTAGGCCGTGTATATTTTGTAGAATTTTCTATCCAAATGCCGAGAACCACTGCTATTGTGATTAGTTTACGCATCCATGTTAGAATATTACCCAGCTGGGCATGGTAGTTTATGCCTGAAATCCCAGCACCAGGTGACTGAGGCAGGGGGATTGCAAACTCAAGGCTAGCCTGGGTGTGGTAGTTTGAATGTAATTGGCCCCCATAATCTCAGGGAGTGGCACTATTAGGAGATGTGGCTTTGTTGGAGTGGGTATGGCCTTGTTGGAGGAAGTGTGTCACTGTGAGGGAGGGCTTTGAGGTTTCCTATGCTCAGGATACCGCCCAGTGCCTCAGTTGACTTCCTGTTGCCTGCAAGATGTAGCACTCGGCCACTCCTCCAGCACCATGTCTGCCTGATGCAGCCATACTCCCTGCCATGATGATAATGGTCTGAACCTCTGAAACTGTAAGTCTCAGTTAAATGTTTTCCTTTATAAGAGTTGCCATGGTCATGGTGTCTCTTCACAGCAATAAAACCCTAACTACAACATTGAGATACTTAGCAAGACTGTCTCAAAAAAGAAAAAAAAAACCCACAAATAAAGTATTGTGGGACTATTCTTCTCCCATCAAGTGTTTTCTTGGGCAGTGGATTCTGTCAGGTCAAAACAAGTCTGAAATCTGGAGGAGTTGAAAGGGGGTGCTCAGATATCCTTGAAAAGGTTAGCAGGAGTGCTATGAGGTGGTTGTCTCTCCGGTTCTGCTTTGGTGAAGCTGCATCCTCCTCCTTGGAGTCCTCTTCTCCTCAGGGCGGCTGCCTGCCAGGGGTCTCCTGTCTGCTCTGACGTGCACGCGTCGCTGCCTGGCAGGTGTCACCCTCACAGACATGTGCTCCTAAGCTGTGGTTTAGAAAAGCCAGGAGGCTCCAGGCCGCACAGCCTATGGCGAACCTGGAGCATGAACCCTGAGTGAGACCCAGGAGTGCTGACCCAGGGGATGGGTGTCACTAGCAGGCTGTACCTTGTGCCTTTTCTAATGAATATTCTTTCAGTGCCTGTCTGTTTCAAGATAAGAAGATAAACCCTGTGAGGGAAGGGTGGGAAGGCAGTAAGCACCCTAATTTTTTTTTTTTTTTTTTTTTTTTAAAGAAAACCTGAGCCCTGTAGTTCACTGCACTGTTTGGTTTTTGTCCAGTTGTAACAGACTAGAGTCAGCTGGGAAGACTGGAAACCTCCGGGGAGGAACTGCCTCCATCAGATCATCCTGTGGCCATGTCTGTGGGGGCATTCTCTCCATTAGTGATGGATGTGGGTGGGCCCAGCCCGCTATGAAGAGTGCCACCTCTAGGCAGGTGGACCTGCATTATATAGGAAAGCAGGTCACCAGAGTTGTGGAGGCAGAAGCAGGCAGATCTCTGAGAGTTTGAGGTAAGCCTAGTCTACAGAATAAGTTTCAGGACTGCATAGAGAGACCCTGGCTCCCTCCCTGCCCCCACCCCCCAAAAGGCAGGCTGAGCAAACCATGGAAAGCAAGCCAGTAAGCAGCATTCCTCCAGGGTTCCTGCCTCTGCTCCGGCTTGAGTTCCTGACTTGACTTTCCATAGTGATGAATGTGATGTGGAAATGTAAGCAAAATAAACCCTTTCCTCCCCAACTTGTTTCTAGTCATGGCATATTTCACAGCAAGGGTATATCGGTTATCTTTTGTTACCCAAACCCATGAAAACTATGCTCGGGTTTAAAATTAATCAGTGTAGTTTCCTTCTTTCTTTCTTATTTTTTTCTTTCTTTCTTTTTTCTTTTCTTTTCTTTTCTTTCTTTCTTTTTTTTTTTTTGTCTAAGTGACTGACAATTCAAACAAGCTCAAACACAAATGGGCTTCATCTGTCAGCATCCTGTTTAGTCCATCTAAATCATGATGCGGTAACATTGTGAGACTTGGTGGGAGACCAGCTTGGAGCAGCTGATGTGTTCTAGTACCTGGCACCCAAGTCTCTCGGAGCAGGGTTTATTCTTCTTGGAGCATTCATGTGGAATTAGGCAACCCAGAAGGGCATGATGCGATGCTTATCTCTTTCACTCCCAGGGTCTAGAGCAGTGATGTGTCCCTGAGGGTGTTCTAGCT
Source organism: Peromyscus eremicus (assembly GCF_949786415.1). Taxonomy (NCBI): domain Eukaryota; kingdom Metazoa; phylum Chordata; class Mammalia; order Rodentia; family Cricetidae; genus Peromyscus; species Peromyscus eremicus. The sequence continues at coordinate 33,080,045 of NC_081416.1, read as the reverse complement.
TCAAGACTGTTTTCATTTCATTTCATTTTACTTTTTTTTTTTTTTTTTTTTTTTTTGGTTTTTTGAGACAGGGTTTCTCTGTGTAGCTTTGCGCCTTTCCTGGATCTCGCTCTCTAGACCAGGCTGGCCTCGAACTCACAGAGATCTGCCTGCCTCTGCCTCCCGAGTGCTGGGATTAAAGGAATGCGCCACCACCACCCAGCTCATTTTACTTTTGGTTATTTTTTAAATTAGTGTATAGAGCAATGAGTTTCATTGTGACATTTTCTATGCACTTTATCTGTCCTCTCTCACTCTCCACCCCTGTTCTCCTAGCCCACTTTCTCAAACACTCCTCACCCTTCATTTCTGCTTCTTTTTATTTTCCTTTGTCACGTGTGTTCCATTGCCTACTATTGTCTAGTGTGTTTCCCCCAGATCTACTCGTCCCCTCTCTTGGTCCTCTTCCTAGTTTCATGACCTATCCTCCTTCTATACACACACAGAAATGGAAGCTCGGGTCTACGTCTACAGAAAACAAGAGGTATGTGTCTTTCTAAGTCTGGGTTATTTCACTTTAATAATTTCCAGCTCCATCCATTTTTCCTGTAAAGTGCTTTCTTTTTTATTTAAGGCCAAATAAAATTCTATTGGGTTTATGTACCACTTTTTCTTTACTCTTTCACTGATGGCCATTTAGGCTGGTTCCCTTTTCCAGATGCTGTGAATAGCATCATGTAAACAGGAATGTGCATGGATCTTTGTAGTAGCTATCTGCTCTATGACCCTGAAGCACAGCCCTAGAGACTTAGCAGGTAATTGCTCTACCTGTCTATGACCTTGAAGTACCTGTCCCTGGGGCATGGCCTCAGGGCTCCTCTTAAGACCTGAGATGCTCTTTTGCTTCTTTTCTTCGCTCCGTTGTGGGACTTGGATGCTTGGACAGCCTCAGTCGTGGAAACACAGCGTGGGACCGTGCCTCACCTTTCCCAGGACACTGCGACAATTCCTCTGTTCCGTCTTGTGAATTTTCCTTTCTTAATAAATCCCTTTGCCCTTTAAGCAGACTCCGTGGATTTCCTGAATTAGATCTCGTGGTGGGGCGGCGAGTTCTTTGGGTATATGCTCAGAAGTGTATAACTGGGTCGTATGGTGGTTCTCTTTAGTTCTATTTAGAGGGAAGTTGACTGAAATAGCAGACTGAATGATTTGGCACCGGTCCGGGTGGTAACTTGTAGTAGAAGACATCTGTGAACTGGACTTGTGTCCCAGACATGATTCAGAGCCAGTGGCACCAGGGTGCTGATGGGGTATGGAGTCTGTGGCTCTTGAGGACTAAGGGTGTCAGTAATTATCCAGTGAAATGAGGAGGAAACGGGAAAAGGTGAGAATGGCAAGTAATGTGTGAGTGAGAAAGAAAAAGTGTGGGTTGGGTATCAGAAATAGAGGAGAAATTATTGCACAGAAGGTACTAGACCAGTCATAAAGTGTACCGGGGAGATACAAACATAAACACAGCAACAGAATAATTACAGTTATCAAAATAAGATAAAGCAAAATAAAGTAGAAGTCATTTAGACTTAGTCATGTTCCTTTCTCGCTGGGATGGCGGGGTTGCTCTTCCCTGGATTGTCTTCTGTGTTAGTCTCAGCAGGTAAGGGATGGGCTGCTTATCTCAGTAATTCAAACAAGTTAAGCCAGTGTGTGCCGTTCCCAATGACAAGGGTTTCTCTCTGCTTTGCTTTGCATGTGTAGGTGGAGTATGCACGCCTGGGCTTGTGTATATGGAGGCCAGAGCAACATCAGACGTCTTCCTGTACTGCGCTCCACCTTACTTTCTGAGACAGGGTGTCTTAGTTACTTTCCTGTTGCTGTGAAGAAACACCATGGCCAAGGCAACTTAAAGAAGAATTTATTGGGGGCTTACAGTTTGAAAGGGTTAGAGTCCATGACCATCATGGTGGGGAGCGTGGCAAAAGGCAAGCAGGCGTGGCATTGAAGCAGTTCCTGGGAGCTTATATTTTGATCCACAAGCACACGGCAGAGAGAATGACCTGGGAATGGCATGGACTTTTCAGCCTCAAAGTCTGCCCCAGTAACACTTCCTCCAAGGCTGCACCTCCTAATCCTGCCCAAACAGTTCACTGACTGGGGACCTAGTATTCAATATATGAGCCTATGGGAGTGTGGTGGTTTGAATAAGAATGGCCCCTGTAGACTCATATTTGAATGCTTAGGGAGTGGCATTAGGAAGTGTGGCCTTGTTGGAGTATGTATGGCCTTGTTGGAGGAAGTGTGTTATTGGTGAAATTATTAAGGCCACTCCACGTAGTTAAAAGGAAGATTTATTTAGTGGGTAACTTACAAATGAAGGGATAGGTAGGTCGCGGGGTCTGGGGAAGGTGTATCACAGTCCAGCGGTGTTCCCTGGAGCTCTGCTCAGTCTACCTCTAGCGTCTAGGGTCCAGGAACCGAGAGCGTGCTGGCCCATCCAGATCTGGGTCTCCAGGCGCCTCCCTTGGCCCCGCCTTGTAAGTATGACAGTTGCGGAAGCCTCAATGGGGGTTGGAACTTCTAGATCAAAGCTGGAATGGCTACCCACTACAGTGTGTCATTTGGGGTGGGCTTTGGGGTTAAAATGTCTAAGCTAGGCCTGGTGGCTCTCTCTCTTCCTGCTGCTATCTGCCAGTCCAGATGTAGAACTCTCAGCCCCTCTCCAGAACCCTGTCTGCCTGTGTGCCACCATGCTTCCCACCATGACAAGAATCGACTAAACCCCTGAACTCTAAGCCAGCCCCAATTAAATGCTTTCCTTATAAGAGTTGCCCTGGTCATGGTGTCTCTTCACAGCAATAGAAACCCTAACTAAGACAGTAGGCCATTCTCACTCAAGCTACCACACAGGGACTCTCACTGAATCTGGTCCTCATGATCTGGGCTCGACTGGCTGGTGGGAGCCCATGGGATCCTCTATGTCTTCCCTCCAGTGCTGAGGTGGCAGACACACACCTACCTTATGCATGTGTGCTGGGGATCTCACCTTTCCCACCGAGCCGTCTCTTTGGCCATGATGACAGATCTTTATGTGAGAAGTCCGTCTTTCTGCTGATCCTCTAGTCTGAGACACCAACCTGTCAAATAACATCCATCTCTCTCCTGGCATCCCCTAATTTGATAAACCAACCTGTCAAACGATGACAGCATTGTCTCTGGTGTCCTGGGGACTGTCATCTCCATACATGGGACTCTCTGAGGGGCTGTGGAAGGCCCCTTTGTCACCTTGTCATCAGGAGCACCAGGCTCAGCAGCACACTTCCCACACTGTGCCTGTGGTGAATCTCAGTGCCGCCCCTCCCCCATCTCTACAGCCCGCCCTGCTCTGGCCGTTTCCACATACACTCTATCTATCTAGCCTGTAGTTGCACTTCCTCAACCTGGACAGTTTTTCCCCCAGCTTGTTCTCATAGGGTCCATGTTCAAGAGGAGTGAGCACCTTCTTTCTGGGAGCTACTGCTGACCCTTGTTCAGTATGACAAGTGTGGTGCAGATGGGCACAGGTATGGCTGCCACCTTACCCACTACAGGGTTTACATGTCCCTCAGTGGTATGTCCAAAACTAAAGGCAATGTTCCCCCCGTGCCAAATCTCCCAGACTCAGAATTTCATTTCTTCCCCTCCACAGGGAGGAATCTCTGGTGGCCTTGGAGCTGCCGAATGTTCTGAAGTTAGTGGATGTAGTGCGTTGTGAGCCTGTGTGATATTGTTCTCATCTTTCTCACACCCAGTTCTTCTAAGTCAGTGGCTTAGGCTGTGGGATGAGTGAAGAGGAGAGTGGAGGATGGATTGGACCCTGGTATGATGAGGGTTGGGTGGGTAGACTGAGGCAGCAGGAGAGTGGTGGCTGCTGGTCCCTGGTTACCTAAGTGAGGCTGGCAGAGGATGGAGAAGTCTGACCCGATCCACTCATCGGTGCCCATGCCTTTTGAGTCATCAAAACTCGACTCTCCAAAAGGTGAGTGCCACATTTTGATGCTCTCCTTGGTGCTGACCTCACTTGAACAGTAATTCCAACCCCACTGGGAGGCTGGGAAACCCAGGAGTGTCAAATATCTGCAAGAAGAGGCTTGTTTTGATGTTTACTGTGCCTCAGGTTACTTCTCTGGAGGCAGGCGGTTCCTGCTCTCTCCCCTCTCACACTTACTGGTTGATGAGGCTTGCAAATGCATTCAGCAGCTTCTCTCACTAAGTTAGAGGCCTGACCTGGCCTGGATGGTAGAGCCTCTCCTTAGGAGGCTGGAGGGATTGGTGAATGAGGTTGTGTACAGTCTTACCAAAGGGAAACTCTAGAGGACTGCTTGGGCAATTAGCAGCTCATCTTCCAGATCTCTCCCGCAGCTCACTGAGACTCTATTTCCAGCTGAACAGCATTGGTCTCAGCATGGGTGCCTTTTATCCTGCGTGGGTAGTGTGCCAAATCGTCTCTGTCTTCTATTAGCTTGTTGACAAGGCCAGACAAGCTGGGGGCTTGTCTTGTATGCAGCTTTCTAGGGGACAAAACAAAACAAACAACAACAATAACAACAACCCTTGTATGTTTGTTTGCTACACTTCCTGAATGTCCTCCACTCTCCTCCCTTCCCATGCTCTGGACTGGCCCTCCCAGGTGCTATTGATAGAAAAACAATCCCACGTTCTCAGCATGGCTGTCACACGCTGCCAGACACAAGGTAGAAATGTTGGGTGCCTGCCTTGCTGCTGCCTCTGCCAAAGCATCTGGTTGTCATTGTATCCTTTCTCTTTCCTCACAGCTAGTCACGGATGCCATCTTCTTCAGATGTCGGAGTCCCCTGGAAACTGGGCTCTGAACTCAATTCCACAGGTGTTGAGGGGGAGTTACTCCGTCAGAGTTTCCATCCAGGCCTCCAGTTTCCTCAGAGCAAAATGAAAACAAGTTGCAAGAGGGTAGGAGTAGACTGGAAGGTGGTCTAAAGATAGCTGTTCTGACCCAAATAAAGTCACAACCCTGATGGGATTCAAGTCTAATACCCACTGTGCCAAACAGGCCTTCATGGTGTGGGGATGCCTTGGTTTCCTAAAAAAGCACTCCCTCCTTTGGAAGCCTATGTGGTGCCTTCTGGTACCATGAAAGCTAGTCTTCAGGGAGATGGACTTCGGGTTACTTGAATGTCAGAAGCTACAGCCATAAAGTCTCCCCAACATGACTGCCTAAACATGAGGTGAACAAGGAAAACAATAGACACGTTAACATGGATTGGGGGGGAAAGCTTTCACGAGGCCTCAACTCTTCATAAAGAACTAGAGGCAGCAAGAAATGCTGAGCAGAAGAGGTAGTCTACCCCTGGGAAGAGCACACCAATTGGTTATCCAATAGCAAATGGTCAGCCCTGAAAATGTATGCATACAGGTAACATTACATAGTCTGAGCAGGTTGTATGTATGTATTTAGGAATATGTGTGTATATGTATATAACAACAATTAATGGAAAAAGAGACCATGATATTGAAGGAGAGCAAGGGGGAGTACATGGAAGGGTTTGCAAGGAAGAAAGGGAAGGGGAAATGATTGTAATCTCAAGCAAAATAATTCAAAGCAAACAAACAAAAAACTCCCGTGTACACAGAGGCCAGGTAAGGATTCAAGCAGAACCAGATGTCAAGCCTCAGGGTATTCATTCCAGATCCTATACCCCAATAATTAGGATTCAATATTGGGTCTAGCCAGGCAGCGGTGGCACAAGCTTTTCATCCCAGCACCTGGGAGACAGAATCTGAGTTTGAGTCCAGGCTGGTTTACAGAGTGAGTTTCAGGACAGCCAGGGTTACCCAGAGAAACCCTGTCTCAAAACAACAACAACAACAACAACAAAATTACTAGGTCTAATCTATAGAGAAAAGTAAAAAGAAGCATATAATGATATACACATATGCATGTATGAAACACACACACTCAATTGAAAAACTCAAAACCTAGAATCTTCTTCCTTCACAGGCCTTACTTCTGATGTTGCCTCTGCCTAGAATCCAAGTCATGGCTTGCTCGATCCCTATCCCTTTTTTAACGTTTTTCTCAGCTGTGAATTGCTCATGGAAACCCTCTTGGTCCCTCAAACTAGGATAAGCATTGTGTTGTCTTGTATTTTCATAGTCCATCAAGTTATTAAGTATGAAAATTTGTGTTATGGGAGCTGGGGTATTACACCTGCAGGGGTAAAGACTATCCCTGTATTTACTATGGTATGTCCTTGGTGTTATGTTTCCTTGGAAAGATCTAAAGAAATGAATCATTAGAGAAGAATGAGAAAAAGAGCTTTTCTCTTCAGAAGAAAAGTGGTCTTTGAGGTCTTCTGAGATGGAAGTTATTGTAGAATTCAGTTATCTCTGCATAGCTGGACCCAAAATCCCTGAAAGGAGGAAGGACTGATTCAGGCTCATGATTTTGGAGCTCAGGCCATGGTGCCTTGTACAGGACACAGCAGTGCCAGGAGTATGTAATGGAGGAGGCGAACAGGAAGTGTTCATCTCAAGGTGAACAGGAAGTGAAGAGATGGATGCCTTCCTCCCTTCAGAGTAATTTCAGCCAGTTGGGTGAGAAATTGAACAGCTCCAATGAGAAATTCAGCCAAAAGTGATTTAAAAAAATGAAAATAAAGAAATCTTATAAATTAAAAGACCAAGAAATAAAATAAAAATTCAATGCAAAGAACCAGCGATAGACCAGCTTAAAGAAAGAATATAAAACAAAATTGAGAAATTACTATATTCAGACAGAAATCACAAAATTAAGCACTGGGTGTGGGGGTGTGCTCCTTTCATCCCAGCACTTGGGAGGCAGAGGCAGGTGAACTTCTGTGAGTTCCAGGACAGCCTGGTCTACAAAGCGAGTTCCAGGACAGCTGGGGCTACACAGAGAAACCTGTTTCAAAACAAAACAAAACAAAAAACCCAACCAAACAAAAAAGAGTAAAATTAAGCAGTCATGGCTACAATGTCTAAGACCTCTGGAACAAAACCTAGGAGCCAACCCTATACATTTGTGGTGTTGGAGAGGAAAGCAAGATATGAACAGAAGGTGTAGAAATGTTTTGGTTAAATTAAAGTAGAAAATTTCCCAAATAAAAGGAAAGAATGTACATTCAAGTACTTGGAGACATTTGGAACCTCAAATGGGCATGACTAGAAAAGAACCTCTCAAGCCAGGCGGTGGTGGCACACACCTTTAACCCCAACACTCGGGAGGCAGAGCCAGGTGGATCTCTGTGAGTTCGAGGCCAGCCTGGTCTACAGAGCAAGATCCAGGACAGGAACCAAAATTACACAGAGAAACCCTGTCTCGAAAAAAGAAAAGAAAAGAAAAAAGAAACCCCCGCCCATGTTTTATTGTAGTTAAAATGCCCAAGTGTATAAGATAAAGAACAAATACGGAAATCAGGGAGCAAGAAATTCCAATTGCCAAACAAAAGCAAACCTATCAGACTTTTCAGTAGAAACCCTCAAGTGTTGGGGGATATTTGATCACACTGTGAACCCCAAGTTTGCATTTGCGTTGATAAAATAAAACAAACCTTGGGTCCGGAGGCTAAGTTAGCAACTAGTTGACAGGAAGTAATCAGAGGGCATCTGGGGGAGATAGAGAGGCACAGGAAGTAGTAGGGAGGGATTTGGAGTGGCACAGCCTTTTCTGGTTTGTCGAGGCAGAAGCGCTGGTCTTTCAGAGACACTGGCAAGGAGAGGAGGTCAGCTAGTTGCGGCCCAGCCTCTCTGAGCCAGCAGGTTTTCACCCCAGCCTTTGTATCTTGACTCCTATTTGTAAATAGTATGATAGAGATTTGGTTAAAGGTCCCTTTAGTGGCAGCGACAGAGCTGGTGCCTGTGGGAACAGAATTCCTGCAGACTATGGCCCGAGTGGCCAGGCTACTTCTAGAGAAGCAGGCTAGTAACTGTGGAGTCTCAGTGGCTGGCTGAAATAGCAGTAGCTTAAGGTGCAGCCACTGTGCTGAAATTAAAACAACACCAAAACCCAGGAGAATGGAGTCTGACTTGATGTATTTTCAAACTCTGGAGCAAATAACTGATAACTGAGACTACTACATCCATCAATGTTGTCCTTTAACATTGAAGGGGGCTGGATGTAGTAACACTGGCCTTTAATCCCAGCACTCAGGAGGTAGAAGTGAATGGATTTCTCTGAGTTTGAGGTCAGTCTATAAGGTGAGTTCCAGGTCAGCCAGGGCTACATAATAAAAACTCTTCCTTAAGCAACAACAATAAAATAAAATTGAAGGAAAAAAAAAAACCCTTCCATGATAAGCATAAACTGAGCAATCCATGACCACTATACCAGTGTTGCAGAAGATCCTTTAAATAACACTATAGAGTGAAGAGAATAAATACATCTGTAAGCATTAGAGCTTAGAAAGAATAAATTTTAGTAGACAAATAGGTTTAAAAATGAGAAGTCAAAAAACAATCAAACAATGACCTAGGCAACAATTACATTGCTTGATTCTGTAGCCCAGATGGATTGTTGTTTTGATCTGGCTCCCTATCACAGCTATATCCAGCAGGCATGTCCACCTAATGTAGGGTTCATCCCAGACAGACAGTGAGATATGTTTCCATGATTTTTCACCTTTACAGATTATAGACCAGCCTCCCACGGCTGTGCAGCATTCCGTAAGCAAAAGCTACAGCATGTGGTGGGTATCCAGCCTTGGCTGGCTTGTATCAGGTTGGCAATGTCCACTGGCAAAGCAAGTTTATGACCATGTTTAGGTCCAGGATAGACTAGTACAGCCCTAGGGGCCACTGGGACTTTCATTTGGAGCCTCTACTGATGAAACAATCTACATATCTAAGAAGTTTGTGTCTCAGAAGCAGTAGGTTCTAAGTGGGGTGGCAGAGAGAAGAAAATTAGTAAAATTAAGGAAAATTCCAGCAACATCAGAAAGGGTCCACAAATGCTTTTTTGAAGGAAAGGTCCAAGTTAGTTATCTGTGTGGACTCCACAACACTCAGGGGGCTCTACATACAATGGGTGCTCTGGAAATATTTGCCAAATTGAACCAATTATCAACAACACACTGAGGAGTGAACAGTCGAGCCTAAGAAGACAGCAAACTAAAGGAAAACAGAGCCCCTCAACTGGAAGTGTGCTAATAGGAAAAAAAAATATAAAAAAAGATACAACAGAAAAACGTTACCACATAGGCAGAAGTTTCTGTCCCACACGCCACTTCCAAGTAACCACACATAGGCTTTATATTAATTATAAATGCCCAGTCAATAGCTCAGGCTTACTGTAAACTAACTCTTACATTTTCAATTAACCCATATTTTTATCTACGCTTACCAAGCTACCATGTAGCTTGGTACCTTTTCTCAGTACAGCATATCCATGTTGCTTCTCTCTGTGTCTGCTTACTACTCCTCTGACTCCACCCTTCTTCCTAGCATTCTCTGTTCGGCTCTCCCCCTAACTGTATCCTGTCCAGCTATTGGCCAGTCAGCTTCTTTATGAAACCAATCACAGTGTAATTTACACAGTGTACAGAAGGATTATTCCACAGCATTACCACAAATTTGTTCTACAAACTATGTGTCCACCCTTCTAGCCAGTGTTTGTGGTTTTCTAGACCTATTTAATGCACTCTATAGAGCTGTGTTTCTCAGAACATAGATCACCAGAGCCATGTGGAATACTTAGGTAGATGGTTAGAAATGGCTTACAGAGAGGTCTGGTGGACGGGCTGGAGACAATAACATGCCCTTAGTTGTGCTATCTTCCTGTTTTCTAGGGGATACAGAAGTCAGTGGAGATCATAGATAAGATCTGTATCCTAGCCATATCCTCTTGCTTTATTACATTAGTGCAGAGCAAGGTGTCCACCAGTTCCTGGTACCCGAGTGTTCTGCTTAGGGATGTGCACTAGCCATCCTCATTGAAAGAGTTATCCTCAACCGAAGACTGGCAGACATTGGTATAGAATATTAAAACCACCAGTTTTATTATATTGTAAACCAAGAGGCAAAGAGTGTGCATTATCCCTCCAATCGGCATTGTTCCGCTGATGAGCGGAGCAGACTACCGTTTTGCTGATGGCCTTCTACTCAGAACTGTCCAGCAAGTGAGGACTGAGTCCCTTCTTGCATTTCTGTAGCTGCTAGCAGCTGAGTTCTAGCTCCTTCATTTCCTTCTAACCCACGGATTTGCTTCTGAGTGACATTTAACAGGCAAATATGGCCGTTAAGCTTTGTGAGGGTAGAGATGGTTCTTGGGCCCCTAGTAAGCACTCAGTATTTGCCAACTGCATATTGAGGGGACTCCCAGCTCATGAGCAGATGATAGCCCCCAAATCTTCATGTAAGGAGGACTTTGGAGCTTTGCACTGCTTTGGGCCATCATAATGATAGACAGGTTTTAACTTGTTGGTCTAACTTATAAAAATTAAGTTCACTCATAATAGAGCCTGGCCCCCGTCTCTGTCTTCTGGGATCTTCTGACAGAAAACGAGATAAGTGAGGAAGAGTAAAAGGAGACCAGCTAAGCTGCAAGAGCCGTTGGGATTGGATAGTGTGTGATCGACGTCCTTTTATAACTTTTCCACAGTTGGACTTCTCTGTTTTCATCTGAGAGCCCCCCACATGCCCCACTTTTAGGAGCAGCCGTGTCTGAGAAAGGAACACGTGCCGCACCCGAGAGCATTCTGACCTTCCACACATATAAGTTATAGTGTCTTTCTGTGCAGTTGTGTCTGATAAAAACTCGGCACTGGAGACACCCTGGAGTCTTAGAGCTTCTCCCATGCTCTTTGGGTCCCCAGTTTCCCCTGCTGAAAATTTACATTTTGGACTCCTGAGTCTTTTCTCAGGGACTGAGTTCTGCTATCTCTGGCAAGTGGCATCCTAACAGAGACCTTGGTTGGTGAGTAATTCGTTCACCAGATCGTGGCTTGATGGGGATTTTTCAAGGTTGGGTAACAACAGGACGGAATCATCTTCACATTATTATTTGGCTCTTTTGTGCTGTCTGCTTAAACAAGCAGGGGCTGTGTGTGGTTAGTCCTGGGGCTTTACAGGAACTGTCAGTGAGTAATGCTCGCATGCCCATGGTTTCCAAAAGCAAATGTACTTGCTGTGGGAACGCGGGGCCAGATTCCTGAGGTCCTTAAGAAAGAACAGAGTTGAGGTATTTAAATTCCTATTGCTGCTTTCCAACACAGGCACTGGAAAAGACCACCTTGGAAACATTTTGGGAGCATTTAACACAAGCTGTGCTGTCTTCCAAGGACACGGGGGAACAAATGTCAGTACCAGACATCCGTGCCTACAGCTCCTACATTTCCTCCTCAGATTCCTTGACTGGAGCAACCCTTTGAAACAAGATACAGAAAATGAAAGTAAATTGTGGCCATTACAACACTAACTTGGCTATCTGTCACAAGCTTATGAACAAATATGTCACTTGCTGTTTGGTGACTGTGGCAACATCTGTCTGAGCCCGGGGAGCCAACCCAGATTTTATAAGGACATTACAGGGCCCTTCAGAATCTTTTGATGACTTTCTTGGTCACCTTACAAAAACAGTAAGAAGACAGGTGTTGGTTGCTCAAGATAACACACATCTTAACCAAATGATTGGCTTTTAAAGTGTTAATGCGGAAGCACAAAGGATTTTGGCTCCTAACTGACAAATGTACACTATTAGCGATTATATCAGAGTAGCCCAAGACATTGAAATGCAGAAACATAAAAATAATGTCTTTGCTGCAGCATTTATTTATGGCAAACACTTAGACCAGTTACGCCAGTTTGCTTTCAGTGTGGGAAGCCAGGGACTGTAGATGCCTCTATGGCTCCTTGACAGGCTAATGATAATTTTAACATGCCAGCTTCTACACATCCTCCACCAGGCATGTGGCCCAGGTGTTGTAATGGGACTCATGAGGATAATCAATGTATATCCCAATTTCATAAGGACAATCCCTTGCCTCTCTGCCCATGGCATCATGAAACAACCACAGGAACCCTCTCTGGGGATCTGTCAGCAATTCAGGGGGCATACCCAGAAACAACAGAGTGTTTCATCTCTCAGCAGCAACCTGAGGGAGCACAGGATTAGACAGACCTGCCAGCACCTAGGAATATGGTTCTTAGAACTGTAACAAGCATACAAGCCATGCCTACAGAATCTGAGGACATACAAGTCATGCCTACAGAATCTGAGGACATACAAGCCATGCCTATGGGAATATGGGAGCATACAAGCCATGCCTACAGAATCTGAGGACATACAAGCCATGCCTATGGGAATATGGGAGCATACAAGCCAAGCCTACAGGAATCTGGGAGCATACAAGCCATGCCTACAGAATCTGAGGACATACAAGCCATGCCTATGGGAATATGGGAGCATACAAGCCATGCCTACAGAATCTGAGGACATACAAGCCATGCCTATGGGAATATGGGAGCATATAAGCCAAGCCTACAGGAATCTGGGAGCATACAAGCCATGCCTACAGAATCTGAGGACATACAAGCCATGCCTACAGAATCTGAGGACATACAAGCCATGCCTACAGAATCTGAGGACATACAAGCCATGCCTATGGGAAATATGGGAGCATATAAGCCAAGCCTACAGGAATCTGGGAGCATACAAGCCATGCCTACAGAATCTGGGAGCATACAAGCCAAGACTACAGGAATCTGGGAGCATACAAGCCATGCCTACAGAATCTGAGGGTATACAAGCCATACCTATGGGAATATGGGAGCATATAAGCCACACCTATGGGAATCTGGGGGCCCACTACCCCAGGCACAGTTGGATTAATTTTGGGAAAAAGTTGTCTAAATTTAAAGGGCATTACCATTGTTCTTGGTGTAGTTGATAAAGATTATTCTAGAAAAATTAAAGCACCGATGTCTTCAAGAGAAATGTGTTGACAAGGGATGTTCTCTCACTCAATTGCTGTTACTGCCTTATGTCCCCATGAACCAAAGAAGTTTAGAAACAGGAACCCATGGGGTTGGAAGTACAGGAAAGTATCATATCATGTGGTCAAAGCACATTTCAAGGGAACAACCCTGTTTAACTCTTTACTTAAATGATAAAAGAGTTTTCTAGTTTTCTTGATACTGGCACTGATGTTGCTATCATTGCTTTTAGCTTTAGCCATGAAAATAGCCTATGTGGTCACCCTCCTCTGCTTTGATTTGTCTTGGAGCCCCAGCTGAGGTTAAAAAAAATTATGCGATATTAAGATAAAGAGATCATGAAGAGTATACAGGATCAGCATGGCCACATGTAGCTGAAGTCTGTAAATACATGGGGATGAGATTTCTTGTTTCAAGTGGAAGTTATTATCTCTTGTAATAGTATTAAGGTACCAATGCCCCTAAGATAGGAAGAAATAAAGATGGTTTAGTATAGCCAGAAGTATTCCTGTGTCCCACCTGGCCCACAGCAGCTTATAAAATAATCACTCAGAGGCTTAATATTAATTACAAACTGCTTGGTCTATGGCTCAGGCTTCTTGCTAGCTAGCTCTTTCATCTTAAATTAACCCATTTATATTAATCTATGTGTTGCCGTGTGCCTGTGGCGTTACTGGTCTCCTGGCATCTTGTTGCTCCCTTGGGCAGCGGGCTGGCATCTTCCCTGACTCTGCTCATCCTCCTTGTATCTCTCTTAGATTTCCTGCGTGGCTCTTATCCTGGCTTACCATAGGCCAACACAGCTTCAATAACAGCAACACATATTCACAGCATACAGAAAGATCATCCCACAGCTCTTCCCCTTTTCTGTCTAATCAAAAAGGAAGGTTTTCGTTTTAATATAGTAAAATTACATGTAACAAAACTGTTATCAAGCAAGAATTATAGTTACAATATCTAGTCTATTTGTATTTAGCAAAATTAAAGAAAATACTCTATCATCTATCCTATTTTTGTGAGTCCGAAGTTTCATATCTAATTTACCTTTTATCATGATCAAGGAAAACTATAATTACAACTATCTAGTCTTCAGTTCCATCAAAGACCTGAAAAAGGAAATAATATTGCCGGAGTAAACAGGATGTATAAGCAAGCAACTCCCCCAAAATTGCAAGAAATGATAGAGACAGCTGGCTGATTAGTTTTGGTTTGAAGTCTATTTTGTCAGGTATTAAAATGGCTACACCAGCTTGCTTCTGGAGTCCATTTTCTTGGAATGTCTTTTTCCATCTTTTTACAATGAGGTGATGTCTATCCTTGATGTTTAGGTGTGTTTCTTTGATACAGCCGAAGGATGGATCCTGTATTCTCATGCGTTCTGTTAGTCTGTGTCTTTTTCTTGGGGAATTGAGACCATTAATGTTGGAAGATATCAATGAGCAGTGTTTGTTTATTCCTATCATTTTGTTGTTGCAGTGTGTGTGTGTGTGTGTGTGTGTGTGTGTGTGTGTGTGTGTGTGTTTTCCTTCTTTCGATTTGGGATTCAAAATCTGGAATTGATTGTTCCTTGTATCATCTTTGGTGTGACTAACCTCTTTGGTTTGGAGCTTTCCTTCCAGCACCTTCTGTAGGGCTGGATTTGTAGACAGATATTGCTTAAATTTGGTTTTATCATGGACTATCTTATTTTTCTCCTTCTATTGTGTTTGAAGGTTTTGGTGGGTATAGTAGTCTGGAGTGGCATCTGTGGTCTCTTAGAGTCTGTGGAACGTCTGTCCAGGCCCTTCTGGCCCTCCATTAGGGGGTCAGGTGTTATTCTAAAAAGTCTGCCTTTACATGTTATTTTATTTTTTCCTCTTACAGCTTTTAATAGTCTTTCTTTTTTCTGTATGTTTAGTGTTTTGATTATTATGTGCCGAGGGGACTTTCTTTTCTGGTACAGTCTATATGTTGTTCTGTATACTTCTTGTACCTTAATGGGCACCTCCTTCCTTAGGTTAGGAAAAATTTCTTCAATGATTTAGTAGAAAATACTTTCTGTGCCTTTGACCAGGGTTTCTTTTCCTTCCTCTATTCCTATTATTCTTAGAATTGCCGTTTTCCCGGTGTCCCAAATTTCCTGGATATTTTGAGTCAGGGTTTTAAAATTTTTAACGTTTTTCTTTGGCTGAGATACCCATTTCTTCTATCACAACCTAAACATCTGAGATTCTCTCTTCCATCTCTTGAACTCTGCTGGTAAAGCTTGCCTCTGTGGTTCCTGTTCTAGCTCCTAAATTTTTCATTTCCAGACTTCCTGCAGTTTGGGTTTCCTTCAGCTTTCTCCATTCAGACCTTGAATTCTTTTATTTATTTCCTATTTGTGCTTTCATAGATTTCTTTAAGGGACTTACTCATTTCCTTTGTGCTGGCTACTGGCTAATTTTATGTCAGCTTGACACAAGTTAGAGTCATCAGAGAGAAGGGAGCCTCCATTGAGAAAATGCCTCCATAAGATCCAGCTGTAAGGCATTTTCTTAATTCATGACCAATGTGGGTGGGCTCGACCCGTTGTTATGCTGGTCCTGGGTTCTATAAGAACACTGACCAAGCAAGCCATGGCGAACAAGCCAGTAAGCCGCACACGCCATGGCCTCTGCATGAGTTCCTGCCCTCACGACTTTTGATGAACTGTTATATGGAAGCATAGTGAAATACCTGTCCTCATCAACTTGCTTTTGGCCATGGTCTTTCATCACAGCAACAGTAACCCTAACAAAAACGTCCTCTTCAAGGACCTCTATCATTGCCATAAAGGCTGTGTTAAGGTCTTTGTCTTGAACTTCAGCTTTGCTGCAGTACCGAGGGCCTGCTGTGGTAGGGTTGCTGGTCTCCAGTGGAGACACATCACAGTGATTGATTGTGTTTCTTAGGCTGGCATTTGCGTTTGGGAAGATTGTAATTCTAGGTGCTAATGTTTGGCCGTATCTTTTGGGGGTGGGTACTTTGTCCCTTGTTTTCTGTTGTTCTGTCTGATTCTTAGGAGACTGTGGTGGTTGTATGTGGCCTGGTAGGAGATTCTTCTGGGATCCTGACAGGTGTAGCCATGGGGTGGGGTGGGGGTGGGGTTCTGGGTAAGATGTGCTCCCTGTTTGCTGGCATGTCGGGTTCCCACCGAAAGCCTGTTGGAGGTGGGGGCTGGGATAATAGGATGAGTGGGGAGGAAGTTTGAAGGAGAATATCTGAATGATACACTGGAGATGGGGGCGAGGGGGCACAGCAGGTGGTCTGCTACAGAGCTGGGGGGTGCGAAAGGGGGATTGGATTTGGAAGAGAGTAGGGAGAGGTGACAATCTGTGGTTAGCTTCAGTGTTTCCCTGGCCTGCAAGGCCTGTGTGTTCCCAGGACATGCCTGCTGGTGTTGGAGGTCGCAATTATGGAGTGAGGGGCGGAAGGAAGGTTGGAGGACATCTATGTGATCTGTTAGAGACAGGGGTCAGAGCTGGAGGGGAGACTCCAATAGGTGTTCCTACAGAGCTGGGGGTGAGACTGGGGTATTGGATTTGGGAGAATGCAGGGAGAAGCGAAGATCTGGAGTTAGCCTACCTGCTTCCCTGCCTGGAGTGACCTATGGGTTCCCAGAGAGTGTGGTTATGATTTTTTTTTTCTCTATGTAGTTTTGGTACCTGTCCTGGATCTCACTCTGTAGACCAGGCTGACCTTGAACTCACAGAGATCTGTCTGGCTCTGCTTCCCGAGTACTGGGATTAAAGGTGTGCGCTACCACCACCCAGTGTGTTTATGATTCTTAAAAGACCAGTAGTTACTTTGGTTCTTGTCATCTTAAGGAGCCTTAGCAAGAGACTCCAACTGTGGCCTTCATGCATGAAATGATAAGTCATCTACAGAGATACACCAAAAGGTTTAAATCAGTGGTTCTCAACCTTCCTAATGGTGTGACCATGTAACACAGCTCCTCATGCTGTGGTGAGCCCCCCAACCACACAATTATTTCATTGCTAGTTCATAACTGTAATTTTGCTACTGTTATGAATCGTAATGTAAATAGCTGCTATGCAGGACAGCTGAGATGCAACCCCCGTGAAAAGGTTGTTCAACTCCCCACAGGGGTCACAACCATTGGTTTACATGGTGGTTAATGGCTGGAATTGTGATCTTAGCTGGTATTTATTGCTACATCAGCCACTATGACCTTGTACCAGGAGGTGAAAAACAGCTTCCTTTATCTAAGAATTTTAAAAGAACTTTACTGATACCTTAGAAACTTCACATGACTCAAGAGATTCTCAGTGAGACCCAACTACTGAGGGATTCTGTTATTTGGTTGGGAGAACAAATACAGGCCTTGGGTCAGTCACAACACCTGAGAGGCTATTTTAATATAACCCATATTGTGTTCCCCAAGTTCTATGTAATGAGTCAGAACACGAATAGCTGGGATTAAAAATCATCTGTTAGGATTAGATCGCTTTCATGATGCATCATTGGATGTACTGAAGTTACACTCCCAGGGCTTGGCTATGGCAGCAGCAGCTAAGCCCTTATGTTGGAAAATGAACAACTGTAGGAAAGATTAGCTGAAGGAGTGGCATTCATCAATCCCCCTAAATCTTTTAAAATTCATGCATTGAACTTGCTTCATTTAAAGACTGTTGTCTGTACAGTTTCCTTTTGTGCAGTCTGTCAAGAGGGATGGAGATGGCTAGATACACAGGAAGGACTGGTTCCCAAATTAGTCATGTTAACTTTGTTACAGAGACAGAAACGGGGAAATGTTGCTAACAGCCTGTCTGAAAAAGAAACACATGCTATATCTAAGAGCATTCTGACTGTTGGCACATTAAGGGCAGAAAGAAATGATCTATACAACAGACATTTGTACCTCAAGGGTTCAGTAATGTATTATTTCTTAAGATGTGTAGCCTTGTTCGGTCCCCATATATTTGTCTATTCATGCTTCCTGGTCTTTGTTCTCCCTGGTGACCTAGTAAACAAAACGTTCTATTTCCTTGTCAACATGGTTTAATGACTGTATAGCACCTTTACATGCAATTGCCTCTCATAAAAATTCAGCAGCGAAGACACTCTAGACCATCACTTCTCAGCCTTCCTAATGCTGTGACTCTTCAATACGGTTCCTTGTGTTGTGGTGACTCCAGCCATAAAATTATTTCATTGCTACTTTGTAACTATAATTTTGCTACTGTTATGAATTACACTGTAAATATTTGATATGCAGGATATCTGATATGTGACCCCTCACAGGTTGAAAACCACTGCTCTAGGGACCTTAGAGCTTATCAGATGCTCATTGGGCCCCTAGCCTCCACGGCTGAAAATTGATGTTGTAGACTCCAAGTCTTGTTTCGTGGATTGAGTGTCGCAATCTGTGGCACCAGTTTCCACAGGTACAACCCTGACTCCATACTCCTTGTCTTCCTTATTCTGCCAATCACAGTTTCAATACTAGCTACAAATAGTTTCAATCCCAGAACAAAATGACCCAGTTGAGTGAGCTCTGGCTGCCGATGGATATTTAATAGCTCCATTAACCTACCTAGAGTCATCTCCACTTTTTTTCAAGTCAGATTAGTCGAAGACAGCAGTTTTCAATCTGTGGGTCGCGACTTCTTTGGGGGTTGAATGACCCTTTCACAGGGGTCACCTAAAACCACCGGAAAACACAGATATTTACATTATGATTCATAACAGTAGCAAAATTACAGTTATGAAGTGGCAACAAATGACCTTATGGTTGGGGGTCACTGCAGCATGAGGAGTTGTACTAAAGGGCTCAGCATTAGGAAGGTTGAGGACCACTGGGTTAAGACAATTTCTAGTTAGAATTCCCTATGACAGGGTGGAAGGAGAAACGCCAAAATGTGATGAAAGGTATTTGAGGCAGGAATACCCCATCAAGTTTTTAGCAACCCTCCCTCTGTTGTTTGTTCTTTCCCCCAGAATGAATCACCTAGATTATTTCAGATTTTTACTGCTCTTTCCTTACAGCTGTTCCTGTAGGCCTGATTAATAGGGAGCTTTTGAGTGAGTGCAGCCACAGGCCGGCCTGCAGAACAGACCCTTCCCCGTGACTTTGTAACTGGCTCCATCCCTGATGGCTTTACCTCACTTCCTCTCCTGGACTCCTGCCCTGAAAAGTGTGTGCCTTTCACACTCTGCCCTTAGGGACACCTAAACCAAACCGTGGTCGATACTTAAAGAGCAAGAAGCTGGAAAATTGGAGGGAATTTCTAAGCGGACAGTGTGGGAATTTCCATTTGGTATTTGAAATTCCGTTGAACTCTGTGTTATTAAGACACGTTTATATTTGGCTCCCACCACAGGGAACTCTGACCAGGGGGTTTCTGCTATTGCAGCTGGAAGAAAGAAATCAAATTTAAAAGATTAAAGTGGTCCTTACCCATGACCACAACAGACAGTTGTGAGGGAGACTATCCCTGGCTTCTTGCCCTGAGTTCTTTTGATTAAAAAGATGCTTTGTGTCACTGAAAAAACAAGGTTTTCCCCCCTAGGCATAAGGACTAACTTTTTCCCCTCTTGAATCAGAATATAAAGACACGGACACACACACACACACACACACACACACACACACACACACACAAACACACACACACACACACTTACATTTCCCCATTGTCCTGAGATAGTTTGGAAATTCTGTTGTTTCATTATTCATTATTATATTAGTTTCATGTTTCATTATTCATATTAGTTGTTTTTACAAAGAGTCCCATACATAGAACTACCATTTTTTGGGTACTTACAATCTCTGCTTTTACTTAACAGTCTCCACTTTCTTCCCACGTCTTTCCTTTTCATGAGACCCTTCTCCCGAGTAATATATTTTGGAAAATACTGAGGCAAGCAGAAATGAACATAAATTTCCAGCAGGCTAACTGTTTTCTTCTGAGATCAAGAATTTCCTTAATGTTTGGCTTTGTCCTCTGCTATGGAGAACATGACCAAACATTAACATATGTTTAGTCAGTTTGCATCTTCTGTAAAGTATTTGACATAACCTGGCTATTCTCTTGATTCTTTCACGGTTGGAAAGCTATTTTGGTAAAAGGGAAGCAGGGATGTAGATCTTGCTTTCCCACTAGGGAACTGACAAGTGGACCTATTTGTGTGTTGTATATTTTCTCTTCGTAATTGCATTGGCTTTTCCGGAGTTTTTGCACTTGCATATACATTTTAAAATTGGATTATCAGCTTTTGCGAAAACTAGATTGCCACAGTTTTCATTTGATTAGAATGAATCTATTGTTAACTTTGAAGAGGACTGACATATTAAAAATATTGAATCTTCCATGAACATGGTGCGTTTTCCCATGCATTTGAACTTTTAAAGTTTTATCTTATTATTGTTATTCTAATGTAGAATACTGTATTTTTTATCCTTTAAGCGCAAATATTTGCTACCGAGTACTTCAATTCCCTTCTTTGCCCATTTCTTAGATTCCTGCTCTCTTTCTTTTCTTTTTCCACAGTACTTACACCTCCAAACACACCGAATAATTTCACAGCTTATTTTTGTAATCACAATATATTTTACTGTTAGGCTTGACGCTTGTGGTCTTTTGTTCCCACGGTGGTCTAAGTTCCCCCAGAGCACAGTTACTTGTTTTGTTCACAGATGTGTCGCTAGCTCTCAAGACAGTATCTGACATTAGGCTCCCAACAAATATTAAACACAGCTCATGAGCACCACTCAGTAAGGGAAGCTACAAGGCATTTTTTAAGTGAAGGTTTAATGAGATGATGAACTAGGACGAATGCCACCACAGTGCTTGACATAGTTCCTATTCTGTTTTCTCAGTTTCCAACCCCAGTGTTCAGAGTCTGGAGTTCTTTCTCTCTTGCTGCTCGGTCTGTCTCAGCCAGATTTTTATTTCCATCATGGCACCAGAACCATTCTCATCAAGATCATGATGTTCTTCCTTGCACTAGGTCTCCTGGATAGCTTTCAGCCTCACTGTGTGTTTACTCTCACAGTAGCGCTTGGCACTGTTGACTATGATGCCTTGAAAACTAGTCCTGGAACAGTTTCCTGATTGTCTTCAGATTTCTATGGCACATTTTCAAGTCTTTTTCAGTGGCTTTTCTTTCACTTCCTGACACCCAGCTGCTAGAGTTGTTTGGGTATCTATTGATTTATTTATTGTATTTATTGAATCTATTTGTGTGTGTGTGTGTGTGTGTGTGTGTGTGTGTGTGTGTGTGTGTGCGCGCGCGCACACGCGCGCATTTATGCAGAGACCACAGCTTGCATGTAGAAGTCAGAGGACAACTTTTGGAAGTTGTCCGCCCCCACCCCGCCAGGTTTCTCTGTGTAGCCCTGGCTGTCCAGGGAACTCACTCCATAGACCAGGCTGGCCTTGAACTCACAGAGTTCCGCCTGCCTCTGCCTCCCGAGTGCTGGGATTAAAGGTGTGTGCCACCACTGCCTGGCTGGAAGTTGTTTCTTTCTCTCCCTCTAACACGGGTTCTGGTGACAGAACTCAGGTTGTCAGGCGTATGCCGTGTGCTTTTACTCACTGAACACTCTCACTTGCTTGTTGTGGCTGCACTGTACCATGTTACCCCTCCCCAACTCCCACCCAGCCTCTGCTCCCATAACACACTGACATCTTAAACCCTAGAATCTCAGATGTGACTGTATTTGAGGGTAGGATCTTTAAAATGTGAATTAGGTTGAAATGAGATGACTGATGTGTGTGTGTGTGGGGGGGTGTCTTGGTCTAAAATGACTGTGTCCTTTGAGATGAGAAACTCCATTCACAGCTGCATGCAGAGGGAAGACCATGGAAGGATGCAGAAGGCCACCTTCTACAAGCCAAACAGAGAGTCCTCAGAAGAGACCAACCCTCCTGACATCTTGGTCTTAGATTTCTAGCCTCCAGAATCCTGAGGAAGTTAGTTTCTGTCCTTTGAATCACCCAGTCTATGGTACTTTGTTAGGATAGCCACAGAAAACAAACACTTTCTCCTTTCTTCTCACTTTGTCCTTGAGTGGTTTTACCCATGCTAATGGACAGACATATCTACCACCTTTATGTTGCTTCTTCGTAATCTTGCATATCTAGTTCAAATATCTCTCCTGAGCTTTGAACCCGTGTATTCAGCACACTAACTGGTTAACGCCTTTATCTGAGGCAGACTGCAAGCTGCCCAGATAAGTCGCGAAGCACTTAACAAAATCTTCATCAGTCACCAAGGCAAGAGAGACAGTTTAGATTCCGAGCTCAGCTGAAGTATTGTTACACAATGAAATAAATAAACAGAAAACTAGCACTCTGGAGAGGAACATAACAGCAGCCACTACAGTGTATTGTTCACAGTGCCCACGTAGAATATGTGATAACTAACCATCTTGATTGTCGATTGGATTGAGAAGTGCCTGGGAGAGCAGTAAAGCACACCTCTGGGCATCAGTGAGGGCATCTCCAGAAGGGAAGACCTCCCTGAATGTGGTCAGTGCCATGCCTGTAGTCTGGGGGCTCAGATGTTATGACAGGGAGAGAGGACACCCTCTTCTTCTCTCGGCATCTCAGCTGCCATGTCTTCCAGGCCATGATGGGTTGGAATCTCTGGGACCGAGCCCAAGAAAACCATTTCTCTTTAATGTGTGGATGTTAGGTATTTTGTCTCAGCACATCTGACTAGCATGGAATCCAAAATGTTCAGGCAAAATGTTCACATTGAAAAATGTGACTTTATATTCAAGAGAAGAGTCTGAGGGAAATGGAAACCAACATCAGAAATGACTCAGATGTTGGGTTAGTAAAGATTTTAAAGATAAAGATTTTATCTTCTCACAGTTATGAAGATAAAGGAGCAAATACTCATCCTAAAAGAATAGAAGACAGTTAGCAGAAAACAGAAGTACTATATTAGAACAAAATGGAAATTTCAGAAAAAAACAGTGGCCTAAATACAAACTTACTAGAAATCTTACTAACAAAAAAAAAATGGGAAGTGCTGGGGAGGGGATGTCTTAGTCAATGTTCTATCGCTGTGAAGAGACACCATGACTGTGGAAACTCTTATAAAGGAAAACATTTAATTGGGGCTGACTTTCAGTTCCAGATAATTTCATTATCACCATGGCCTGGAAGCATGGCAGCATGGCACAGGCAGACATGGTGCTGGAGAAGGAGCTGAGAGTTCTACATCTGGATAGGCAGGCAGCAGGAAGAGAGAGTTAACTGCACCTGGCTTGAGCTTCTAAAACCTCAAAGCTCACCCCCAATGATACACTTCCTCCAACAAGTACCTACTCCACCTGGGCCACACCCCTACAAGCCTATGGGGGCTATTGTCATTCAAACCACCACAGGAGGTATCACAAACAGAAAACTGGAATAGTAATAGTCCCACCCAGAATGCACATTTACTCAGCAATGTAAAAGAATGGGCTACTGGGCATGTGCCAACATAAACAACTCAAGCATGAACAGCCCCCCAGGAGAGCAAGCATTGCCATCCATTTCAAATGAAATTTAGAATAAGCAAAACCAGTCTGTAGTGAAAAAAACCACAACAGTGGATGACTGGGGAGTTATGGAGTGAAGTTATTGATGTGAAGAACCTGGACTAAGGGAATGTTCTAGAGTGGTGGTGATGTTCTTTTGCAATAGGGGCTTGGGTGCACAGGTGTAGGTACAACCAGACACCATATAGTGACATCTTCATCAGTGATGGACCACACATACGATGGCAGTCCCATCAGACTGCAAATAGAGTGGAAATTATCCTATTGCTTGGTGAACAGGGAGCTGAAGAGTTAGCACAAGAAGGAAAGGTCCTAAAGAAGAAAAAGAAATCTTGTGAAGATTCACAGTGATGGGTTGAACTTTTGCAGCCCACAACAGGCTCCTTAGAAATAAAAAAAACAAAAAAAACAAAAAACAGCAGTAAAACATTTTCATACATTGAGAGACATGTTCGTGGTCTATGTGGTGGTTTGTGGTTTGAATAAGAATGGCCCCCATAGGCTCATAGGTTTGAATGCTTAGTCATCAGGGAGTAGTACTAATTAGAAGGATTAGGAGGTGTGGCCTTGTTGGAGGAAGTGCGTCACTAGGGGTGGGTCTTGAGGTTTCAGAAGCCAAAGCCAGACTCAATGACTCTCTCTTCTCACTGCCTGTGGATCTGGGCATAGAGCTCTCAGCTACACAGCACCATGTCTGCCTCCATGCAACAATGTTCCCTTCCATGACAAAAATGGACTAAACTTCTGAAACTGTAAGCAAGCCCCAGTTAAATGCTTTCCATTATAAGATTTGCCATAGTCATGGTATCTCTGCACAGCAATAGAACAGTGAATAAGACAGACAATTTACAAGCAGATCTTATGATGAAGAAAAGAGCTAAATAAACAGCCACAGACATAGTTCAGAAGAATAGAGGAAAGAAGGACCCATCTCAGAAACAGCCTTGGACAAGGCCTGATGAGAAATTCTAGAAGAAGGCCTTGCTGTCATAAATGACATAGATGATAGATGCACGAAGGCTATTGCTCCTGAGGACAGTCCAGTGGGATGAAATATGGAGTGGAAACCAGTGGTGACAGATGAGCCTGACCCTGTGGAAGCCTTGGTGTGTGTGTGTGTGTGTGTGTGTGTGTGTGTGTGTGTGTGTGTGTGTGTGTGTGTGTTAGATGAAGAAGCCATGAATGAATGTCCATTGTTGACACATGGACATGGCCATGTCAAACACCAATGCCTCAGGCCAATGGAAGTGTCAAAGACCTCCTCCAGTCAGGCTCAGAATGGCAATACCTTTCTCTGTTCTAAGTATGGATGTTTGCAAACAGTTGACCAATGTATGCAAAAACTAGCCACTCCTGTTTCCTCCTCCCAGGTGTTTATAGCCCAGACCGCTTGCCTACAGAGACTAGCTATCTCTTCCTGCTCTATTGTACATAATAAACACACTGAGGTTCCAGATTGTGTATTACGTCATTTGTAAAAAAAAAAAAAAGGTTAGATCCCCTCCTTATCCACATTCTCAAACAGAATTCAGGTGGTACCCAAAAGATTGAAATGTATAGAACTCAAGACCTTAAAGGAGATATGGGTGAACACATACCCTTAGGGGCATAGAACTTCTCATGATAAGTCATCAGTTACTTTTGCTGTGAGCAAATACCCAACAGGAAGAACTTTTCAGAGGAAAGGTTTCTTTGAGCTCATGGTTTCAGACAGATTTCAGTCACTCTTCTAGGGAAGACAGGCACTGCAGCTTCATCTGGAACATCAAGAGGGTGACACTGTGAAGCTGTCTGGACCATGATGAACCAGGAAGTGGAGATTTTGGATGTAAACTTCAAAGGACTTTGCTAGTGATCTACTACCAGCCAGACCCCTCCCCTAAAGGCCCCACGATCTTCAAAATAGCATCAGAAGCTTATGTGCTGAAGACATGAGCCTGAGCCTGTGGAGAACATTCCAGGCTTAAACCATAACATATGGTATGGTACCACATAGAGAAACCATATCAGCAAATGCCGAGCACAACTAGCATCTAACATCTTAAGAATTATTATGTGGTAGGCTGGTTATCAAGGCCTTGGGTCACCTCATTTTTCTCTTGGCAGCAATTCTGTGAGGTAGGGAGTCTTATTATCATGCCTGTTTTATGAATAATAAAGATGAAGCACAGAGAAGTTAATGACTTATGGTCACACCGTAGCAAGGTGTGGTGGTTCGTGTAATCCCAGCAGCTGAGAGGCTGAAGCAGGAGGACTTCTGTGAGTTCCATGCCAACCAGAGCTACAGACTGAGACCCTGTCTCAAAAAGACCCTATCCTCAAAGGGGATCATACAAGCAGGAAGTGATTGAGGTAGTCAAGGTTTGAATCCTTGTAGTATGACCCCAAGGCCTGAAAACTTAATTAGAAAACTTAATTAATTCATACCTGGTGTTTCTTCTCCAGGGGTGCTGAGATAGCCCAATAAGTTACTAAATGTACGGAGGGTGTGATAAACTCTGAAGGACTACACAGTGCTGTCAACAGGGGTTTCTCTCCACTTACTGGGGAGGGAGAGGAGAGAAGCCAACTCCTCTGTCTTTTCTTTGTCTCTTTATAATGTTGCTGTTCATTTGCCCCCTAGGACCCCTTCAGCTTATCTAGGTGCCTTTCCAGTCTTGCTATATATATATGGTTTTATATATGTATGGTTATAACACATATATGTTATATATACTATATATGCTATATATAGTATATATGCTACACATTATATATATATATATATATATGGTTTTATTCTCTGGACTTCAAAGTGTATATATTCCATACTTGAAAACCAAGAGAATTTAATCTAAATAGACAGAAGCAGATATGGAAGAGGGCTCAGCAGTTAAAAGTGATTGCTGCTGAGTCCAGTGACCTGAGTTCCATCTCCAGGAGTCATGAGGAGAGAACTAAATCCCTCAAGTTGTCCTCCGACTTCCACATACACACCACAGCACATGCAACCCACCCCAGTAAAAATTAAAAGAAAAGATTTACACTAGACAGGAGCTTTCAATCACCTGGCAGATGGCTGTGCCCTTCGCTCCCAATGTTTCACAGCAGGTAATAAATGTGGTTAACCTTCAAGGCTTGCATGGAGTTGCACATGCATGCAGAAACATATATGCGCATATATACATGAATCCAACGTATAGTTAAAATCTTGGGGAAATAGTTTGTGTAACATCATATTTATTTGTGTAATACTGGACACTCCACAAATCTTGGCTCTGCAGTAATTCTCAGTGTTTATTTTGGCATGTTATCACTACCAAAGATGTGAAGGAAAGAGAGACCTGCCCATTTCTGAAACTAGTTATAAATGAATTTTTTTTTTTTTTTTTTTTTTTTTTTTGCTACAGAGAAAATTGGAATGGTAGAGCTGGAATCCCCAAATCTGCTACTTCCCAGTAGATTCATGAGCAGCCGGAAATCATGAGTTGCTCCCCAATGGGAAGAAAAGGTTGGGATTACTGACCACAAGAATGAAGCTTTGAACATGTCCACTATTTGTTACCTCAAATTGTGTTCCATCTCAGAGAAATTCAGTCTTATCAGCACCAAGGGCAGTTTTCAAGGAAAAATGGAGGGAAAAAAAAAAAAAGGTCAACCTTGGAGGATAATATCTCTTCATCTTTCCAGTTGCAGCACAAGGAACATGCTGTCATTTCCTTATTAGGGTGTGTGAAGCATCCTGTGCTTCACCACATGGGCTGGAACTCTCCTGGAAGCTGGGCAGACAACACCCCACCTCCATGAGTTTGCTCAGGTGGAGCCTGAGGAAGAGCCAGGGGCTGCTCTGGTATTTTCTCCTGGGTTTCAGCTCTGTGGCAGACTGTAAGTAGTGGCATTACAAGCTATCTACTGTCTTGCTCTTTAGACATTTGTACATGATGATTTTAAAAAAAACACTATGGGCAGTTTAGTTTATGACTGTAATATACCTCCTTTGGAAAAAAATAGTTCATTATTATACGGAACCTGATTGTCACTGGACTTGGGATTAAAACTGCATAATGTAAGGTTCATTTGAGAAAAAAAAATCTTCCACTTCTGGGCTAATGAAGAGGCTCACAGCTTAAAGGAATCCCTGGGTTCCATTCCCAGATCCCCAGCACAGAGTGAAACTGGGCATGGTGGCCCGTGCCTGTAATCGCTCAGGAGGGAGAGGCAGGAGGATCAGAAACATTGCTATCATCAACTCTGAGTATTGGAACTTGTGAATTTGGACCAACATGAATTTATCCCTGAGGAATCTGTCTCCTCCACTGAGGGGGTTCTGTCTGGGGTCACTGAGCAGATGTGCTGAAAGAGTGGACTCTGAAGAGTCCGGCTCTGAAGGTTATCGCCTAGTTTTCTTTGGGAACTGGTTGTAATTATTGTAACCATTAAAACAGTATTCAAACTCAATAGGCTCCTCAGTAAACGCTTGTTAAATTGACCAAGTGTGTCTGTAGTTATGCCAGCCTGTGACCTAAGGGATTTTTTTTCCCTGGATAGACCTGAGGCTGTCTGGGGAGTGGTCTCTGTGAAGGGAGAAGAGATGACTGTTTGGGATGAGCCAATGTTTTCCTTTTCATCATCTTGTTTGAGGTACCATTCTGTATTATTGCAAGGTAATGGGAAATACAGTGACAGTTTCGCTGTCCTTCATCTGCTAATATAGGTAGAAAGTTTAATCTGGACCCAATCCAGCAGATATCTGTCGATCTCCTACCTGTGTAAGACACTGTTTGATGTGTGGGAGCAGTAGGAAGAAAGGTAACATGGCAACTACTTTCAAATCACTTTAGTTCAGTGGCATCAGATTCAATATCAAGAAAAAAAACCACCCTAGCTGTATATAACCCAAGTGTTTATCACCGGCTTAGCGACAGGAATGAATAAGCCACTGATGTAATGGCAAAATAGACTTCACACACACATAGTGAGCAAAGAAAGCAGAAACAGAGAAGTAGAAATTGTATAATTCTATTAATATGTAATTTCACAAACACAAACCCCAGGTTAGGCCATTGGCACCCACGATGTTGGCACCCGGGGAAGAGGGCAGCATTTGGATTTAAAAACGAAAAGGCTTTCTGGATGCTTTGCCCTATCTTGGTCTGATCAGTTTCCTGTGTGTGTGTCACCTGTGGAGAGTCTTGATGCTGTTTCGTTATGCGTTTACACTTTTTCCTTATGTTTGCTACCCATCATTAAAATTAACGTTCAAGGACGTGCGGATGTGAAAGCCTTACCCCAGACCCACTGAGCTGAAATGTCTACCAAGTATTTACTTATGGGATCTGTCTGTATGGCAGACTTCCCAAGGTTTCTGGTGAATTTAGACATGAGTTTTTGATTTCCAACTGCTGCTTTTAGAAAATCAATCAGATTTGATTTTATCTTTCTACCCAAGACCTCCTCTCTTTTCTTTCTATCAGGGACGGAACCTTGTAGAGTGCACTGATGTTTTATCATTTCACTGTAGTGTTATTAATGAAAGCTATTGGTACCCTACCCACTGACTCTCACAGCCCCTGTACTTTTGGCATCTCAGGTACCATCTCAAAAAAAAAAAAAAGGTTTCCCTCAAATCAACATGAAGAGATGGATAAGCAAAGAGGTGGATGTGGCAGTTTACTTTAGAAACTAGATTCCATTATGTTCTTCAAAGAAAACTTCATATTGGAGCCAACAAGGGTGTAACTGCTGAGTGGTAGCACCTGTGGATTATGTAAATCAAGTGTTTTCTGAGGATTTTGCCCAAATACTGAGGAATTAGGACAGGCAGAGATGGTCATGAGATTAGAGCTTAGACAGATTTCTTTTCAGATTGAGTTCTTGTTCATGGAATCATGTTGAGCAAAACTGCTTTTGCGAAATATTAAAAGACAGATGACTATCTCCAAGAATCAGAGTAAAACATATTCTGAGAGATTGTGGTATGATAAGATAAGAGCTACGATGTAAAAAAACAAAAAAACAGTTTTGGTTGCTGAGACAAATTTAATGCAAAAGAGTGAAAAACAGGCTAGGCAGTGATGGCACACACCTTTAATCCAGCACTTGAGACGCAGAAGTAGGTGGATCTCTGTGAGTTCAAGGCCAGCCTGGTTTACAAAGCGAGTTCCAGGACAGGCTCCAAAGCTACACAGAGAAAACCTGTCTCATAAAAACAAAAACAAACAGCAACAACAACAAAGAATGAATGAATGAATAATAGAAAATGAACCATTCTTGTTTCTCAACTTGGGTAATTTTAAACAAAGGTTTAAAAAAATGGCTTGTGTAGGAATTTAACTAAATCCACTAGGTAGAAACTTCCTTTTTCAGGAGTCAGTGATACCATTGCAGTGTTCCATTCTTTTTATGTCCTAAACCACATGGTCACCACACCTGGTGACAATGCTGGCCCTCTTCACACTACCCACATCCCACAACTGGATTCTGCAGAATGATAGGATTGCTTCCGGGGCCTTGCAATGGTTATGTCAGAAACTCCTCTCCATTTCCTGAGAAGTAGGTTGCACACCCCTGTTTTAGAAGGGGGAATGCATAAATGATCTTCCAGGAACAGAAGTTATCAAACGTGGCAAAATCCAAGCTCCAGACTGATGCCCACAAGGAGGCAGGAAGCCTGGAGCCTGATGCTTGTATAGTAGCACCTTATGGCTAAAGGTCTTGGCACACTTCCTTAATCTCAGATTTCCTGTCTCCGGGGTGAATGTCATGATACTACCTACAGTAAAGCCCAATGGGATCATGGGAGACAGGCATGTGAACTCCACAGCAAAATGCTTGGCACAATGAAACTGCTCAAGAAACATTAAGGTCTCACATTCCAACTTCTCAGGTATCATCACTTTGGAAACTGAATTGTGACCAAATTGCTACACAGAGATGCTAAGATCCCTCAAGGAGATCATTTCCACTCTACTGCTGCTTGCTTCTAGCCCTAGGCACACAATAATCTGACATCAAATATTATAAGCTTTTTGACCTATGAAAAGTAGTGGGGCATACCTTTAATCCTCACTCCCAAGGCAGAGGCAAGCAGATCTCTGTGAGATCACAGCAAGCCTGGTCTACAAAGCAAGTTCCAGGATAGCCAGGGCTCTGCTACACAGAGAAACCCTGTCTCTAAAAACAAAAAAACAAAAGTTGCATGCAATACATTTATTTATTTTTTTAGACAATATGAATTTTTTTGTGAAGTCACATTAAGGAGATTACTTATCATATATATCACCCTTGATTGGGAAACTGACAAGATAAATTACTAGTTTGTTCTAAGAATGCCCCACCCCCGACACCATAATATTTATCCGTCTTTTAACAAGTCTGATGAGACAGTCAGGTGATGTGTGATGTCCTGTGCATTGTGAATATGTGTTGCTCTCTTCGGTTGATAAATAAAACTGCTTTGGACTATGGCAAGGCAGGATAGAGCCAGGTGGGAAATCCAAACAGAGAGACAGGAGAAGAAGGGCAGAGTTAGAGTCTGGGAGACTCCATCCAGCCACCCAAGGAACAACATGCCAGCAGACTGGTAATGCCACAGCCATGTGGAAATACTTAGATTAATAGAAATGGGTTAATTTAAATGCAAGAGCTAGCTAGTAATAAGCCTGAGCAATAGGCCAAGCATTTATAAGTAGTATTAAGCCTCTGTGTGACTATTTACAGTCAGGCACTGATTTGCAAGGAGGCCAGGGAGCCCCTAGAACAAGAGGCTTGGATCTGGACCAAACAGCACATCTCTTGTGTTTCAAAGTCATTGTGGGAAGAATGAATATTCATTACCAACAGAATGGTGTGACCCCTGGATGTACTGTTAGTGCTTAATAAAGCTGCAAATGGAAAGACTATCTGTTCTAAGTACTTCACACTTTGAGGCTGGACCAAGTGGGTCCAGAATCTCACATCTGTGGCTCCTTTAATGGGTATTCATAGGCACTTTTGAAGGCTCCAGGAAACAGCTTTGAAGGAGAGGGTTCTGAGAGACTAGATTGCCTGTGGTCAAGCAAATTAAGAGGCAGGCTGATAGCTGATGAAACTTGACTATTAATGCTAATGTCATTTATCTTTGTTCTAAAGGCAAATGAAAGCTGAGCTATTTTGGATTGTTTTCCCTCACCCCCTAAAGTCTCACCATCAGAAGTCTTATCAAAAGAATGCTGATTTCTTTATAAAGAAAACGGTGTTAAACACTTCAGGGTCAGTCATTACATCCTGTACTTACTTTTTTTTTTTTTAAACTACCCATAAAACCAGGGCAGTGCAGGGACATAGAAGGCACTAAAAGAAGAATTTGTAATGAAATGTACTGCCGATTGTGCTGGGCACAGAGATTTAGGGTGCTCATTAGTGGATTGTGGTTTCTTCTTGCAAGCACTGGATTCTCTGCCATGACTCACACTAACAGGAAGGCTGATGAAATATCTCTAGCGGTAACTGGAATGTGTTCTCTTTATGACTTAAAGTGAAATTTACTAACATCGGAATTAGATATGATCAGGGCTGAAGAGCAGCAAAAAAGTGAAGCAAGTTTGTGGTAAAATAATAGTTCACCCGTTTGAGCCCCCCACCCACCCCAAATCAGAGAATGATTCCACATGCAGCACCCATGCATGTAGCTGATCCTCTGAAAAGGACTTTGCTTGCTGTGAAGACACTTTCCAGCGAGTTACATCTCCTTATCACTAGGAGGGATATCCAGGCATTTTTGTTTCTATATTTTATGTCGAATAGATAGAAGATATCTGGAAATTTGATTAATTAGGTAAAATTCTTCTTATCCCTTCTTCCACAGAAGTCCCTCAAGTTTGGGGAGTTTGTTTACTTATTGTTTGAGAGAAACAAGAACTTTTGTTATCTTCTGGGACCCTGGAACTCCATTGTCACTGGGGCTAGGGGAGAGATGACATTACCAGCTTTCTGCTTCTTTTGGAAAGTGGGTGAGTAATCTGAACGGGTCAGCTTCAGCTGAGTTATTTTCTCTGAACACTTTCTCTTGGAGGTTTTTTTTTCCCCCCAAATTCAGTGTTATTGCTTAGATAACTTTTCTATAATAAATTATAAAATTGGGCATCTTCAATAAAAACTATTATGTCCCTGAGTCCTTGGATTTTTTTTTTTTTTTTTTTTTTTTTGGTTTTTTGAGACAGGGTTTCTCTGTGTAGCTTTGCGCCTTTCCTGGAACTCACTCTGTAGACCAGGATGGCCTCGAACTCACAGAGATCCACCTGGCTCTGCCTCCCGAGTGCTGGGATTAAAGGCGTGCGCCACCACCGCCCGGTGGATTTTTTTTTTTTAAACAGGGTCTAGCTATAGAGCCCAGGCTAGCCTTGAGCTGTCTCCACCCTTTTAGTGCTGGAATTACATGGCCGAGTAAGCAAGCTCCACATTGCCCTTGATTTTAACTTGGTAGTTGTGGTGGTTTGAAAGAAAATGGCCCCCAAAGGGTGTCGTACTATTCGGAGGTATGTTCTTGTGGAGTAAGTGTGGCCTTGTTGGAAGAAGTATATCATGGTGGAGGTGGGCTTTGAAATATCATATATTCTCAACATACTACCCAGTGTCTTGGACCATTTCCTGTTGCCTGCATGTCAAGACGTAGCCAACAGCACGTCTGCTTGCATGCCGCCATGCTCCCTGCCATGATGATAAGGAAAATCTAAGCCAGCCTCAATTAAATGTTTTCCTTTGTAAGAGTTGCTGTGGTCATGGTGTCTCTTCCCAGCAATAGAAACCCTAATTAAGACAGCAGTTAAGCTAGATTTAAGACTTAAATTGAAGAGCAGGGATATGTTGCTCACTGGCACAGTGCTTTCCCAGTATGTGTGAGGGCCTAGGCTAAATCCCAAGGATCACAGAACGAAGTTAAAAATGGTTGAAATCATAGTGTTGTTTTGCTCACATCACATGTCTCTTCTCTACCTCCCATTGTAAGCTGGGGGTGGGGAGGGGCTGGAAGGGGAAGCTGGACTAGGCCTTACTAATCTCTTCCATGCTTCTCATAGTTCCCCAATGAGTGTCATTTGCCAAGTGTCTACTGTGAACCAGGCAGGTTGCCAGCAGAATCCTATTTAATCCATTCAATAACCCTCTGTGGGAGCTGGTACTACTGTCCCTGTCCTCCTCATGACTACATGGAGCTCATACCTTTAGAAGGCAATTTAACCCCAGTTCTGTTTTATTTCTGCACCACACAGGACATACTGAATTAGACACGCAGTCTAAGACCTTCTCAGCCTACTGGCTTCTGGCTGGGGCTTTAGGTGGCAGGGGACAGAAGACAAGAAAGGCCAACATTGGGATCTGACCAAAGAAAGAGCAAGAAGTATTTGGAAAATTTATGGAAGATGTGTGTTCTAGTTTCGTTTCTGTTGCTGTGATAAAATACCCTGACTCAGAACCACTTTGGAGAGGAAAGGGTTTGTCTGGCTTACAATGACAAGACACAGTCCACTGTTTTGTGGAAGTCAAGACAGGAACTCGAGAAGCCAGGAACTCGAGAAGCCAGGAACTCGAGAAGCCAGTCACATCACATCTGCAGTCAAGCGCAAGCAGAGCACAAATGCACTTTCCCTTGCTCTAAGCGAGCTCTCTCCTCGCTCATACTCTTCAGGGCTGCTGCCACACCTAGGGAAAGGTGTCACAATGAGCTGGGTCTTCCCACATTAAGTAACAATCAAGATAAACCACCGGCCAACCTGTTCGAGATTGTCAACTCAAGTCGACAGCCAAAACTAACCAGCACAATGGGGAAAGAAAAATACAAACCAAAATCCCATAAAATATCAGGAATAGCCCCCCTGGTTCAGCCAATTTATAAGGCGGGGGGATGTTTTATGGTCTTCACTGGAAGTTGACTAATGTGTATATTAATGTGTAATGCTCTGTTCCAATGGTGTTGCTTTCTCAACTACTTTGAAGTACAAGGTGTTTGGATACAGAGGCTTTTCCACAAAAGGAGAAGGTAAGACTCTTATTCTCACCTCCACCAGCCCTTCTTCCCCTCTTTAGTTTATGACTCCCTTCCCTGTTCCACAGTCTCATTGCTGTGTTGGAGTAGATAATCACTGTGTACCTAATGTGCACAAGACAATGTGGGGTGCAATGCAAAGAGGGCATTGGTTATCCTATAGAGCATTGGCTCTCAATCTTCCTTTAATACAATTTGTGTCGTGGTGACCCCCCCACCATAAAATTACTTTCATTGCCACTTCATAACTGTAATTTTGCTACTGTTATGAACTGTAACATCAGAATGTAAATATCTGACATTTTCAATGCTCTTAGGTGACCTGTTATGAACTGTAATGTAAATATCTGACATTTCCGATGGTCTTAGGTAACCCCCATGAAAGGGTGTTTGACCCCCAGGTTGAGAGTTGTGACCCATAGGTTGAGCTAAGCCAATCTCAGAAAGACGAATATCACATTTTCCTCTCATTGCTGATCCTTTATTTATATAGATGTGTAAAGTCCCATGTGCCTGTAGACATGAAAGCATAAAGGGAACTGTCTAGAGGACTAATGGAACTGTCTAGGGCAAAGAAGGGGAAGTTGGTAGAGTCTGGGAATGTGCTTAATGTACAGCATGTACTTGTATGAAAATGGCCTATGGAGCTCAGGACCACGTCCAATGACACACAGTGAAAATTAGACAAGGCTTTGAGAACAAAGTCCAGAAGTTCAGCTTTTATTGTTAAGTGTGAACCTTTAAAAGACTCCAGCTGATAGGTTCTACACTCTGAATTTTTACTTTAATAAAATCTCTCTTAACCGTGCACTTGTACCAGGTACCGAGAAAGATTTCTGTAAATTATATGGAGTTATTGTTGATATATTGTCAGTGAAAATGTAAGATCCAGAGGCTCGAGAGAGAGTTCAGCAGTTAAGAGCACTTGCTGCTCTTGCAAAGGACCCATTTGGTGCTTAGTGTCCTTGTGAGATGGCTCACAACCTCCTGGCATGGTTTGAAAGAAAATGTCCCCCAAAGGGAGTGGCACTATTAGGAGGTGTGGCCTTGTTGGAGGAAGTGTGTCACTGTGGAGGCGGGCTTTGAGGTCTCTTGCTCAAGCTTCCCTCAGTGTGACAGTCAGTCAACTGCCTGTTACCTGCCTGCAAGTTGTAGTACCCTCAGCTCCAGCACCATGTCTACCTGTACTCCACCATGCTCCCCTTCATGATGATAATGGACTGAACCTCTGAAACTGCAAGTTTTTTTGAGCCACCCTCAATTAAATGCTTATTTTATAAGAGTCGCCATGGTCATGGTGACTCTTCACAGCAATAGAAGCCTTAACAAAGACATACCCATAACTCCAGCTGTAGCAGATCTGACCTCCTCTTCTTCTGGCCTCTGAAGGCACCTGTATGCACATGTGCATACACACACAAATAGTTAACACAAATCCTAATTGGTCTTAATAAAAACTCAGAGCCAGATATTGGGGTAAATGCTAAAAGATCAGAGAGACAAAGGGATAAGCTATAGCCACATCTCACCTCACCAAACTCCTCAACCGAAAAGACTGAGCTCCTATCTGCTCTGAGATGTTGTTCTGTATGCTGTGAGTATGTGTTGCTCTGATTGGTTGATAAATAAAAAGCTGATTGGCCAGTAGCCAAGCAGGAAGTATAGGCAGGGTAGCAGACAAGGAGAATTCTGGGAAGAGGAAGGACTGAGTCAGGAGTTGCCAGCCAGACACAGAGGAAGCAAGATGACAAGACAGAACTGAGAAAAGGTACCAAGCCACATGGTTAAACATATATAAGAATTATTACCGAGCTAGTCGGTAATAAGCCTGAGCTAATGGCCAAGCAGTTATAATTATTATAAGCCTCTGTGTGTTTACTTGGGGGACACAAGTGGGAGAGATTTGTCCTGACTGCCGGCCAGCCAGAACACAGGAAAACTTCCAACTACAAATGGTGCCCAGACATGGTGGCAAGAGTTGCCACCTAAAACCTGAGAGAGTTTAAGGAGAGATTATAAATGTAGCTAAGAGCACCTTCTTAGTTCATGTCCTCATGGCGGGCTGAAGTACAATGACATGTCCCCTGGCTGTTGTGGGTTCGCAGCATGCAGACTAGAGCTACAGTGTGGTGGATTCCCACTGAGTTACACAGAGGTGTCTCCAAGCTGTGCAATGCACTGCATGGCGGATTTAGCTTTTGCTAGTACAGACCAAAAAAAGAAAAAAAAGAAAAAAAAAAAAGGTTTCTGGGCTACATGCTGCTTTCATGTAGGCATAGACCCACTCCTTCCAAGAGTTGGTGATGCGCCTGGCTCCCAGAGCTGGCAGTAAATGTACCACTGCCATATTGAGAAGCTGAAGTGGGTGGAGTTAGCAGCCAAGGCTTCTGCTTCAGTACTAGCCACTGAAGTTTAAAGCAATAGATTCACAATAAGGCAGATTCAGATGGAATAAGACTTTAAATGGTTTACAATGTGTGTAAGAATGTACGTAGGCTTGGGAGACAAAAATGAATATAGATAGTTATATAAAGAAATAGTTTTAAAGACTTTAATAAAGCTTTAAAGATTTTTTAATAAAGTCTTTAAAGAGATAGTAAAGGTAATATAAAAAATAAGCCATGTAAAGATGGACATTATACAGAGAAGCTGGATTGTGTTGTCTTTGGGATTTTTAACTGTGGAAAGACATTTGATTGTAAAAGCTGCTGAGTTAAATCAATATGTATATTTTAAAGATATCTTAATTTCAAAATTTATGTCTAAGGATATGTTGCTTTGGAAAAGATGTTCTGCTTTTGTTCTCACAGAAGATGAGAACTTGTAGATTGCTTCTAGGCTGATATGGTTTGATCAACCAAGATCCCCTGAAAGGTCTCTGATGACACCATGGCCCAGATGATCCAACATCCAGAACAGCTTCAAGGCAACTGGCTCAGACAATGCAGCCTCACAGACTATTCCAGTCAGGACTTGACCATAATTCTTAATTTTCTCAAGATCCCTGTAAGATTGCCAGTGCCCTCAACCAGCAGGAAGTAGTATGAAAAGCAATGCCAAATTCCTAAAATATTGTTTATTAATGTTTATTTTTATTTAAAGTTGATTTTAGTGTAATATCTTTCTAAAGAAAAGGGAATAGTATAGATATAGGATGAAAGGGTAGATTAATAAACCCACTTTTAAAGAGCAACAACTTATTTAAAAATGTTTACATTGCTATGGATTTTAGTTTATTTAGATACAAATTTAGAGTTGATTTTGTTATACTATATATATATTTCTACTCTTGTTTAAGGTATTATGTTTATGTAACTCATTTAAATTGTAATTGGTAATTAAGAAATACAGATTAATAATTAGTCTTCTATGATAGTCAAACTTATAGTCATGTTAAGTTTTCTAGGTATACATAGATATAATTCAGTTAGGTAGGTAATCTTCTAACACTTCAAAGACCTATAGAATATGGCATTTAAAATGTTTTAAAAATTTAGACTTTCTGGACAGTGAGACACGTCTGCTCCTGGCAACACTGATTTACTTCAAAGAGAAAAATGGGCATTGAAGACACTCTCTATGAAGTTTATCTTCTTGGCAAAAATAGCCATTTGGGCAAGAAACTGTTCTTGCCTGGACTGCCTGACAAAATGTTGTATCGACTGGACATGCAGGACCCATAGGAACATGACCACTAAACTTTGCAAGGTGAGATGGTCCT
The DNA here is from genome assembly GCF_949786415.1 of Peromyscus eremicus. Lineage (NCBI taxonomy): Eukaryota > Metazoa > Chordata > Mammalia > Rodentia > Cricetidae > Peromyscus > Peromyscus eremicus. The sequence goes on along the minus strand of NC_081416.1, from coordinate 33,041,867 downwards.
TCGGGTTCCTGCTTCACAAAAGAAACTGCCAGACATTCTACAGGACACAAAGCGAAGTGACTGAGAGACTCTAGACCTATAGACTGAAGATGGATGCCCCAAAGTTACAGAGGAACTTTGGATGACTGTCCAGGCTGCCAGCTGTCTCTGTCATTTCCAGAATTTTGGAAGTTGTTTACAATGCATTTTCTGTTTACTTAGGTAATATTATATCCTTCTGAGGTCTTTGATGTAGTTGAAGACTAGATAGTTATAATTATACTTTTCCTTGGTTATGATAAAAGATAAATTAGATATAAAACTTTAGACTCACAAATATAGGATAGATAAAATATTTTCTTTATTTTTGTCAAATACAAACAGACTAGATATTGTAACTGTAATTCTTGCTTGATAACTGTTCTATTATATGTAATTTTACTATGTTAAAGTTAAAACCTTCCCTTTTGATTAGATAGAAATTGGAAGTACTGTGGAATGTCGTTCTGTATGCTGTGAATGTGTATTTTTCTGATTGGTTGATAAATAAAGCTGTTTGGCCAATGGTGAGGGAGAATAAGGTTAGGCAGGACATTCCAACTAGAGAGAGAGGGAGGACAAAGGCAGAGCTGAGGAGACACTGCTAGCCACTGCCATAAGAAGCAAAAGGTAAAGTACTGGTAAGCCACAAGCCACATGGCAAAGTATACATTTATAGAAATGGTTAATTTTAGATGTAAGAGCTAGCTATTGAGAAACCTTGACCATGCAATTTGCAATTGATATAAGCCTCTATGTGTTAATTTGGGTCTGAACAGCTGCGGACTGGGCGGGACACAGGAAAACTTCCAGCTACACCTGTCTCCTCCTAGCTTATATTGCTTTTCTTCCTCCCACCCCCAGCCATATCACTTCCTGTCTCGACCTCACTAGTACTGGGATTAAAGGTGTGTGTGCCTCCCAAGTACTGGGAGTAAAGGCATGAGATCCTGAGTGCTGGGATTAAAGGTGTGTGCCACCACTGCCTGCCTCTATGGCTACGTAGTGGCTGGCTTTGCCCTCTGATCTTCAGGCAAGCTTTATTTGTTAGAGCATACACAAATATCACCACACAAATACATAAAAATAAAATGAGTCTCTAAAACATAAAATACAAATATGACTTACACGACTGCATCTTTATGTGGCAGCATGGTGGCACAGGTGTGTATTCCTTTTACTTCCAAAGAGGTGGAAATATAGATCAGCCCTAACAAAATTGGGTGCCTATATCAAAGAGCAAAGTTTGAGGGGAACAGGCAGGGATGATAGGAGACTCTTGTCAAATTATTTTGTTGTATAGTTTGGGCTTAGCATTTCACATACAAGATGAATTTTATTAATTTTAAAGTTATATTTAAAAATCTTTTAAAATTAAAACAATAGCTATTATTGTATACAATTGTATACCAAGTTGATGCCAAAAATACACAAAGAAAATCACTTTGAAGTGACTTCAAGATGCTGTATCTTGTGTTTACATTTCTAGTGACATGTAACCTCAGAACAAAAGCCCACAAAGCAATACTAAATTATATTAAGTAGTCATTATTTTAGACAATGTTGACATTATTCTTTTGAAACAAAATTATATCATAGAAGAGAAATAATTACACTAATTTTAGAAACTAGATTTCCAGCTTTGGAGTAAAGAAAGTCTTATACATTCAGAGAAACCAATTTCTGTAATAAAAACACCCCATAATTGTCACTTCAAGGTGAATGCCATCTGCAAAAGCCTACAGTGGAAAAGAGGTAACCTGTTCAACAAATGATGCTGGCCAAACTGGATGTCCACCTGCAGATGAATGAAATCAGATGCATATCTTTCACATCACACTGATGTGAAATTGAAGTGAATCTAAGACTTTGATTTAAAAACTTGATACATGGGCTGGAGGGACGGCTCAGTGGTGAAGAGCAGAGGACCCAGGTTCAGTTCCCAGAAACCACATGGTGACTCACAGCCATCTGTGACTGAAGGTCCAGGAGAGCCAATGTTCTCTCTTCCCTTCCACAGGTGCCAGGAAATCACACGGCACACATATATACATGTAGGCAAAACACTCATTCACATAAAATAAAATAGATACATCTTTAAAATTGTAAAACTGAAACTGCTAGAGGAAAACACAAGGATGCTCCTTAAGACATTGCGGTAGGCAGAACCATTCTGACTAGAACACCAATAGCACAGGAACAAGCCCCGGGAATCAGCAAATGGGACTACATGAAATAAAAAGATGTCCACACAACAAAGGAGCTGTGAGTGGAGCACACAGCTGCCCACAGACTAGAAGACAAGCTTTACCCCTCATACTTCTGGCAGGAGCTAACATCCAGAATTTATAAAGAATTACAGACGTTAAACTGGCAATCGATAAACAGGATAATGAAATGAACTGACACTTTCCAAAGATGAATCACAGACAGACGGTAACTGTTTTAAAAAGTGTTCAGCATCCCTGTCATCAGGCAAATGCAAATTAAAACATCTTTGAGATTGGACCTCATCCTGTTCTGAACGGCTACCATCCCCAAGTCTGACAATAAATATTGGAGAGGTTATGGGGAAAGAGAAACTCTTATTCACTGCTGATGGGGGTATAAATTAATATGGCTATTATAGAAAATCCCTTTGGAGGGTCCCTAAAAAACTGAAAACAGAACTACATATGACCCAGCTACTTCACTCTAGGCAAATGCCCAGAGAACTCCATGTTCTACTTTCGAGCTATTTACACATCCGCTGCTATATGATAGGAACCAACTTATATGTCTACCAACATATGAATCGATAAGGAAAATGTGGTACATATGAAAATGGGATATTATTTGGCAATAAAGAAAAATTAACCCCTGAAAGTTGCAGGAAGATAGATGGACTTGGAAAGTGTAATATTGAGCAAGGTCACAAAAACTCAGAAAAAAAGCCCCACATGTTCTCCCTTATGTGCAGATCCTAACCTTAAGGTAGATGTGTTTATACAAAAACAGCTGGAAGTTTGGCTGTATAACATTTAGAAAGGAAACTTAGAAAGGGTAATAGTAGGTGATGAGGAAAGATGGATGGCAGAGTCATGAAAATGTATGAAGCTAATTGCTTTTCTAGTTTTAACTCTGCTATAGTTTTTCCCTTATTTTGTATTAGATAGTGTATAACGATGTAGTTGATAATGAGCCAGGCAATGGTGGCACACGCCTTTAATCCCAGCACTCGGGAGGAAGAGGCAGGTGGATCTCTGTGAGTTCAAGGCCAGCCTGGTCTACAAAGTGAGTTCCAGAACAGCCAAAGCTATTACACAGAGAAACCCTTTCTCGAAAAACCAAAACAACAAAAACAAGAACAAAAATGTAGTTGGTAACGAAAGAATAAAACCCTAAGCTGAGCTCCGTGGCTTCAGAATGGCTATTGTAATTGTGTGTTCACTGAGATACACAGTGTTTGGGACTGGGCAAGTGTTTGAGTGGCTGCCTTTGACTGGTTGTGTGATATTTTTATTTGTGATTTAATTAGAATAAAGTGATTTTATTATTTAAAATAAAAACCTTTAAGATGGAAATATAATGCTGCCGCCCATTCAACAATTAGTGTGTACTTTCTCATTATGCCTGCTTTGCTCATTCACTAGCAGTGAGCATCCTAGTGTCCACATCATTGTTTCTATTTCCAACTAAAAGAAACCTGGGTTCCTTAGGGAAATAACAGATCACAGTTTTCAGGTAGGATGTGCAAGGGATGAACCTGGAACATCGTATCATACCTGAAAACAAGCAACCCATCAAACACTAATGAAGAAAGTGCAGACAGCAGAAAAGGGACCGTTAATTGTAATGGATTGACTCATGACACACGTGTAAAGCATAATCAACCTCATTAGTCACCACTGATGATAGCTAAGGTGCAAATATACATACATACATCCCTATTGTGGGGGGGGGGCGCGTAGGTGTGCATGTGCTAAGGCTCACATGTGGAAGTTGGAGGATAACTTACAGGAGTCTCTTCTTTCCTACCATGTGGGTCCCAGAACTGATCTCAGGTCATCAGGTTTGGTGGCAAGCATCGTCACCTGCTGCACCATCACCAGTCCCAATTTATCTTCAATAAGTGAAGAAGCTTCAGGCATGGTGGTGCTCACCTGTAACACCAGTGTTGGAGGTAGAGACCAGAGGATCGGGAGCTGAAGGCCGGCCTCAGCTACAAAGGGAAGTGGAGGCTAATTTGGTCTACCTGAGATACTGTCTCAAATGAGAAGAATAGAGCAAGAAAGGAGGGAAGGGAGGGATGGGAAAGGAAGGAGGGAGGGAGGAAGAAAAGAAAGAAAGAAAGAATGAAAAGAAAAAAAGAAAGGAAGGAAGGAAGGAAGGAAGGAAGGAAGGAAGGAAGGAAGAAAAAAACTGTAGCCTGCCTTTTCTAGTCAAACTGGATTTAGGGTAGCCAAACAATTGGTGATTAAAGTTTTTCCTTTATGAAATGGTGCCGTTAATAAATGCAGAGGAAGTGACAGATACAGAAAGTCACACATTTGCAGCTCTGTGTCACCGAGCAGCATGCTCATCAATCAACATCAAAGCCACCAAGTGATGGTTTTGTGGTACAGAATTTATTTTGGGGGTGGTGATGAAAATGTTCTAAAATGGTGGTGTTGCGTAACTATGAATATAGTGAAAACCACTGAATTACATATTTAAACACAAAGAATAACAACCAGGGCAAGAGGTTACCGAAAAAGGAAACAGAATAACCGAATGCAATGTAAAAGACTTAGACTTTTTTTAAAAAGCCCAGGCTGGTCTCAAACTTTGATTCTTTGCCTCCATCTCTGTAACCCTAGTGCTGAGGGTGTGTGTGTGTGTGTGTGTGTGTGTGTGTGTGTGTGTGTGTGTGTGTATGTGTGTGTGTGTATGCATACTTCACATGCATATAAATACAAGCATGTATACAAAACATACACAAATACCCCTTTGATTGTTACTATGATTTTTTTCTTGTATTTTGCTTAGATATTTTTAATTTACATGTAAACTAAAATGTTTATCATTTAAATATCTACATATTTAAGTCCATAAAAAATTTTATATCCAACTGCAGGAAACATTTAGAAATGCTTAGCACATTAGTAGTAAGCTTGCAAAAGAAAGTAGCCTCTTTTTCCACATTTAAAGACCTTTGCCTCAAATTCTCTTGATTTTTCTAGTCATTCCCTATTATTTCCATCTTCAGAATTGTGTAAACGGGAAGAGAAGTGTTGTGGTTTGAATGAGAATGGCCTGCATAGGCTCATGTATTTCCATGCTTAGTCCCTCACTGATTAATTGATTGGAAAGGATTAGGAGGCGTGGCCTTGTTGGAAGAGGCGTGGCCTTATTGGAGGAGGTGTGTCACTAAGAGTGGACTTTAAGGTTTCAAAAACTCATACCAGGTCCAGTCTCCTTCCTTTCTCCTCTCTCTCCCTCCCCCCTCTCCCCCTCTCTCCCCCTCTCTCCTTCTCTCTCCCTCTCCCTCTCTATCTTTCTCCTTTCTCTCTCCCTCCCTCCTTCTCTCTCTCTCTCTGTGTCTGCTGCCTTTGGGTCAGGATGTAAAGCTCTCAGCCATTGCTTCAGCACCATGCCTGTCTACTTCCTGCCGTGATGATCATGGACTCACCCTCTGAAACTGTAAGCAAGCCCCCAATTAAATGCTTTCTTTCTAAGAGTTGCCTTGGTCATAGTGTCTCTTCATAGTGATAGAACAGTGACTAAGACAAGATTGGGCTTCAATTGGTCTTTTCAGGTAGCTAGGTATTGTGCGAAAACCATCCAAAGAAAGTGATATCCCCAGGTTACCTCCCCCTGAGGCAATGTCTGATGGCCTGAGGCTGAGGGCTCCACTCTGAGGGGAGCCCAGGGGCTAACCCCTAAGTCCTTCTTCTTCTTACAAGGTACCTACATTAGGTTTTTCCAGTATGTTATCAACAATGGCTTGGAAGTAACTGGAACATTCATGAATTATTTTTGCAATCTTTTTCTTTTTGCCTACAGGTAATTATTTTAGTCAAAGTTCAGACTATAAACTTTTCAAGGCCCTAACGGTCTAAACATAGTTTAATTTTGCTCAGAGGCTTGAATGATGGCTTGCTAAATATAGAATTAGAGGCTCAAAATTGTTTTTCTCAGCATTGTCAAAATGTTCCATTGTCCTCTACCATCCATCTAAGATGAAAATTCTGGTGTTAACTTCATTTGCATTCCTTTAAAAGTATTTCTTTCCCAGTCCCTTGCTGGAGACTTTCAGATTCTCTTTTTCTTAGAATTCAGACCTCTTTCCTACATGGGTCTAACTATATTTTTCCTCACAAGTGATACTCAATGTGTTCTTCTTTTAATTAGAAGACTCGAATTTCCACTCAGGAAAATGCCCCCTGTAATTCCCTTGATAACATCTCCTTGTTCTCAATTCTACCTCTATTATACCAGCAGCATAGCTTGTGGATATTTCTGTCACGTCTTGAATCTTTCCCATTATACCTCTACATCTTGTCTTTTTGCGTTGAATCCTGGGAAAATCCTTCTGCTTGATCTGCCAGTTCACTGGTTCATTATTCAGCTGTCTTCACTTAGCTCTTCAGACCAATAGTGAGCTTTTAATTTTGGCAATGATGAGTTTGATTTCTGTGTACTCATGTGCATTTTATTCCATTTGGTTCTTTGATATCAACTAATCTTGGGAGCTGTTAAATATAATTTACATTTTCACTGTGGTGTCCACATTGGTAACTACAGTGTTTTCTCTTATCGTCAGGAAGCCCTCTTGCCCTGACAATGGCTGCAAGACTTTTGCTCCAATATTTGTTTGCTTGCTTGTTTGTTTTGATGTGGTAAAAAGTTACCATTTTAAGTGTGTAATCAGTTGACAATATGTACAGTCACTATGTTGTATGATTATCACCAACATCCATCTCAGATACTACTGTACCCATTGAATTATAATATCCCTCAGCAGCTGGTATCCTCTTTTATACTTCTGTGTCTATACAACTGTCTGTTCATTGAGTACCCGCTATCAATTCAACAGTATAGTATCCGTCCATGGTGTCTGGTTTAATTGTAATATTCTCATTGTTAATCCATGTTGTAGCATGTATCAAAATTTCATTCCTTTTAAAAGCTGACTCTCAGTCTGGATGGTGCACACCTGTGACCCCAGCATGTGTGAGGATGAGGCAGGAGAATTGGGAGTTCAAGGCCTGCCTAGGCTATACTGTGAGACCCTGTAGCAATTAATCAACAATCGAATAATATTCCATTGTGCTTTCACACATTTCATTTATTCGTTCATCTGTAGGTGGGCTTTTGGGTTGATTCCACTTTTTGGCTCTTATGAAAAATATTACTATAAACATTTATGTGCAAATGTCTGTTTAAGTCCCAGCTGTCATTTCTTTCAAGCAAAGACTCAGTGTTTTATTTTTAGTTCACGAGTAATTCTGTGTTTAACTCTTTTAGGAACTGCCTTTCTATTTTTTAGTGATTCTGTATTTTCTAGCCACAACAATGCCCTGCAATGCTGGTTTCTGCACATCTTCACAATACTTATTTTCTGTAAATATATATTCATGTTTATATACCATTGTTGCAACTCCTATGCATATAAAGCAGCATTTCATTGCAGTTTTAATCTGCATTTCTCTAATGACTATCAATTTAATTTCTTTGCCCAGTTTTGAACTGTGTTTGTGGCCATCACTGAGCTGTAAATGTCCTTTATAAACTCCAGATATTGACAAATTTCTTATCAGATATGTGATCTGCATACACTTTTCCCAGCAGGCCAGTGGGGTGAGGTTGTGTCTTAAGGACATCTGATGGGAAGGCTGCTCTCCCTGCAGAGGTGCTAGCCACTTGGTTGTTGGGACGACGTCTCATTCTTTTGTGATCTATCTTCAGAAATTCTATCCCAAGTCTCACTTTAGATGAAATCCACAATCCCCGGCAGTGAAAGGAATTAGATAGCTACTCCCTCTTGTATGTTAGGACTTTTAGCTGCAGATATCAGGACATTTGGATGAAACTGTCTTACACACAGGGAAGTGTAATGGCTCGTTAAGAGCAAACTGTGGGAAGAAGGTCCTCAGGACTGGGGTGATTGACAGATTCCCCAGGGCTGCTTTCTGTGGGCTTCTCAACTTTCTGTCTAAGGTATTGGGGTGCCATACATCTGCTTATTCTAATTTTGAGGCATTCTAGAGTTCTTTGGGGGAAACTACAAAACTAGTCTCTCCCCCCACCCCGTGTGTGTGTTTGTGTGAGTGTGTGTGTGTGTGTGTGTGTGCTCATGCCTTGCAAATTCTTTTTTTTTTTTTTTTAATTTTTTAAGACCTTGACTTAAGTTTAAGTTCTAGTATTTTTGTTTTGTTTTTATTTTTCGAGACAGGGCTTCTCTGTGTAGTTTTGGTGCCTGTTCTGGATCTCGCTCTGTAGACCAGGTTGGCATTGAACTCACAGAGATCTGCCTGGCTCTGCCTCCTGAGTGCTGGGATTAAAGGCATGCACCACCACCGCCCGGCTACCTTGCAAATTCTTTAGCCTTTCAGGCTTAGTAAGTTACCATCAGTATTCCTTATGTCTTCCAATTGTTTCTTTTTCTTTTATTGAAAATAGACTCCTTTCTCAAACAATATATCATGATTATAGTTTCCCTCCCTCTACTCCTCTCAATTCTTTTAAGTCTCAAACCCAGACAAAAGGCTAAATGAGGTGCCTATTTAACATATCCAAGTGGACCTGGCAGCCAGGTTCTCCCAGCATCCTTCAGTCCTACCTGGTACAGGGTCTGGCTGGTGTGCCCCTCCCTCTACCCTAATGTTCTCCAGCCTAGGGCCGGGGCTGGGCTGCCCTTCCCCCAGTGGCTCTTCCCTATGTAGTCCAGCCATTTTGGCCATGCCAGCCCTTTTCCTCCTTTGCCCTTCGGCATCTTGGTCTCTTGGTCTCCTGGTTCCCCCTTTTCCCTCTCTCCTCACATGGCCCGGCTCAGCGTCATGTTCACTCCAGACTCTCCTAGATGTCTCTGCCTCTTCATGTTTTCTTCCTCATCTCTACAATAAATCTTCTCCTCCTCCGTACCTAGGAGCAGTCCTGTTCTCTTTTTATTTCTTTTTTTCAATCAAGCTCTTGCCTCACTCCCCTCCAGGTCCACTCCCTTTCTGTCTCTCATTAGAAAAGAGCAGGATCCTAAGAGATAACAGCCAAACATGACAACATAAAATATAGTAAGATGAGGCAAAAACTATCATATCAAAGTTGGACACAGCAACCCAACAGGAGGAAAAGAGTCCCAAGAGCAGGCACACGAACGAGTCAGAGATCCACTCGTTCTCACACTGGAGTCTCATAAAAATACTAAGCTAATAACTGTATTATGTGAGCAGAGGACCTGGTGCAGACCTGTGGGGAGCACATTCAAACCACAGCAGTGAATGCTGAGCTGTGTCACAGCTACTATTGTCTTTCAAGGACACCGTGAATCTACCCCCTGCTACTCACTGGACCCCGCTATTTGAACTCCTAAACAACGATCTCATGGTCACCTTTTATTTCTGTCTCACCTTCCAATTTGATGTTCATGTCACCCCTACGTTGCATCACTTTCTCCTATTCTCTGTCACTTTCTCCCTTCTGGAGTTACCTGGAACTGATTAATCCAGGTTTCACTGTCCCTTGCCTTGGCTCCCTTAGCTGATTTTGTTCTGTCTTGGGGCATACTCCTTTGTTGTATTTATCTGACTGGCAAATACAACTCCTTGTTCTCATAGCTAGTTCTTGGAGATGCTGAAATACTTATTGCAAACGTCCCACACTCAGCTCTATGTTAGCTGGTTGACACCTGGCTTGCCGAGAGGTAGCCTTTTGTTTGTTTGTTTGTTTGTTTGCTTATTTGTTTTTATTATCTTCCTGGGGTGATACAGCCTGTGAGAGGCAGAGTTAGGATTTGAACCTTAGTAGTTAACTCTAAATCCAGAAGGCCTAGATGTAAAGCAATGTTTGGTAAATTCAGCATGTCTTTATGAAAAGGTAATGACATGCTTTCTCTTGTACTTTAAATATTTTATGTAAGTGATAAGTGTCTTTGAAAATTTTTCTTTGACCCCCAAAAACAATGTGGCTGTAAACTTTCTGATGAGTTTAAGAATCAAAGAGGCAGATTTCTCTCTCTCTCTCTCTCTCTCTCTCTCTCTCTCTCTCTCTCTCTCAATCTGTGTGTGTGTGTGTGTGTGTGTGTGTGTGTGTGTGTGTGTGTGTGGTTACATTATCATTTTCCCAATCAAGAGTTATATATAACAAATAGACAAACTACTAAATCATCAGCCTTGTCATTGGACACTCAGTTTTTCCATTTCTACAATAGACCCTTACCTTATGTTTGTTTTCCTTTCATTCATCGTCAGTCAAAGGACTGAGATGAGAAGCTTTAACAATCCTGAGGGCTGGACTCTAACAATGGCTTTTATATGGAGCCTGTGGTTTTTATGGTTATGGTACTTTTCTTATTTGCTTTGGAAAAAAATATGATGATATTTCTTATGCTGCTTGAAAATGTCCATCAAGTTTCTGGCTCTTTTTAATCATTCATTCCTGCCCCAGGTGAGGCTTTACAATTTTATATTGTTTCCCATAGAGGGTATTGAACTTGGGATGTTTTCCTGGATATTACCTTCACTAACTCAACACAACACACAGTACCTCACATCTCTAATGACAAGGGAGAAATCCAGGAAGAAAATATGGAGAAAGAATACATAAGTTTTCTAGTAAGAAATAAAATGATGTTCAGATGTATAAGCCTAAAAAAACCTAACCATGTGTATCTCTCAAGTCGAATTCCATCTCAATGAAAAGTGCAAAAGAGAGATATGGCTGACTAAGAGGAAATGAGCACCAAAAATATTGATTCAAAACATGTGTGAGAATGTGAAGAGAGGAAAATGTCAGCTCTTGGGTTTTGGAACCAACCTGAGTTATTGTGTGGGTGACAAATCCAATTCAGTCATAGTTAGCTCTCACAATGAGTAGTAGTTTTATAACATTGTGTGGACACTGAATTAACAAATGCATTGCCCCTAGATGAGAAACAGTGTTAAGTCCCTGTGAGTCTCTGGTCAAGTTTTTGTTAGATGATCAATATATAATCTTAAGTTTAAAGACATCCTATTTACTACATTCTGTTGATTCATGACCATCAAGCCACTGGCCAACAGCATCCACAACTCACGGGTCATCTCAGCCTTCTTGTGAACATTATATAGACATTCAGTTCAATGTGGAAGCTTTTTTATTGCTTTTTTGGTGGGGTGGGTTCAAAACAGGGTTTCTCTGTAGCTTTGGAACCTGTCCTGGAACTCTGTAGATTAGGCTGCTCTTGAACTCACAGAGATCTGCCTATCTTTGCCTCCCGAGTGCTGGAATTAAAGGCATGTACCACCACTGCCTGGCATGGAGGCTTTTTTAAACAGCAGAAAGTAGATGTCTTAGAGTTTTTATTGCTGTGAAGAGACACCCTGACCACAACAACTCACAACTCTTTTTGTTGTTGTTGTTGTTGTTTTTCAAAACAGGGTTTCTCTGTGTAGTTTTGGTGTCTGTCCTGGATCTTGCTCTGTAGACCAGGCTGGCCTTGAACTCACAGAGATCCACCTGCCTCTGCCTCTCGAGTGCTGGGATTAAAGGTGTGTGGCACCACCGCCTGGCTCACAGCAACTCTTATAATGAAACTTGTAATTGGGGCTGGTTTACAGGTTTAGGGGTTTAGTCTATTATTGTCATGGCAGGAAGCATGGCTGCAGGCAGGCAGACATGGTGCTGGAGAAGGAACCGAGAGTTCTACATCTGGATTGGCAAGCAGGAGGAAGAGAGGTGAGCCAACTGGACCTGGTTCGAGCTTCTGAAACCTCAAAGTTCACCCCCAGTGACATACTTCTTCCAACAAGGCCATACCTACTCCAACAAGGTCACATCTCCTAATAGTGCCATTCTCTGTGAACCTATGGGGGCCGTTTTCATTCAAACCACCATCACAGTAGAGAAAGATGTTAAAATACTAATCGGACTGAAAAGGATACATGTTTATAGTGTAAGAACTGAAACAAAAGTGAAGAATACTACTTTTCTATCCTCAGCAGAGACTATGTCTTGGATTATTTAAACTATTCATCACTTTGTGAGTGTCTTCAAATGACCCTAAAGTTCTGTAAGTGTTGGTGTTAATGGTACAAATAGTGTTTATCAATGGATGAGGATTTACTATGTATCAGACTGCTGGTAGTATCCATTTTCCCTTTAAATATGCTGTGACTCTTAGCATTGATACCTGGCCCATAAAAAACACTGAAAAGTGACATTGGATCAGGATGTTAGGAGTGAAGCAGGGTATAGATGAAGGGAGGGATGGTCATGTTCTATATGTACATAGCCTTGCATGTCTAAAGCCTTTACATCACTGTGGTGGTTTGAAAGAAAATGGTCTCCAAAGGGATTGGTACTGTTAGGAGGTGTGGCCTTCTTGGAGGAGGTGTGTCACTGTGGGAGCAGGCTTTGAGATCTCTTTTACTCAAGCTTCCCTCAGTGTGACACTCAGTCTACTTCCTGCTGCCTTCTGGTCAGGACATAGACTCTCAGCTCCAGCACCATGTCTGCCTGCACATCACCATGCTCCCCATCATGATAATAATGGACCGAACCTCTGAAATTGTAAGTGAGCTACCCAATTAAATGTTTTCTTTATAAGAGTCATGGCGTTTCTTCACAGCAATAATACCCAAACTAAGACAGAAGTTGGTACCAGGGCCTGGGGTACTGCTGTCATAGGCCTGACCATGTTTTCATTTGGAGGAATTTGGACTTTGGTACTTTGGGTTAGGAAAGCAGTGGGATGCTTTAGGCATGCTTAATGGGCCATACTAGTAGGAGCATGGAAGACAGTGGTGCTGAGTGTGATGATGAACTGTGGGGATCGAGAGGTTTCAGAGGAGAAAAATGTTAGTCTGTGGCCTAGAGACTGGTCTTGTGAAAAAAGTATCTGCCTTTTGCCCTTGTGAGGAGAGTCTGCCAGAGGCTAATGTGAAGAATTTTGCATTAATTCCATTGACAGAGGAAATCTCAAAACAGCTTAGTATAGACTCTGTTGTGTGGTTTTTAGTGAGAACCCTAATGAAGATTTATAATGAAAAGGTTACAAACTGTGCAGGGTAAATTACAAAATGAAAATTTTGAGGAGAACAAGAGCACCAGGAAGTAGGATGGAGCTAAATTCTGTGTTCAAGGAGATAAACAGATTAAGAAATGGAATAAAGGGAGTGACGACCTCAGGCCAAAATCCCACCCAGGTAAATTTCCAGTTTGTGGAAAGAAACTAAAGAAAAGCTTAGAGCTGGGTGTGGTGGGGCCCACCTTTAATCCCAGCATAGGGAAGGCAGAGGCCGGCGGATCTCTGAGTTTGAGGCCAACCTTGTCTACAGAGTAAGTTTCAGGACAGTCAAGCTTAGGCAGTGAAAGACAGAAAGCTAGTGAAGATGTAGTTGAATGAGGGGCCATGTTCCATCCCCAGCAAGCAGCAGAACTTGGCAGTGTCAGCCACTTGGTTCTGGCTTTAGACTTAAAGGAGTTAGGGAATAAAGCTCCTGAGGCCAGGTATGTGTTAGGGGTGTCCCTGAATGGAGACCTATTAGAGAGGCCATTATGTGAAGCTGTGAAGGTGAAGCCTGGATTACCTTGTAGAACCCAAGATGTTAGAGATGTCAGAGTCACGGGATACCTGCTGAGGAGAGCTTCTAACAGGGAGTGGAACCAGCCCAAGGGAGAGAAGTGTGTTGCAGTCAACAAAGTTGAATGGAGTTGGAGATGTGGAGTGCATTTTGACATCAGGCATGGAGACGCAGCGTTTGGAGTCTGTCCAGCTGGTTTTCAGTCTTGCTTTGGTCCAATATTTCCTCACTATGCTCCCTTCCCTGCATTTTGGAATGGTAATGTATATCCTGTGCCATTATATGTTGCAAGTATGTGATCTGATTTTTGATTTTGACTTTTACAGATGATTACAGTTAAGAGATTACCATACATCTCAAAAGAGACGTTGGACTTTGAAACAAGTTAAGATGATTATAAACTATGGGAACTTTTGAAGTTGGACTGAGTGCATTTTTTTTCATTATGATATGGCTATAAGCCTTTGGGGGTCAGGGAGTAGAATGTGGTAGTCTGAAAGAAAATGTCCCCCAAAGGGAGTGGCACTATTAGGAGGTGTGGCCTTGTTAGAGTGTGTCACTATGGGGGCAGGCTTTGAGGTCTCTTTTGCTCAAGCTTCCCTCAGTGTGACACTCAGTAGACTTCCTGATGCTTTCTGGTCGAGATGTAGAAGTCTCAGCTCCAGCACCATATCTGCCTGCATGCTGCCATGCTCCCCATCATGATAATGGACTGAACCTCTGAAACTGTAAGCAAGTCACCCCAATTAAGTGTTTTCTTTGTAAGAGTCATGGTGTCTCTTCACAGAGATAAAAATCCAAACTAAGGCAGTCACTATGTTACAAATCTCATTTACTATTACTATTACTGGTTTCTGATAACGGCTTCTTTATAAGCATCTGGAACTTTGTATTGACTTACTGCTGCATGTATCTGAGTTCTGGGTTTAAAAAGTTTCTCAGAAGCAATCATACAAATATCAACAACAAAATAGATGAAGTTCTTGAGAATGAATTTCAAGGAGAAACTTGATTCAGTTTCTATGCAGGTGCATTTGGAGTGAGTTTCCCTAAATGCCATGTGAGTTAGTTTAGGGTTGTTCATGATCTTAGAGTTAGCAATTCTATTCATCTTGACTGGATTCTGGGCAATTCATGAAATTTGGTAACTCCACCTGTTATAAAACACTTGGCCATCTTGATCAAAACTGCCCATGGTGCTTCAGTTCCTTTTCGGAATGAATTCCAGTCTGGTTGTTATTTAATTCTCTCAGCTTAGTTCTCACAGAGCAGATTCACAAAATATTTCATAATCATTTAATAAATTATTACTCTCTGTCTCTCTCAGATTCTATAATATTCCATTTGTGTCTTCTGGTAGTCTGTCCCCAGGTCTTGGTTTAAAGAGCTTTATGTCTTCAGTGTCTTTTTTTTTTAAGTCTTATAGACATAACTAATCTACTATCAAGCATGATTGTATTCTGTACCATTCTTACTAAAAAAATATAGTGATTAAAGAAAACCTGATGCTTTTCAAAACATTAATACTTGTGTGATCAATCAGTCTTTGTCATGATTATGGAAAATAATGTTAGGTCAAAAGTCACGATCGTCTACTTCACTCTTAGAGTTAGAATCAACATTCAAATACAGGGCACTTTTACCTCCAAGTCTCCAAAGTTTGCCACCTATAAATGCAAGTGACATTAATAAATTAGCATAAAAGCGTATGGAGTTAAGAGTGCCTTAAAAAGGGTGGTAGGACCAATCTGCCTGTGTTTTCTCTAGAGCATATGTAGAAGTTTCTTGATCCCAGCCCAGAGTCAACTCTACTAGCTTCTGAGGTCAGGCATTTACTCTCTCTGGGTCTTCACTTTATATACAGACTTTATTGTCTTGTTAGTGGTGTTTATATTGAATTGAATATGTTTTGAAAGTAGCAAATGGATATACTTCAAAGACCATAATACTCAGTAGGAATTTTGGAATTCTAAAAACTCAGTGTGTGTTCAAAAGATGCCATTCCGAAGTTGTAGATACAAATGTGCTAATGCATAGTTCACTGTGGCAGTTATAATTTGAGATATGGTGGCAGCTGCAACGCGGTATTTTGGGCTCCTGGACAAGGTTGGGAACAGAGGAGAGGAGTCTAAAGGCCTTTTCGGAAAGTGTGGTTTTCTTTTGTTCTCAGGCAGTATCAGGCATGGATGAAACCAAGAGCCTCAGGCATTACGGTAAGTGCTTTGTCTCTGCTACAGCCCAAGGCCTTTGTTGTTGTTTGTTTGTTTTGTTTTTTGTCCTCTGAACCACTGCCTCCCTATGCAGCCCAGGGTCGCCTTGAACGGGCAGTCCTCCTGCCTCAGCCTCCTAGGATTACAACTACGCATGGCTACATCTTATCTGTTAGGATGTTCCTGTTAATGCTTAATTTGGTTAGTTAGGTCACAGAAAAGGAAGAATTTTAAATGTTATCCCTCCACTCCCTGTAGGCCTTTCCAGGAAACTAGAAGTGACCTAAGTTCTCCCAGTAGCTAGGATCCTTTTCAGTTTCTAGAACTAATTTCTAGATAGTGGCCCACATCTTTCAGGCCCGGCCTGCCAATTCCCCAGATCTGTTATCTTCTGCCTCCTCAGATCTTTCCTTAGGCAGTCTTGTCTTCCGGCCCACACTCCCCTCTTCTAACACAGGGCTTTGGGGCCAAGCAGCTAGCCTGGGCCTTTATCTTCTCATCACCCCCAGGGGCTCAGAAGAATGTAGAACTAACAGTTGGTGTTTAGAGGTGCCCTCTGCTGGCTGTTGAAGACTGAACCTTAATTTATTTAGTGTAAGGGTAGAGTGGGGGTGTGAAGGCAGGGGATGAAACACACAAGCACCGTGCTAACTCTGAAGAGGCTTTGACAGTCTACTGAACTGTGTTTAGGTCACTGGCTTGTGGAAAACAGGATTCTTAGTGAGCTGGGGGTGTCTCCTACCAGAGGACATTTGGCAATATCTACAGATTCTTTGGTTATCTGATAGCCAGACGGCTGAGGGAGATGGCCGCTGGCCCCTAATGATTTGAGACAAGAGAAACTGCCTAACAATAGTACCAGGATCGCCACCCCACAACAGGGATTCTGCAGCTCTTACAGTGTGAACCCGACTTATGCTTAAGAGAATGGAAATTAATAGAAATTTGAAGTTGTGGCCGGGCACTACAGTGTGTGAGTCAACACAGTCCTGGCTATGGCAGGAGGATCATTTGAGTCGAGGAGTTTAAAGCCTGTCTGGGCAACAAGGAGATATCATCTCTTTAAAAGCAATAAGAAGCACAAAAGGGAAGCAGAAGTTGGGACTTGGATGCTATTAGACATCAGTCCAGTGATGTTCACACTCAAATGTGTAAAGAGCGGTTTTTGTTTGTTTTAATTTCAGTATTACATGTCAGAATTTTATACTACTGCTTGGCCTCCTTGGAGAGTCTGATTAGGGTTTTGTTTTAGGATATAAACTGTCAAGAGTTTTAAATATTCCTAGGCGATTTTAAATTTCAACTAAATTTGAAAAAAGTTAAGCCGGTTCAAATCTTCATGCTTTTGTTTGAGGGGCCAGGTTCTCTTGAAAAGAAGACAATACGTGTCTCTCCGGTGATTGTACAACATACTTCAAAAGAGAAAACTGTGGATGCAAACAAACAAAACCCCAAAAACTTATGTCTTTTGTTGTTGTGTTTGGTTTTGTTTTTGTTTTTCAAGACAGGGCTTCTCTGTGTATCCCTGGCTGTCCTGGAACTCGCTTTATAGACCAGGCTGGCCTCAAACTCACAGAGATCCACCTGCCTCTGCCTCCCCAGTGCTGGGATTAAAGGCATGTGCCACCCCTGCCTGGCTCTTCTTGAGTCTTTTAAACTCCAAAATTTTATATTTTGGTTTTACTGTTATGGCAAAGAATTGAATCCAGGACTCATGTTATGCAAAGTGCTCTGCGACTAAGCTTCATTTCCAGCTGATGCGCCTTTTATTTTTTAACTTCCTATCTATCTATCTATCTATCTATCTATCTATCTATCTATCTATCTATCAATCTATCTAACTATCTATTTGTGTGTATGTATACACATGTATGAAGGGAAAGTAGAGTCTTTCTCTATTCATGTGGGGTCCAGGGACTGAACTCAGGTCGTGAGACTTTGCTAAGTGTCCTTACCCTCAGAGAAAACTCACTGGCTTGATGTTGTATCTTTTAAATAATACTTTCAATGTTTTCTAAAAAAAAAAAAAGACACTAAAAAAGGTCATCTCAATACTTGAATATCATTGTAAAATTATGGGTTCAGTTTCCAAACTGAAAACCCTTGGCAATACTGAGTGACTAGAAGGTTGCAGGGCAGCCCCGAGTCTCTCGTGTTGCTACTGTGACTCTCAAGCAGTACAGCCACATCAGAAAACACTTTATGGTTCATTGTAAAACTACACATGTACTTACCAGCTGGACTAGCAAACCCACTCCTGGGTATTTCTTCAAGGAAAAGGAAAGCTTTTTTTTTTTTTACATAAGCCTCACACACAAATATTTATGGTGCCTTAATCCATAATCACAAAACGAAAACAACCCAACCTGTCTTTGAACTGGTGGTGGTCTAACTAACTTCAGATGTCTAACTGATGGAGTACAACTCTTATCGTTTGAATCAAATACTGAAGGCCACATGTTTAGGCTTGGTCCCAGGGTAGCACTAGTGGGAGGCAGTGAAACTTTGCGGGGTGGGTAATTAGAAGACTTGAGTCTTATTAACTTTGTGTATGAAATGTGAATGTGGTGTCTGTTGGGGGGAGGGTTACACATGCCTGTGAGTGTGTGTGCAGAAGCCAGAAGAGGACATTGAATGCCCTGCCCTATCACTGTCTGCCTTAACTTGACATTTTAGCTGTGAGTCTAGTCCTTAACAACTGAGCCATCTCTCTAGTGCATCTTATTTGAAACAGTGTCTCCCACTGAACTTGGAGCGAGGCTGGTTACTAGGGAGAACGGGTAATCCACCTATCTCCACACTCCCAACTCCCGGCTCTGGGGTTACAAACATATGTGACTACACTTGGCTTTTTGTTTCACACATGGTGCAGGATCTGAACTCAGGTCTTCACATTTGTGCAACAAGTGCTCTTACTCACTGAGGCATTTCTCCAAACTCTTTATATTTTATAATTTTATTATTAAAAGATTTTTAAGGTGAGAGGCGGTAGTGGGGCATGCCTTTAATCCCAGCACTCGGGAGGCAGAGGCAGGCGGATCTCTGTGAGTTCGAGGCCAGCCTGGTCTGCAGAGCGACCTTGTCTCGAAAAAACAAAACAAAACAAAAAAACAACAACAAAAAAAGATTTTTAAGTATTTATTTGTGTCTGTGTATGTACACATGCTGTGTGTGTGTGTGTGTGTGTGTGTGTGTGTGTGTGTGTGGTGTGTGTGTGTGTGTGTGTGTGTGTGTGTGTGTATGTGTTGCTTGAGTTTTCCTGCCTGGCCCACGGTCAGGGCAAATCTCTTTCACCTGCCAGTCCCACAGCCTCAGACCCGACCAAGTAAACACAGAGACTTATATTGGTTACAAACTGTATGGCCATGGCAGGCTTCTTGCTAACTGTTCTTACAGCTTAAATTAATCCATTTCCATTAATCTATACCTTGCCACGTAGCTCGTGGCTTACTGGCATCTTCACATGCTGTTTCTCATTGTGGAGGCTGGCAGTGTCTCTCTGACTCAGCCTTCCACTTCCCAGCTTTATTCTCCTCCTTGTCCTGCCTACACTTCCTGCCTAGCCAATGGCCAATCAGAGTTAGGAGAGGTAGGACCACTGCAGGAGGAAGGGTAAGGTTTTAGCTCTTAGCTCTTACCTCTTGGCTTTCTTCTTTGCATTGGTTCTGTGTTTCTTATTTAATAAGAAGGTTGGTTACATCTACATATATGTGTGTGTGTATATGTGTGTGTGTGTGTAAATGTGTGTGTGTGTATATGTGTGTGTGTGTATATGTGTGTGCACACGCGCACGCACCTGCAGAGACCAGAAAGAGGGCTTTAGATCCCTCAGAGCTAGAGTTACAGACAGTGTGAGCCTCCCTGTGTAGGGAATTGAACTTGAGAGCTCTGGAAAAGGAGCAAGTACTCTTAACCACGGAGCCTTCTCTCCACCTCTGTCTTGGTTTGTTTTTTTGTTTGTTTGTTTGTTTGTTTGTTTGTTTGTTTTTTTAAGACAGGATCTCACTTGGTCCAGGTTGGCATTGAACTTACTAGGTAGCTGAGGGAACTTGAACTTTTTATCCTCCTGTCTCTATCTCCCAGGATTTCAGATATACACTGCGATGTATGACTGATTTTAGGTACTTCTGGCATGGAATCCAGATCTTCATGCATTCTGGGCAGGAACTCTGCCAAGTGACACTACTGAGCCCATGAGACTGTTTTTCAAGGCATTTCTTGGTAAGACTTCCAATGCCTCCTAGAGAACAGTTTCTTAGAAACTAGCCTGACTTTTTTCTTCAAGTGTTCAATAGGAACATTCCTGAGATTTCCATTTTTCCATCGTCTTTAGCTTTCTTCCATGGGAATGATTCCCATCTTTAAAAAATAAAGCCTTCCTTTCTTGCAGCAAAAGCCCCTTGAATCCACGTGTGACCCGAGGCCAGTTATCTTTATGAAGCATTTCCCCCCACTGGCCTCTTCATCCTTATCCCTCTTACAGCCTTAGCATGCGTATATCTGTCCTCTGCGTTATCTCTTCCATTTTCTGTTACACTAGCCGTCCGACTGGCCATTGCTTCCACCTTCCCTCGGAGTAGTTCATCTGTTCTCATTTGACCTCTGTTAATGGCAAAATGCCGCTTTCTACCCATTCTTCTGCCCACCAGCATGGCCGGAAGGAGAGGGCTAGGCTGAGGGCAGGCTGTAGTTGGGCTCTGCTGTGTTTGCTGAGATTTTTCTGGCACCTCAGAAGAGTGAGATTTGAGTTCACTCCCCTCAGGCAATGGAGTATGTCAGATCTACCTTCTCTTCCCAGTTCTCCACCTCAGCGCAAGGTTGTGAAAACTGAGAGTCCTTCCCATCTCTGCAGACTGTATTGAGCTCCCCAGCCCTGCTGACCCATCTTTCAGGCGTAAATTTCGGTAACTAAGTCACCGCTAACTCAGCTTTCCTCAACACTGCTGCTTGCAGTGTCCATTGCCGATCAATTCTTGAAGTTAAGGAAAGATTGATCTTTGCCAGGTTTCGGCTGGGTATTTAGTCATTTTAAATCTCTCTCTCTCTCTTTTGCTTATTTTAATAATACCAAGAGCAGCGGTTCTGTGACTTTGTAACCAACTTTACCAGAAGTCTGTTTTCATCTGCAGAGATGGGGCAAAGCCAGTGAGACGCTCAGCAGGTAAAGGTGCTTGACTTGAGACCTGAAATACCCTGGATCCCGTGTAAAAAAAAGGTGATGGAGAGAACTTACCCCACAAAGTTGTCCTCTGCATGGTGCCGCATGCATGGTGAGGCATGCTCATCTCCCCTGCCCTTGACACATCACACACACACACACACACACACACACACACACACGCACGCACGCACACGCACACACACACACGCACACGCACGCACGCGCACACGTACACTAATTAATAATAATAAATAAAATTTAAAAATAGGTATAAAACCTCTCATCAGCAGGAGCAAGATTTAATGAGCCCTCCTGAAGTACACACTCTAGCTCCATCTCTTGATCACTTGGAACCTAGAATTCTGAGAGTGGCTTCTGTGAGGGAACTCTGTTGTTCACGGATGAGATTTCAAAGGAGCCATAGGTTTATTGTCAATCAGCAGTATATTCTGGGTGCTGGCAACCCTTTCTGTAATGGGCCACTGGGTATAAATTTCAGACTTTGAAAGTAATAGTTTCTGTTGTAACTATGTTACTCTGTCGTGGTAGTATGAAACTATTTATAGACAAGTAAATGAATGGGTACAGCTGTGATCCAATAAAATTGTATTTGTAAACACTGAAATTTCAATTTCACATAATTTTCACCTACCACAAAACATGCCCCCACCATTTACCTCTACCCTTATTGTCGTGCTTAAAATGGAACCTAGGTGCCTTGCACTCCCATGGAAGTGTATCACCAGCCCTTCATTTGACTTGTTCAACCATTAAATATATATATATTGCCTTGTGAGTGACACAGAAATAGGAAGTGGGCTGCTGTTTGCTAACTCCTGCCATGCATTGCCGGCAGGAATAATCTGAGCCCTCACAGGTCCTATTAAAAATCTTCTTTGAAACAAACTGAGGAAATAGAAAAGAACACGCTGTCTGTGTTCTTTCCCCTATATTTGAGGTTTTTATCTGTAGTCAAGCCAGACCTGCATAAGGCAACCTACACGGACTGCCCTTGAGAATTCACTTCTGAGGTGAACCTCCTTTCCCCCCAGCTCTTCCAGGCATTGGCAGGGACTTTTTCTCTCTGCTGGTGACACACAATTACCAAACTTTCCTCTTTACATTGGCTTCTGGAAATCTTAAATTTGATTTTACTCTCCACCACATCGATGTCCACCAGGACCACAAAATACAGCGCAACTCCGCGAGTTCCAGGGTGGGAGTTGCAGCCGTTTAGATGGGAAAATTCATCACTGTAAATATGAGGTCTCCTTTTAAATCTGAGTCCATGTCTACTCGAAGTTACCCCTGGACCCGCTCCCTAGCCCTGCTCTGTTTAGAAGCCAATGTTTTTTGGAAGAGGGATGTCTTTTACATCTTGGAAATGATGGCTGCACATTCTTCCAAGATGTTGGAAGAAGGCAAAGGTCACTTTCTCTGGCAAAGTAAATGTCTGAAGGGTCTTTGCGTAGACTTAGCTTAAAGGACTTTCTCTGTTCAGTTAACTGCACCTTAAGATGAAAACAAACACACTTAGGAGGTCATCATTATGTTTCCCTGATGCCAAATCTGAGTGACAGCATCCTCATGACTTGCCCTAGAGGTTGAGAAGTTGCGCACGGAAGTCCCACCCTGCCTAGCCCACAGACGCATGACTGAGCCTGTGCCAGATCAGATATTTCCTGAGAGATGTTCTGCAAATTTCCTGGGAAGGTTTACTCATTGACTTCAAAGACGTCAGTAATCTGAATCTTCTACCAAAGAAGGTCTAGTTTGCCGCGGTGCATGCACAAGAGTCTCCCGTTCAGAAGGTGGTTGTGTGCGCGCGCAGAGCCGGAAAGAGGATATACCTATCTGTTTTCGTGCACTCTGAGCTTGCACTTGGTCTTCCTGTCTCGGTAGCAGTCTACACCTTTGCCTTTCTTCTTCCACTCATAAGCACCCCGTCTTCCCTCCTGAGCCCTTTTCTATGGGCCTCAAGTTAGCGGCGCTGAGGTAGGGATTGGCCTTGGCGTCCTTCTAGGTGCCAAGGTTGGCTGTTCAACAGGTCGTAAGTGGAAATAGAAGTTAGCTTCACCACCTCTGGGGTGTGTCCAGCACTTTTAAGAAGCTGAGCGCTTTACTGATGCTTCTGTTAATTTTACCCCGAGAATCAAGTGTCCTGGGACAAACTTTGTTAAAGGGTTATGAAGGCTTTTCCTTCTGAGTCGCGACCAGTGCTCACTCTTTCAGTACAGTTCCTCCTTGCTTAAGCTCGACCGTCTTTCATGATTTGCTGGCATGGTTTGATTGATTTGGCTTACTTACCCACCAATCATCTTTGCTTCTCTCTTGGTCATTAGTCTCCTATCCACTTGCTCTGCGGCCTGAGTCTTTTACGTGAGCAGTGCGCACCACACCCACCCTTCAAAAGAGGAATTGCGGCTAGAGGAAGGGAGGCCTTTGGGACATAACTTGAAGGTCTGAAGAATCAATTCCTTTTTGCCTTAATTTTTTTTTTTTCCGAGACAAGGTTTCTCTGCGTAGTTTTGGTGCCTGTCCTGGATCTCGCTCTGTAGATCAGGCTGGCCTCGAACTCACAGAGATCCACCTGGCTCTGCCTCCCGAGTGCTGGGATTCAAGGCTTGCGCCACCACTGCTCGGCGCTTTAAATTTTTTTTTTTTAATTTCTACTATTTTTTTTATTCTGTGTATATGTCGGGGTGGTGCATGCATGCATGTACAGGTGTCCCCAAAATCGGAATAGGGCATTGGGTCCCCTGGAGCTGAAGTGACAGGCAGTTGTGAGTCCCCTGATGTGGGTTCTGGGAATCAGCCTCAGGTCCTCTGTGGTCCACGTTCATGACCCCTGGCCATCTCTGCAGTACCTTGGCTGTTTTTGTTTTATTGTTTTGAGACATCATCCTTATTTTTAGTGAGTTGTGATCCCAGAAGAATTAGGCTGAGAAGCTAGCCTGGCCCTTAGTCATTCAACTTGCTCCTAGCCTAAGCAAGTGAAGTGTGTCTGAGACGTGTGGTCTGGGTCTCGAAGTAGAAAGGTGTAATAGCAATCGAAACCAAGCTAGTGAGAAAGGGCCAACATAAGTTCAGTCATAAAAATGGTTCTTTCCAGCATCTCTAATCCAGGGAGATGTCAATGACCCCAGATCATCTGTCAGTCCCTCCACCTCTGTCCCCACCTCCTCTCCCCTTCTCTCCTTTCCTTTCTCCTCATCCCTCAGAAGCATAACTAATCCCACATGTCCTATTCCTCTCTAGTCATGATTCTCCTCCTCTGTTGTCTGTCTTGGTGAATGTTACCATCCTGTCCATGTGTCTTCTATCTCTTCCCTTCCTTGCCTTATTGCTTAGCTATTGATTTCATCAGCTTCATGTCCTGTTTAACTCTGTCACCCATCCACTTGTTTCGTCCATCTTACCCCTAGGCTGGAGACCATCATTCCCCTCCCTTACTCCCTAACAGCTTGCAGTCCTGTGCAAGCTTACTCATTCTTCAGGACTCACTTTCCTGCGGGGGGATTCAGTTCGTTCCTGTAGCACAATTAGGGGACTTGTCCATGCTTCTGCAACATCCTTTATTTACACAGAATGTTATTTTTGTCACTATAAACAGTAACTTCTTTCTTAACTCTACTCTTACGTCTTCGTTGTAAAACACAGGCCTCCTACATGATCAATAAATGGATTTTGAGACTGAGTGTTCCTGTGTAGCCCAGGATGGCCTCAAATTTGTGATCCTCCTTCCTCAGCCTCCCTAGTGCTGGACTCAA
Organism: Peromyscus eremicus; assembly: GCF_949786415.1. NCBI lineage: Eukaryota > Metazoa > Chordata > Mammalia > Rodentia > Cricetidae > Peromyscus > Peromyscus eremicus. The sequence continues at coordinate 33,016,969 of NC_081416.1, read as the reverse complement.
TAAATGTTCAAATAAATGAACTACATGCTCATTCTTTTTGAAAGAAAATTAGAAATTTGAGCTTGTAACTTGGACAAGATAACAGGCTAGGAAATATTTTCTTTGTATAGATTTTTGAAGGTACCATTAACATTTTCATCTTTCTTAATTACTTCCCAGTTTATAGCACTGGCATATAGAATTGATGATCTCTTATAATTGCAAAGTGATTTCTGCTTGTCATTCTGTACTCTGCACTGTTTTGAAAGGAAACATGTGTTTTGAGTTCCCATGGTGCTCTTGTGATTTTCACGGGGCTAGGATCAAAGCTGACTTTGTCAGGTCTGGGTATCAGAGGAGAGTCAGACCTTTCAGGAATCAGTCAGCTTGCTGGATTCTGCAGGTGAGAGCAGTTCCTTCTGGGTATGCCAGTAAGGGTTGCAGGAGGCTCAGAGGAAATGGAAACAAGTGATTGAAGAACCGGAAGGAGCAGCAGCTGTGCACGCAAGGATTGCCAGAGACTGAGCGTTAAACCAGTATCACACAGACTACATGAGATGCTTTGCCAGAGGAACTCACATCTGCACCTTCTAAGCTGCGCATTTTAATGCTAGCTTGTGCAAATGATGGAGAAAATAAAGAGTTAGGTTCATGCTATATAGCTCAAGCTAGCCTCAACCTAATCGCTCCTCCTGTCTCAGTCTCCATAGTGTTGGGATTATACACACATGCCACCATATTCAGCTGATCTTTAAAAGCCTCAGGAGACAAGGATGCTTGCCTGGTCTTCTTATCCCGTTCTTACAAGAGCCGATTCTGAGGATCAGGGATTTACAATATGTCTGAACGGCTTGTCTATTTATTAGATGCCATGTCCAGATGTGTATTTGTATTGATTTATCCCCAAGATATATTTCAGGAGAATTTAAAAGAACAATACAGCTATATTCTGGTCAAGTAAACAAGCAGAATGAAAGCCAGAAATCTGGTCAAAGAAGAGAAACTAATGTCCTGCTTGAAGAGAGTGGCATCATTAAGCATGAAGCTGGCCCTGAGCTTTACAAAAACCTTGATCAAGTAGGATTTATAATCTTGAATCCTTATGAAGTAGTTCCATAGTCTTGTAGAGATTTTTAAAAAGAGTTTGTTAAATAGGAGAGAATTGTGTTTTGCCTATAGACTCAGGAGAATTTTCCATAAAATTAATTAATTAAGGATTAAGAAATTAATCAAAGAAACAGTAAGCAAAATAATAAACTACTTAGATGTGTAGTATTCTTATCAAGGTTTCGTCTTTTTGATATAAGGTGTTTTGGAAGCACAGGATTAGAATTTCTTGATCTTGCCTATATTATACTTTATTTCTTTTAATTCTTTATTGTCATAATCAGAACCCAAATATAGGAATATTGTTTTTCACATTATTTCTTAGGGCTTCCACTGATCGTGTCTTTATTTATTGGTCTAAATGCTTTCCTCAGTAGCTTTTGCTATAAAATGAAGGTTATCAGATACTCTAAATAACCCCTGAAACTGTCATCATCGGGTTGCTGAAATCAGCTACATTTTCCGTGATCGTTATTGGGCATTCTTTACTCACTTGTGCCTCCTCTCATCCTCTTTCTCTGAGTTCACAGCCCAGCCCACTTCCTGCTTCGTCTGGTGTCTGTGTGCAGACAAAACGTGATCAGCCAGCTTCCCTCCCCTGCTGCTGAGCTGTCCCCACCATTGTGGACTCTAACTTTCTGGAACTACAGGCCAAAATGAACTTCCTTAAGTTGCTTCTGGTTATGGTGTTTTGTCCTAGTTAGCATCAGAGAACTAACTACTACTGGGTTTCATATGAGTGGCAAAATTATTGAGATCTTATGATTTATTCTTAGATAATCTGCCACAGATTCTCACTGAAGTGTTTGAAAGTTTTATATACATATATATATATATATATATATATATATATATATATATATATATTCTGTAATACAACAGAGAAATGGAAATAACCTTAGCTCATGAGGAGATATTTTTAGATCGATACTTTGAGCTACCAGAATATATGATACTCAGCAATGAATTCACTAAAGAAAGAAATAAAAACAAAAGTCCCATTTGCAACAACCCCCAAAAACCCCACAACAAGCAAACAAAATCCTAAGCATGAAACTTAACTGAATATGGTAAAGACGTCTACAGTGAAAACTATAAAGCACTTAAGGAAGAAACTAAAGAAATAGAATATGAGAATACTGTCCATTGTTTATGGTTCAGCCAAATTAATACTGTGAAAACAGCCATATCATCAAAACGATCTTTAGATCCAATACAATCCCCATCAGATCCCAGTGTCATTCTCCACAGACATAGAAAAGCAACCCTAAAATGCCTGTGGACGTAACAGAAATCCAGAGTAGCCAAAGTAAGCAAAAGAACAAGACTAGAGCTATGACAACACCTGACTTCAAATTGTACTGTATAGTGTGTAGCGACAAAATAAGCATGGTATTAGAACAAAACTTGATGTGCATATTGAAGTGCTAGAAGGCTCAAATCTGTCCACACACTCATAGTCATCTAATTTTTGACAAAGGTTCAAAAACACATTTTGGAGAAAACATGTAAGATCTGAAACTTTGGAACTACTAGATGAGGCCTGGTGTGGTGATGCACACCTTGAATCCCAACACTTGGGAGGAAGAAGTAGGCAGATCTCGGTGAGTTTTGTCCAACCTTGTCTATATAGTGAGTTTCAGGATGGCCAAGGCTACATAGAGAGATCCTGTCCCCCCAAAACAACCAACCAACCAACCAAACAACAACAACTACAACAACAACAACAAACTACTAGATGAAAAGCACAGGGGAAATACTAAAAGATCTAGGTGTAGGTAATGACTTTATGAATAGGGTCTAATAGTTCAGGAAATAATAGCAAGAACTGACAAATTAGATTTCATGAAATTGGAAGGTTTCTGAACAGCAGATAGCAGGAGACAATCAGTGGATGGCACACACAGCTTACAGAATGGGGGAAAATCTTCTCCAGCTATCCATCTGACAGATATTAATATTCAGAATATTTTTAAAAATAAAAAAGAAACACCTCAAAACAAATAATTTAATCAGAAGATAATTCTCAATGGAAAAATTACAAATGATTTTTTATTTTTCCTAGATGATAAAATTTAATTATATTTTTATTATATTTTAATTATATTTTTCACAGATGACAAATCTATGAAAAAAAAAAGAGCCAACATCATTTGTGGTGATGATGCATGAAAGAAGAAAGACTAATTCAATGTCATTTATCCAGGAGTGAGCCTGATTTATTCAGAAGAGTTCTTGTCTCTTCTGTTCGAATCTGAGAGATGTCAAATCTAAATATAACCTAAGAGTCCTGAACAAAGGTGGTCTTCTCTATTTATTGAACAGCACAGCAAATACGGAAACAGAAAGGAATGAGAGACTTTTGTCTTAATCTTTTATAGGAGGCTCACAAAGAAGAAAACTGCTTTTCTGGTCCTATTGATTCAGAACAGCACACAAAGATATCATCAAATATTAATCTCTACCCACTGGTTACTTCAAACAGGTTTGGAGGGGGCTCTGTTTTCTATGCCTTGCTGCTTCCAGTGAATGGTCTCAGTTCTGGTCACTATACCTCATGCACACAAAACACTGTTCTGAGTCAGGCCATGAAAGACTCAGAGAGGTGAAATGTGGAACACGGTACATGGAGGGGTCCAAGGAACAGTAAGACTGATCACTATGTTTTCCTTGAAAAATCAGTCAATTCTGAACAGGTTAAATATATGGTATGTAAACAGAACGGTATGTAAACAGAATGAATTCGTAGTTATAAATGATCTCAAAGCACTTTACCAACTTGATGTCAAGTTGGGTGAAAGTTTGATTTGTAAAGGCAGACTTTAAATCGCATTTCTCAGAAAAACCATCCCCACGTGTCTTATTTACAATTCTGTTGCTATGAAGAGACACCATGACCAAAGCAACTCTTAGAAAGTGTTTAACTGGGACTTTGTTCACAGTTTCAGAGGGTTATTCTGTTATCATCAGGGCAGAATGCATGGCAGCAGGCAGACTTGGCGCTGAGAGCTTACATCTTGATGCACAGGCAGGCAGGTAGGCAGACAGAGAGACACTGGGCCTGGTGTGAGCTTTTGAAACTTCAAAGCCCTCCCCAATTGTACACCTCTCCAACAAGGCCACACCCACTCCAATAAGGCCACACCCAATCCAACAAGGCCACACCCACTCCAATAGGGCCACACCCACTCCAACAACACCACACCTCCTCCAAGTCCACACCCACTCCAATAAGGCCACACCCACTCCAAACAACACCACACCTCCTCCAACAAGGCCACACCCACTCCAACAAGGTGGTACCCATAATCTTCCCAAACAGTCCCCCGATTTGGGACTTAGCATTCAAATATGTGAGCCCATTGGGGCCATTCTCATTCAAACCACCATACCACAGTTCTCCCCTCTTTTCTTTCATCGAAAGAAGGAACATACCACTCGAGGTGGTCCCAGTGGGCGGGCTGAAGAGGTAACAACTGTCCGAGGAGCCAAAGAAGACTGTTGGACTGAAGTTCTGGAGGTTATTGTCAGGTTATTCTCTTCTGGAGCCAGGTTTATTTTAGGGAACAGCTTTATCAGTCACTTTGAGATCCAGGAGGAAGAAAACAGGCGAAGCCTTGCCTCCGATCAGCGGAAGAGCGTCCACCCATGGCTGGACCTTTGAGGAAGTTGATACAAAGCAATCGGTTTTGGTAAAAAACATTTTTTATGATGTTTTTCCACAGGTGTTTGTGAGGGAAACAGAGGAATAATATTACAGATTTGAAGTATAAGTTGCTTTATCAGCTTGTTGCTATGCCGTTATCCCTTGATTCTTAGCATTCAAAGCAAATCAAACCTACATTGAGATTCTATCTCATGGGTTCAGAATGAGCATCACCTAGAAACTAAAAACAGCAAATGTTGACAAGGATGCGTGTGTCTGGAGGCTTGGGGGGAACAGTTTCTGCAGTGATGATGAGAATGTAAATTTGTCTGGTACTGTGGAGATCAGTAGAGAGGTTCTTCCAAAAATTAAAAATAGAACTACCATATAATCCAATGTGAGTACATAGCCCCCTCAAAAAAAAAAAAAAAAAAAAACAACCCAGTCAATTTACTATAGGAATACCTGCATACTCATGTTATTGATGCAGTATAGACAACAGCCAAGATATAGAATCATCCTGGGTGCTCACTAATGGATGAGGGAAGAAAATGTGGAGTTTTATTCAGCTATAAAAAAGAAATTATTTGTAGGAAAATGGATGAAACTGGGAATCAGCGTGTTAAGTGAAACAAGCCAGCCTCAGAAAGACAAATATGACTCCCTTTTCTCATTTGTAATGCATAAGGGGGAAGACAGGGAGGAAACAAGGTAACAAAGAATAATACAGGGGCTGAATATGATCAAAATACATTATATTCTGCATGGGAATGTCATGATGAAACCCCTCCCTTAGCCTTTGGGAAAAAGGCATGGAGTAATACATTAATAGGCTGAAGAAATACGTGAACAGGTAGTGGGAGCTAGAGCTATGCATGGAGGAACATTCCTGTAATCCTAGCACTTGGGAAGCCAAGTCAGGGGGATTGTGGTGAGTTCGAACCCACCTTGGGCAACCAGTGAGACCTAGTTTCAAAAACTGTTTTGGGGTGGGGTAACAGCTTAGTTTGCAAAGTGGTTGTTTTACAAGCATGAAGAGCTGAGTCTATCCCCCAGAACCCACACTGTAAAAGCCAAGCATGGTAGCATGTCTTTGTAATCCCAGTCCGGGGCGGTGGAGACAGGTGGGTCCCTGGGGCTCACAGGCCAGCCACCCTAGCCCACATGGCAAGTCTCAGGCCCATGAGAGACCTTGTTTCAAAAACAAGAGTAAGGGGGCTTGGGAGATAGTTCAGCTGGTAAAGTGCTTGCTTTTTGAGTGAAATCTCTCAGAACCCACATTAAAAAAATAATAATAAAACAAACCAAAAAAAAAAAGGTGTGGTAGCATGCACTTGTAATCCCAGCACTAGGGAGATGGAGACAGGTAGATCCCTGGGGCTCACTGGGCAGCCACTTAATTTTAATCAGTGAGCTCTAGGCCAATGATAGAGCCTATCCCCAAAAACAAGGTAAGAGGTGCCTCAAGGAATGACACCCACGGTTGACCTGCACACACACACACACACACACACACACACACACACACACACACTGTTGTGTGACAGACTTCCTAGAGAGATGTGAACAAAGGTCTGTTCACCCTAGGAGGAAGCTGGATGTCCCAATCTGGTGCTAGAATGGGATTCCTGGAGAGCTGCCCACCATCTCCCTACACTGGAATCCTGAAGAAGCTGACATTAACACCTGTTGTAACAAGAGAGAGTGAGAGTGAAGGAGGAGGCGGCAGAAAGCACAGCTTCCTTCTTTCATGTCCTTTTCTGTGGGCTGCCACCAGAAGGTGTGGCCCAGATTTAGGGTGGGTCTTCTGACCTCAAATAATCTAAAAAAAATCTAAGAAAACAGGCCCAGCAGCTCAGGTTTTAGTTGATTCCAAATGTAACCAGTTCACAACCAAGATTAACCATAGCAGCTGGCCTTGAACTTGTCATTCTTCTGCTTTAGCTCCTGAATGCTGGGATTACATATACACACCCCAATAGCCATGTCTTTTAAATAATATATGTAGCATAAATAAATATATTTTAACATGTATAACACAAAAGCTGCCACTTTAGTCATAGTGAGAAGGCCCTTCTCATTGTTTCTATCACTGCTGTCCACTTTCAAATCCTTTCCCACCATCCCTGTCTTAGTTAGGGTTTCTACTGCTGTGAAGAGTCACCATGACCATGGCAACTCTTATAAAGGAAAACATTTAATTGGGGCTGGCTTGCAGTTCAGAGGTTTAGTCCATTATTGTCATGGCAGGAAAGCATGACATGGCAGAGACAGACATGGTGCTGGAGAAGGAGCCGAGAATTCTACATCTAGATTGGCAGGCAGCAGGAAGAGAGAGTGAGCCAGCTGGGCCTGGCTTTAGCTTCTGAAACCTCTAAGCCCACCCCTCACCCGCCCTACTCTCCACCCTTCTCACCCCCTCACACTTTCTCCAACAAGGCCACACCTACTCTGACAAGGCCACACCTCCTAATAGTGCCACTCCCTATGAGCCTATGGGGGCCAAATTCAAACCACCCCAATCTCTAACACAAATTTCCACCCAGTAGGCTAACGACCCCTCATTCCTGCCTAAATTCCAACCCACAGAACACAAGTCTTCTGTCTCATTATGTTTACCAATTATAGACATTTCCTATACAAGGAATCATAGCATATGTGACTTTTTGTGATTGGTTTATTTTACTTAGCATGATATTGTTTAGTCTATATGATTGTATGTTTATCAGAATCCCATTCTGTTTTTTATTACTGATCAAGGTTAAATTGAAGATATACCACAGTTATTTCCATTTTTTGGCTATTGTGATTTATGTTGTTTATGACAACTAACTATAAGTATTTGATGATCTGTTTTGCATTCTTTGGGGCCTAATTACAGGGGTGGAATTGCTGGGTTACACGGTAATTCTATGTTTAACTCTTCCTACCCCACAACTCTGTGCATTGAACCCAGGACCTTGTACCCAGGCTAGGCAAGCTCCTCATTGCTAAACTAAATGCCCAACCCCATGTTAAACCTTTTGAGGACCCATGAAACTGTTTCTCATAGTGGCTCTACTATTTCATATTCCAAGAAACAATAAACAAATAAACGCCCCCAACTTTTCCACATCCCCAAAAACTTACTTCCTTTTTCTTCTTTTAACAGTGAGTGTTTGCCTACATGTATGTGTGTGTATTACATACATGCCTGCTGTCTATAGAGGCCAGAAGAGGATATCAGATCCTGGTGGAACTGGAGTTACAGATAATCCTGAGCAAACATGTGAGTGCTGGAACCAAGCCTCAGTCCTCTGCAAGAGCAGCAAGTACTCTACTGCTGAGTCATCTTTCCAGCTCCTTCGTTTTTCTTTTTTAGACAGAAAGCTAATCCTCAGATGAGTCACAAAGGACTAAGAAGTAAGGAACGGTCTCTATCTGAGGTATTACATATTTTCCTGCGTTTGTATGATCTGATGCTTAATCGCAGACTCAAGCGTCTACAACTGCAGCTGCTGGGGCTTTATTTTATCAAATGGTATACTACAATGGAGTAATGATAAGGTACTTTATCACAGGGACTGTTTACAATGGTTTGAGGAGCGTAGAAGAACCAGGGGTTCACTGAGTGGTGGTGGTGCACACCTTTAATTCTAGTACTTGGCAGGCAGAGGCAGGTGGATCTCTGTGAGTTCGATGTCAGCCTGGGCTAAAGAGTGAGTTCCAGGACAGGCTCCAAAGCTACACAGAGAAACCCTGTCTCAAGAAAAGAAAAAAAAAAAAAAAGATTCAGGGGATCACAGTGACCCAAGACAAGGCAGGGTTCCTTCATCCAGACCTGACGGAGATTGAATTGGGTAACTTCACAGGCCTTATGGCCATCTTTCAAGGGACCATGATAGCCCCATGGCACCTTGGCAGGTGGGGAAATTGAGAACATACATCTCACCTTTTGCTTCCATGCTGCTTATGGGGCTCCTAGTTAATCAAACCCAAACAAACAATTCAGATCTTTAAACTAAAAACCAAACAAACATAAAATGTATCTATTCTCTCCATAACACTAAACAATACTTCCTGCTGACATCTTTTGATTCTTATCCTTTGTGGGTTTTTTTTTCAAACTTCCATGGTAGTTTCAGATTTTATTTTTTACATATCACATTGCCAACTATTAAAAATTCTTCTATAGTCTAGCACCTTGTATTGGAACTTACTAACTCAGTGTTTGTCAATTTTCTGTTTAATTTCTGGGTTGGGTTGGCAGTAGTCACAGGTAGACCAGGTTTAGGAAATGGAAAACAGAAAACACATGACTCACATTGTAGAATTTTCCCAACAGAGGGGCAGCCCATCAAATCAAAGACCAAGAAATTGCCCCAAAGTAATTTTAATGAATAATTAATAGGATCTTAACTTGGGAGGAACTCCATAAGTCACCTACACACTCTACTAATTGTGATCGTCTCCACAATTCAGTTATGTACAGTTGTCCTGCATCCAGACACTCCAAGAGCAGGACCCTAACCCTAACCCTAACCCTAACCCTAATCCTAACCCTAACCCTAACCCTAACCTTAACCCTGAGTGACTCTTTCATGGCCTAAGAATTTCATTTCTTCTGAATTTTGATAGTAGTTTTGCCCACTAGTACCAGGGAATCGAGGAAAGGTAATGAAAATTTATAGCAATCGCTAGTCCCTTGAATTTTTGTGGTGCTTTCTGAAGAAAGGGACCAGAAGCCACAGAAGGAACCAGGACTGAATGCTGCATTAGATTCTGTAAAAGTCTGAAGGGAAATGTGGGCTGGATGCTTTCATTGTGGGGCAAAGAATGAGGATGATTCACTTAGTGTGTGATTTAATTTGGAAAGTGGAAAGAATGCGATGGAAACAGTTTTTCTTTCTGGGAAAATGAAACAGAGATAAAAGCTGAGTAACTACAACAATGCCGTCAGAAGCAGCCGCCGCAGAAAGCTGAGCCCATCACCCGCAGGAGCTGAAGTCTTTCATTTGGATTTTGGAATCATTACTATCCCAGAAAAAAAAAAAAATCTTCCTAATTGAGTTTGTGGTTCCCTTAGAATTGCATAAGTCACACTATTAAACTAACTCTCAGTTATTTTAACGTTATATGTTAGCTAACTACATGACATATATAACATAATATGTAACTAACATATGCTTCCAGGCTTTGTATTTAGAGCTTTTTCATTTTCAAAGAAGATAATTTTGCATTCAAAACAGAGCTTTTTTGGGAGGTGGCAATTGGTAAAGGGACATGTTGCTTTTTGGACAGGGTTTCTTTCAGCTTGTTTAAAAAGCGCAGGGCTTAGGGGTTTAGCTGTTATACTTTCCTGAAGGCCCTGGATTCCCCTCTATTGCCATGACATTTCTTTTGCGTGAGATAAACATAAACTTGACTTAATGTGTATGTCTTTGGAGGCGGTAACCCTTCAAATTTTAGGGATATTTAAATCTATTCTCACTTTTCACTTTAATGCAAACATACTACGACCCCTCTTGTTTTGAGAATGATTTGTTATGGAATTGGGGAGAGTGGGAATGAAGATGTCTGTGGCCTGAAGCAGAGAGAGAGAGAGAGAGAGAGAGAGAGAGAGAGAGAGAGAGAGAGAGAGAGAGAGAGTATCTATGTGTGTAGCTGGAAATTTTCCTGTGTCCTGCAACTGCTCGGTCCCAAGTAAACACATAGAGGCTTATAATAATTACAAACTGTTTGGTCTATGGCTCAGGCTTATCACTAACTAGCTCTTACAACTTAATTCAACTCATTTCTATTAATCTATGTTTTGCCACATGGCTTTGTGGTGTTACCTGTGTTCCGTTACGTCTTGCTCCCCCGGCAGCGCTCTGTGTCACCTCTCACTCTGCCTTCTTCTCCTTGTCTCTCTGCTTAGATTCCCGGTCTGGCTCTAATCTGCCTTGCCTTAGGTCACAGCAGCTTCTTTATTAACCAATGGTAGCAACACATATTCACAGCATACAGAAAGACCATCCCACTGTGTGTGTGTGTGTGTGTGTGTGTGTGTGTGTGTGTGTATGTGTGTGTGTGTGTGTGTGTGAGGATGGGTAAAGATGGGAGGAAACTCCAAAGCCCTCTTCCTGTCCAGACTTGGGCTTTGTAAGAAAGGCTTTCCTGCAGAGGATGCCTGAATAATCAATGTGTAGTTCTGGTAATGGTGACCCAAGGGCAGTGTTTGTAAGGATGGGCAGTGGTGGTAGAACCTACAGACCAGCAGAGGATAGTGCTACCAACATCTGGGACATTTGAGTGACAGAAGGGCCGTCTAGGGCCTCTTAAATCACACCCAGCCAATGACATTAGTTTAGTCTGGTGGCATATTAGATGAGCCCTAAACGATGTTGGAACTCGTTAGAACTTTTGAAAAGCAATAGAGACCAGAATAGTAAGACGTGGTAGTGCATGCCGGTAATCACAGCCGAAGCATGACACTTGACATCAGTTCAAGACCCACCTGAGTTTCACAGTGAGTTCAAGCCTGGACACAGAGCAAGACTCTATTATAAACAAACAAATAAATAAAGGAAAACAAACAAACAAACAAACAAAGCTCAATGAAATGAGATGCCTTTATGAACAAAATAAGACAAAAGCAGAAAGGAAAAAGAAGACACCACAATTCAAACCACAAGAATCCAAAAGACTACTAAAGACTATTTTGAACACATTTTCCAACCCAGAAGAAATGGATAGGTTCCTGGGGATGTACACTTTACTAAGATTTGGGAAGAAAGAGGAAATCAGAACAAAACAGTGTCAAGTATGAGTGTGTCCCGGATGGCTGGTCTACCAAGCACCTCCAGAACAACTTCTTGGTTCTTCTCAAATTCTCCTAAAAACCAAAGAGGAAAGAATTCTTCCAAACTCATTCTAAAGGTGAATGTCATCCTGTGATAGTTTAACAGCAGAAGGTAACCTTGCCAGGTTGGAGCCAACGGACATCACAAAGTCACACCATGCAACAGAGCTTAAGTGGGAGGTTCATTGGCCAGGGTTTGGGGTGAGGGGTGCAGAGGCAGCCTCTGAGTAAGAGAGAGAGGGAAGAGAAGGGCTTGCTTTTTATAAGGGGATAGAGCACATGCACATGAGGAGTGCTCTACTCAGTGGCTACAGTAGTCCCAGTGCCACATCTTGGCTGGTGATGTGTCTTGCTAGGTCCCGGAGGGCAAGCTGGTGTTAACACATCCTAATACCAGAACTAGGCATGGGCATAACAACAACAAAAGAGAGCCACAGTCCAATGTCTATGATGTACAATAGATGCAAAAATCGTTAATAAAATACCAACTTTGCCTCCCGAGCAGACACCTAAGTCCACTCACAGCTGCATTAATGTGGAAGCTAAGGGACAGTAGCATTCTTACATTCAGGTTACTGGATCAACAGATGTTCTGTTTTGCCCAGGATCGGGGGTTTTCTGAGGTATAGAACTTTTGGTGGTAACATGGGAACAATTCAGGACAAAAACAGTTGTTCCTTGCACGTCTAATAGGCACATCAAAAGTACAAACACTCATTGAGTATTCTGTTTCATTTGATACATGAATAAAATGTGTAATGTTCAAATCAGTGGAAGTAATTCTCTCCCCTTAAACATTCATTATTTATTTTCTCTCTCTCTCTCTTTTTTTTCTTGGTTTTTCGAGGCTGGGTCTCTCTATGTAGCCCTGGCTGTCCTGGAACTTGCTTTGTAGATCAGGCTAGCCTTGAACTCACAGAGATCTGCCGACCTCTGCCTCCCAAGTGCTGGGATTAAAGGCGTGTTCCCCCCTTTGGAGGGAGGGATCATCATTTCTTTGCAGTGAAAACATTCTACCTCTTTTGAAGTGAAGACGTCTTATTATCATCTAATCTATGGTCACTCTGCTCTGCAGCAGAACAGTTCAGCTTGTACGTGTGAATGAGAGCATAAAGTGTTTGTCTTTCACGTAACACAATGATTTCCAGTTCCGTATTGTCACAAATGAAAGGATTTCATCTTTTAATACCTGGATAGTACTCCATTGTACATACACACATTTTCCTCATCAGTTGATAGGTACCTAGTCCGCTTCCATTTCTGGGCTTTGTGAATGTTGCTGCCATAATGTGGAGGTGTGGCTGTCTCTTTGATGTACTGATTTCATTTTCTTTGGAAATATACCCAGGGTAGGACTATTGGGTTGACATAATAGTTATGTTTTCAGTTTTATTTATGGGTCTCCATCATGCTTTTCACAACGGTTGTACTAATTTACATCCTATCAAGAGTGTGCAAGTTCCTTTTTCTCACACCCTTCACAGCCTTTACAGTCTTTTCTTGCCGATAACCATCATCTTATTACAGTGAGGTGATATCTTTTGTGGCCTTAGCTTGCAATTCTCTAGGAGCTTATAATGTTACCCCCTCATACGTGTTGATCATTTCTGAATATTCTTTTGAGTGATGTCTAGTTCCCATTTTTAAATCATATTGTGTGTGTGGGGGGGAGGTACTATTGACTTGTATGGTTTCTTTACACATTTTGGATACAAACCTCTTTAAATAAGTAAACAACTAGCCATGTTTGGGTGCTGGTCTATTATCTCACCAAGATAAGGCAGTCCTGTCACCATCAGAGAACTCTCAAATGTAGTTATCCAAGTGACAGTCACCTAGCTAAACTTCCCCAGCTGAAACCACCAGTAAGAGGTTACCAAATTTTAACTTAGAATGCGATGATAAGTGTATTACATCTGCAAATACCTTTCATTACACGCTTTTTTTTTCTTTGTGTGTTACTAGAGCAGAGAGAAGCCAGAAAAATCATGGCTAGACTTCTGTGGAGGTCTGTAGAGGAAAGAGTCAAAACCAGTATTTACTAATATCTGCACGTGCAGGTTCTAGACAGGTTATTTAATTTTTTGTTTGTTTGTTTCATTGTGTAACTTCCTCATTAACAGCTAAAGCGCAAAGTGGCTGTCAGAGTTCTTATCGGAGGTGGGACTTGAACACCTCGAGATCTATGAACTGGCCTTTAGTTCACCACACGCTTTTAAAGGTGGTGTAGTTCTCAAGGCATCTGTCTGGGCAGCCTGTGGGGCTATCAGCCATTCATATTTTAGAAAGACTGTTGCAAACAGATGGCCTTTCTAGCAGAAGTTTGCCGTTTTTGAAGACTGGGAGTGTAGAGGTTCCTAAAAATTGAGTGATGGGGCATGAGGGTGGGTGGGCGGGCGGGAGGACGGGCAGGCGTGGGTGGGGTGTGGGGTGTGGGGGGTTGGGGCTGAGCCTCTGAGATCTGGAGGGGATGGTAGGCCACAGTGGCTGGTAGGCTGCAGTATAGAAAGAGAAGTGGGAAGATCCCAACCACAACCTCTATTTCAAAATTCTGAGGACGGTCGGCCCCACCCTCAAAAGGAGAGAGTCACTTCTTCCTCTTTTCCCTGCTGCAAGGTAGGTAGTTCTCTATTCTCAGAACAGAGTCTAAGGTTCAGGGGCAGATGCTCAAGGGAAAATGGGGCTGGACTAACTTTAGAGACAGGCAACTCGCTCTGCCTGGCCTGCTTCTCCTTGTTCGTTGGTTCCCGCAACTGCACCACAGGGCAGCTTGTGTGCACGTGGAACCCTGTGCATTCAAAGTCCTTTAAAAGCTTGTCGCCCTTCGTTGTCCCCACATAGGTCCTGCATCTGTCCTTGTATTACCCCGTCTGTGTGCTCAAATGGAGTTTGATCTGCCATGTATTATTGTTTTCGGTTGATTTGCTAAGTCTATACCTTCAATGCTTTTGGATCAAGCAAAGAAAATATAGGTAAAATGTTCTGAGGATTATTATTATTACTATTATTTTTTTTAATTTTGCAGTTACTCTGATTTTGTTTTTGTAACCATCCACATAAAACCAGTGCCCCCCTTCCCTCTACCCACCACCAGACGAGGTTTCTCTGCGTAGCTTTGGAGCCTGTCCTGGAACTCTCTCTGTAGACCAGGCTGGCCTTGACCTCACAGAGATCCTCCTGCCTCTGCCTCCCAAGTTCTGGGAATAAAGGCATGCACCACCACTGCTGGGCTGCCACTGTATTTTTTAATAGATCAACCCTTACTGAAAGCTATTTTATAAACTTCATAGTATAAGGTGATAAGGTATTGAAAAAAATGAGTTCATCTATGCAACCTATATGGACAATGTAACCTATATGGACAAATGTTCCATATCACCCTTAACATTTAAAGAATAAAAATTAAAATGAGGTAATTTTTTTATTTCATTCACTCACCTACAAAATAAGCAGTACTCATAATAATATTCAAATTTTGTTAACACTTCTCACACATTAACAGCAGAATTAAAGACATATTTCAGCACAGCCAATTAACAGGATTAACCAAGAGTTTTTTTAAGTATGCACACCCTTTTGCCTGATAGAATCTCCTGAGAGTTTATACTAAGGAAATAATCGAAAGATTAAACAATGTCTGATTAAAATGTGTACTCTGTTACAGGAAAGGTGTTTGTAATGTTGAGAAATTAGTCACAACCTAAAATGCAGCAACAGGAAATGTTAATTAAATTATGGCTCAGCTGCTCACTGGGAGATTGTTCAGCCATGTCAAATAGTGATTGGGAGAAAGTACCTAATCTAGACAGTCCTAACAGTAACATCGTAGGTAAATCTGTGCTGTAAAAGAAAAAAAAGAGAGAGAGAGAGAGAGAGACTCACAAGTTTGTAGCCACATTAAAAAAAAAACCAAACAAACAAATGAAAGAAACACCTTATATTGTGTAGAACATAATGTATGTAAAGGCATGTTGCGGTGATATATTGTATACCCTAATAAAGCTGTCTGAGGATCAGAGAAGCAGAACAGCCAGCCACTAGTTCTTACCTCTACAAAATCCTAAGTCTAAAGAGAGTGAGTTCCTGTTTCCTCATGCCTTATATACCTTTTTCTGCCTGCCATCTTACTTCCTGAGATTAAAGGCATGCGTGCTTCCCAAGCAAAGGCATGAGATCTCAAGTGCTGGATTAAAGGTGTGTGCCACCACTGCCTGGCTCTGTTCTCTCCTATACTGAATCAATCTCATGTAGCCCAATGTGGCCTTGAACTCACTGAGATCCAGATGGATCTCTGCCTCTCTCGTGATAGGATTAAGGGTGTATGCCACCACTGCCTGGCCTCTATTGTCTAATCTCGTGGCTGGCTCTGTCCCCTGACCCTCAGGCAAGTTTAGAATTATTCTTATGATAGAGAATGGACAAAGAAGTTTATAATTAAGACAGCAATCTGATGCTTCATTTTTAACCTATACGTAGTGTGGTGGTTTGAAAGAAAATGGCCTCCAAAGAGAGTGTCACTAGTTGGAGGTGTGGCCTTGTTGGAGGAAGCGTGTCACGTGGGCCTTGAGGTTTCTTTTTCTGCAAGCTTTGATCAGCCTGACAATCAGTCTATTTCCGGTTGCCTGTATATCAACATGTAGCAAATAGCTCCTTCTCCAGCGCCATGTCTACCTGCAAGCCACCATGTTCCCGGCCGTGACAATAAGTGACTAAACCTCTGAAACTGTAAGCCACCACTGCAGTGAAATGTTTTCCTACTGTAGTCATGGGGTGTCCTCACAGCAATGGAAACCCTAACTAAGACGCGTAGTATATAAGTTAAGCTCCATGCCATAGGACTATTGCCTAAACTCCCCAAACCAACCTGTGGGATTTTCTTGTGTGTTTGTGCCTGTGTGTGCACACGTGGACATCTGTGGAGGTCAGAGGTCAATGGCAGGTAGCCTCCTCTATGATTCTTCTCCTTATCTTTTGGAGCTCATTGACCGGCTAGTCTGGTTGGTCAGCAAGCTTCTGGGGTATAGCTGTCTCTTCCTAGCGCTGAGGTTACAGAGGCTCACCCCTGGCTTTTTATGTGGGTGCTAGGGATCCAGACTCAGGTCTCCACTCTGGTGCAGCAGGCTCTTCATTAGCTGAGCCATCTTCCCAGCCCAGCTTTAGAATTTTCTTGTTTTGGTTGGTGCCTTTATTTATTTTCTCCCCTGCTTCATTATGGAATATTATCTAGTATTTTTGTCCAGTAACACTGGCTATTTGAATGTACTTGATTATTTGAGCTGGCCAAGTGCCTACATTACATATTGTGAAACTAACAGTTAATATAAGAATTATATTAAAACGATCAGTCAATTTTCACACCTTTGTACATTAAAAGAAAAGAAAACTAGCCTGGCAGTGGTGGCCTGTGCCTCTAATCCCAGCACTCGGGAGGCAGAGGGGGCAAACCTGGTGCACAGACTGAGTTCCAGGACAGCCAAGGCTACACCAAGAAACCCTGTCTCAAAAAAAAGTAAATAAAATAAAATAAAACATAAATTAGTCAGCTGATGTTAGTATTAATACTGAGCAAGCGACCAACAACTTCAAAATTCAATGGCTCAAGAAATTTGCATTCATTTTCCTAGTTTATGGCTTTGTGGGTAAGCTAGAACTTCTCTGTTGCAAGACAGGTTGGCTGGTACTGGTGCTTCTGGTTGCCATCAGACGTACTTCAGACAGTCTACTTCATAATCCTACTAGATACCAAAGGCACATTCTTCTCTCAGTTGAGCACCAAATTCAAGAGGTCAAGTTGCATTAGTCATTGAAGACCTGGACCCATGAGACTGCTATCATTCATTGGTCAAAGAACGTCATGCAAATAATCATGTCCAGCATCAGCTGCATAGAGAAATAGCCCTGATGGGAAGTTCACAGGACAGCTGGGTGTGGTGGAATACTCCTGTAATCTCAGTACCTGGGAGGCTGAAGCAAGCCGATCAGGAGTTCCAGGGTAGCCTGGGCTGTATAGTGAGACTCGGGATCAACAAAACAAAATCCCACAAACAAAACTAGAAAAAGGTGTTTACCTGACCAAAGGGACATTTAGGATGACCTAATCTACCAGGCAGACAATAAGCAAACAAGTCATCTCAAATAATTAAGAAATACCTATTGGCTTGTAAAGCAAGTAACATCATTTACACACGTGAGTACTGTCGAAAGTCTTCAAGTTATTTCTATACTATTTACCTTCACATCACACTGGGAACTGAAGATTGATGGTTAAACCACAGCAGAGTTCTAGATTTTTAACAAGAAATCAAGTTTGAAAAATCCTACTTTTAAAATAAATGTCACTCCAAAAGAATTCCTCTCCTCCTCCCCAGCCCCCCCCAAAAGGGAAGTAAAACTGGAGCTAATGTCTGAGGCTTTGTGGGGAAAAAAAAAAACCTGGAAAACAAAAACCCAAACCTAAAACACCAAAAACCACCCACTACCACCACCAAAAACCCAGCCTCAGAGCATATCTCTCTAAGGGATGTGTTAAATCTTAAATTCCAGTAATAAATTAATGCTAACGATAACTTTTCATCTAGGAAGGTAGCATTTTCAAATTTGTCATGCAGATGTGTAGGTCTCCGCTACAGATGTGTAGATGTCTGCAGAAATGCCATGTGATGTACAAGTGTGTCTAAGAATGTCTTTTCTATGTTAAATGGATGTTTATCAATACTTTCATTTTTCACTAGACTGACTTAAAGATCATTGTTATTCTGAATAAATACAATTTGGATTGTATTTGATCTAGGCACTGGCTAATTCATAAGTGGTTGGTATCTTCAAACTAAAGAGTAAAATACAGTGAAAACATAGTTTATGTTTCCATGATTCGATAATTTATGTCCACATTTTTGTCACTGATGTAATAGAACTTCCCTTTTTGTCCTTCATTGACTAGTTTGAGAACTAATTCAGTGTATTCCAAATTATTTGACCTACCATATAATCTTGTCAGGAAATGTAGCATACAGAGCTTCTGCTTGAGACATACAAAGCATTAAGGAACAGAGGAAGAACACTGAATGTTATTACTATTTTCTAGATTTTAAAAAATTGATTCCACAACCAAATGTCATTTTTTTTTTAATTCAGGCAATGGCTGTTTTCAGTTGTTCACAGTTTAAATACGTTGGTTACTGAGGACAGATGCTCCACTACCATTTCCCAGCCTGTGATTTATGCCACTTTTTACAAAAAGTAAGACACACAAATAAATACATGTAATTTAAAAATTATGTTCTAGTTAAACTCAGGTGAATTTTATGCTTAGTCTTAAGAGATTGTCTCCAAGTCATGTCCTGATGTCCAGGCAAATATTCCCAAATATGCAACAGTTCCAATCCCCAAGCATTTTGGACATGAGCGTTTAACCTGTAGAGGTCACTTGTGTGCACTCTCAACTTTCGCCCCTGTTTCACTTCCTCTTTCACACCTGGGAAAGCTGCAACCTTGCGTGAGCTGAACTTTTTATTCTGAACATGGGGTCGCGGAGCCGAGTGTGGGTGGAGAAAACCACAACAGTGCTGCTGTTGAGTGTCTTGTCAATTTCCTGCTGTCTGGTGGGTTTTTAATTCTGCCTAGTAATCAGCTAGAGTCCTGCCGTCCCGTCCCATCCCCCCCCCCCAGCTCCTTTAACCCTCCCACCCCCTAGATAACTGCTTCACGCCTCCCCTTCTATCTTTAAAGCCAACATTTCTGCATACCGACCACCCTACACCCCCACTCCCTGTGGGTTGATGGCGATCTTCTTCTCTATGTATGGGGGTATGGATGGACCAGGAAATAAAAAGAATCAACAGTCAGTTTTGTGTCCTTATAATGTCTTCTCTTCCTTTGTCGTCTGTGGAGTTTCTCTGCTCAGGAGAAGCTGTGGTGAGTTGCAGGGTTGGGTGACTGGCTGGCTGCCTGTTAGTCTCGCTGGGTCTGTGGCAGCATCTGGGCTGAAATCCTTCTCTTCCCCCTCCCACACTCCCTGCTAGGCTCTTCACAGCCAATGACTGAGCATGATGAGGACACTCGAGCTATTTTTGTTTGTTTTATAAATAGATATAAATCCTTTGAACAATGCCCAGCATATTGTATGCACGTTGCTATTACATGTTATTTTTATCAGAATTTTTTTTCTGAGTGTTTTCTACATGCTTAATAAATATCTGTTGCACTACCAGAATGAATGTGATTTAGGATTAAAATTACCTACAACTAAAGATTCATAATATCCAGAGTTGATATGATTATAGATGAAAGGACATGGATATATTATGATGAGATTTTTAAACGCTAGTCTAGCTATTGTCAATAAATTTCAAATGCATATTTCCTTTAGTTCAGAGAGCCTAGTGTATATTTTGGGAAACATTTTTGTGCTTTATGTATAATACTAACCAAATTTATTTCAGTAATTATAAAAAATTAGACAGCTATGTACCCATAAATAGAATTTTCAGCAAATTATGAGCCCCCTGTTCCCTGGAGACTGTGAGAGTTTAAACAAATGAGGCCAACTATATAGACTGAAATGGAAGTTCTCCAAGGTGTGTAGTGTGAACAGCTGGTAACAGGAAGTGCTATGTAGGATTATCACTTTTGCTTACAGAACTCAAAACTACAGCTATTGGAAATGTGTATGAATACATGTCCATTCAAGAGGAATTTATACTTAGTGTACTATTTTCCAAACTGTTTAAATTTTTCTACAAGTGGTATGTATTAACATGTACTTAAAGATTTAAAACAGAGGCGGGTAGTTCTCTCAATGAATGTACATTAAAATCCTTTAATATCAATAGTAGATGTGAAGACATACAACTGTAAATTTTCCTAAGGTTTAAAACATGTCTATTTCAGTAATAGTCGTCTTATGAATTTTCTCAGTCATCATTCTTATAAAGCTGATTTTGCTGTAACGTTCTCGGTTCCCAGCACGCTTCCTGTGTGTCGTGAAAGAGCTGACTGGGCATCTGGAAGGGACACATGTGATACCAACAGTCTCACAGTCAGAGTCGGCCTTAGGACTGTCCCATCGTTTATAATTGTCCTGTGATAAGTGAAGGTGACGGTAAACAAAGAGGCACCATTGTTGAAAAGGAAAGACAGCAGGAATAAGGAAACCGATGTTTTCCCTCCCACAGATCATTCTGTCAGGTCTCAGGCAACATTGAGCATGTCAGGGGAGGAAAAAGTCCGAGGCTTGTCTGGCTGGCCTGCAGTTTGAGAAGTGCTGTCGTATATTACTTTACTAGACTGCCCTCAGCGGTACCATGCCTTGGATGGCGGAAATCGGTAGAAACGGATTATTTCAGAGTTCTGAAAGCTGGGCTATCTAAGGGTCAGCAAGGGTCAAGCTTCCTGTGAAGCCTCTGGGGTGGTCCTTCATTGCTTCTTCCAGCCTCTGACGGCCCCAGGTATTCTTTAGGGTGGGTGTATCGTGCTGATGTCTACCTCCATTTCACACAGCCTGTGTTCCCGCACATTCCTAGGAATTCCCGTCATTGTGAGTCAGGGTCCACCCTAGTGCTCTCATGTGTTACTTGATTACATCTGCAGAAACAATATTTTCAAATAAGCATTTCTAAATTCACAGGAACTAATGGTTAGGACTTCAACATACTTTGTTGGGAAACCCAATCCGCTTCATACTAGACTGGCTGAAGTTTGGTCTGGTTTTTGGATAATAGCTATTAACATATGTAACTTTTGTGTAAGACAGATTCAACGGGTTCACAATAATCTCAATAAAAGCCCAGAAAGCAACTTTCGGAAAAACAAATTCAAGTATGTGCCATTGTGATGGATCTCAGAATAGATCAGTGAGGAAAGAATCGATGTAAACATCCCAAGAAAGTGCTTCCTCAACACCAGCTGCCTCTCCTAAGAGGAACACCTCGGCCTTCCCCTGCTCAGCTCTCACAATGTGAAGATAAAGAGGCGTGGTTTCAGAAAGAGTGGGCACCAAAGGGAGAAAGATAGAGGAACAAACAGGGGTTTGCTTTAATGCTAGTGATTTGGTACTAAGTTTCTTGGACGCCACTGTGAAAAGGAGAGAGTTGTCACGAAGCAACTGTATTGAATAAGTGTTTCCCAGGAGTTATAGGGAGCTAAATGGAAGAGATCTGGAGGCCCAGAGCCAGCATCCTCCTATGGCTGCCCTTCCTCAACTTCTCCCTCTGCCAGTTAGCTCCTGTGCAACCCTGTGCGTAGGAATCAAGACAGCATTAGCTTCAGAGTATAGGTGACCTCACTGTGGGTGAACAGAAAAGGGATGCATGGTCTATGACTCTCAATTCCAAGTTCCCTGGAAGGGAACCTCTGGTGTCCACTACGGCTCAATAAAGGGAAGCAGAGAGGCTCCCAGACATAGACAACAGAGGCTGGGCTATTGTGGAGAACCAGGCCAGGTTTCAGGCGGGGCGTGGTGGCACACACCTTTGATCCCAGTACTTGGGAGGTAGAGACAGGCAGATCTCTATGAGTTCAAGTCCAGCCTGGTCTAGAGAGTAAGTTCCAGCACAGCCGGGGCTACACACAGAAACCCTGTCTCAAAACCAAAGGAAAGAGAGAGAGAGAGAGAGAGAGAGAGAGAGAGAGAGAGAGAGAGAGAGATAGGAGGAAGTTGATTAATAAATAAAATAAACTCTGTATTTATTAGATTTGCCAGCAATCAAGAAAGCTGAAGATGCTGGGTGGTGGTGGCACAAGCCTTTAATCCTAGCACTCGAGAGGCAGAGGCAGGCGGATCTCTGTGAGTTCGAGGCCAGCCTGGGCTACAGAGTGAGTTCCAGGAAAGGCACAAAGCTACACAGAGAAACCCTGTCTCGAAAAACCAAAAAAAAAAAAAAAAGAAAAGAAAACAAGAAGAAGAAGAAGAAGAAGAAGAAGAAGAAGAAGAAGAAGAAGAAGAAGAAGAAGTAGAAGAAGAAGAAGAAAAGAAAGCTGAAGAACTCGGAGAAATGGCTTTGCAGTTAAGAGCACTTGGTGATCTTCAAAGGACTCAGGCTCAATTCCCAGCACCCGGATCGTGTTTCACAACTGTCTTTGACTCCAGTCCTAGATCAGACACCTTTTCCTGAGCTCCGTGGGCACTGCATGCATATGCAGGTAAAACCTCCATATACAGAAAAACAAAAACAAAAGCCAGGTGTGGTGGTGGCACATGCCTTTAGTCCCAGCATTTGGGAGGAAGAGGCAGGTGGAGCTCTGTGAGTTCAGAGATCTGCCTGGTCTACAGAGACTGGTACTCGTGCGCGCGCGCGCACACACACACACACACACACACACACACCAATGTGAGTTGCATTTCCTCGCGGTGTAAGAGATGTGACAGTCAGAGGACAACTTGCAGGATCCAGTTCTCTCTGCCATCCGGGTTCCAAGGACTGAACTCCAGGGTTACATCCTGAACTATCTGCCTGAATCTGTTTTTAACAGCGAATCTTGGAATTGTTTTTTTTTTTTTTTTTTTTTTTTAATTTTTATTTTGCAATACAATTCAGTTCTACATATCAGCCACAGATTCCCTTGTTCTCCCCCCTCCCGTCCCCCTCACCTTCCCCCCAGCCCGCCCCCCATTCCAATCTCCTCCAGGGCAAAGCCTTCCCCACAGACTGAGATCAACCTGGTGGACTCAGTCCAGGTAGGTCCAGTCCCCTCCTCCCATGCCGAGCCAAGGGACCCTGCATAGGCCCCAGGTTTCAAACAGCCAACTCATGCAATGAGCACAGGACCCGGTCCCACTGCCTGGATGCCTCCCAAACAGATCAGGCCAATCAACTGTCTCACCCACTCAGAGGGCCTGATCCAGTTGGTGACCCCTCAGCCATTGGTTCATATTTCATGTGTTTCCGTTTGTTTGGCTATTTGTCTCTGTGCTTTATCCGACCTTGGTCTCAACAATTCTCGCTCATATAAACCCTCCTCATTCTCGCTAATTGGACTCCCAGAGATCCACCTGGGGCCTAGTCATGGATCTCTGCATCCAGATCCCTCAGTAGTTGGATGAGGTTTCTAGCACGACAATTAGGGTGTTTGGCCATCCCATCACCAGAGTAGGTCAGTTCGGACTGTCTCTCGACCATTGCCAGCAGTCTGTTGTGGGGGTATCTTTGTGGATTTCTGTGGGCCTCTCTAGCACTTTGTTTCTTCCTATTCTCATGTGGTCTTCATTTACCATGGTCTCCTATTCCTTGTTCTCCCTCTCTGTTGTTGATCCAGCTGGGATCTCCCACTCACCCAAGCTCTCTTTCCCTCGACCCTCGCCCTTCACTACCCCCACTCATGTCCAGGCTGTTCATGTAGATCTCATTCCATTTCTCTGTCGTTGGGCGATCCCTGTGTCTTTCTTGGGGTCCTGTTTTCCAGGTAGCCTGCCTGGTGATGTGAGTAGCAGTCCAGTCATCCTTGTTTGGAATTGTTTTTAAAAGAAAAATACTACTTGTGAGCAGGCAACTCTCACCATTTTAAGTCAGTTTGTTGTTGTTGTTCCTGACACTGGTGTCTGTGATCCCAGTACTCGGGGGCATTGTGGGTTCATGAATTCTAGCCCAGGTTGGTGTACCTAGTCAAATTGAATTTTAAAAAAAATGTTGTAGTTGTTGAAAGTAAAGCAAAGTTGTACTTGACATTCTGTGTATTTTGTCAAATAATTATCCTTACCTCAAAGAGTTTCCAGAGTGGGAAATTGTTTGGTTCTAACGCACTGTCTGCTCGTGTCAAGGGGAAGAAAGTTTTGCTCGGCAGGACATGTTTTCCTTTGTGGCTGTAAAGATGAAACACTGTGAGGACAAAGTCAGAAGGAGGAGGTACTGATGAGGAACTATTTGGTTGATGTACGGTAGGAAACGGTTGTTGGCTTGTCTGTCTGCCTGATTCAGACACTGTTTTATAATCTTAGATCGGAAATAAATCAGCCTCTTTCCATAGCTACTGTTTCCACTTTGTCTTCAGAAAAGCATATAGGCTCTATTTTGGAAAGAAACAAAATGCTTTTGGATCTATCCTCAGACCTTTGTATGAGTGTTTGCCAGTCAGAGACTTTCTCAAACCTTTCTTTGCTTTGAGATGTATACTACCGGTAAGAATGATGTTTCCTCTTGCGTATGCGGCTCCACCCCTGCGACCCCAGCACTCTGGAGGCAGAGCAAGTTCCAACCCAGCTAAATAGTTAAGACTCTGCCTCACAACACACACACACACACACACACACACACACACACCACCACCACCACCACCAACAACAACAATAACAACAACCACCCCAAAAAACAACACAACACAACCAACTAAAATGAATAAAACACAGCAAAATATAAAACAAGCACACAAACAAAAAATAAAGACATTGTCATTATCTCATTCAGTGACAGTTTTAAAGTGTTTTTTTTTTCTCTCTCTCTTCTTTTCTTTTTCTCTTTGAGACAGGGTCTTACTATGTATTTGAGGCTTGCCTTGAAATTGCTATAAAGTCTAGGCTGTCCTCAAATTCATAATTATTCTGCCTCTGTCTCCCATGTGCTGGGATTATAGGCTTGTAATATTGTGACCAACTATGACACAGTTGGTTTTTTACATTTAAAAAATCAAAGTGTAGGGAGTTATGGTAAGCTTGTGGGATAGAAGATGTCTCCATGAGAAAGAGAAGAGTTAGCATAAGGAAAAAAAAATAGGCTTTACTCCAAACACAACGTAGAAGGGGACCTTTGAAAACCCACAAAGGTAGCGCAGGTTACAAAAAAGCAGCACCAGCAGAGAACCAGCCAGGTGGCTGGCTATCCCTGGTGGGGGAAGGGTAAACAAAAGACTCATCCAAAGGTGAAGGAGGTCACCCTGGTGGAAAAAGAAAAGGATTAGCCCATAGTCCTCACAAGCCTCAAATCCAGTTGTAGGCTTTGGTGAAACAACAATCCTCTGGTGGATTGGTCAGCAGTCTGGACAATATCATTCTGTGTGACTCAGAGGACAGGAATTGGGAACCACCCGGAGAAGGAAACCATTGCTTGACATTGAGCTTCCATAGAGGCCTGAGTATAGAGACAACCCCAAGAGAGGGAGACTGAATCTAATCAGTCACAGCTTGGGGTGTGAGGCAGCCTCTGGGGCAGTTGTGGAGAATGGGACGGCTGCACAATGACAAGCCAGGGGTGAAGGTAGCAGGTTTGGCTCAGGGAGCTAAAAGCAAAAGGAAAGGTAGCCTTGTCCTCAGAGACAAAGAGATTTCTATTGATGAAAAGAATTATCCTGGAGTTTGATGGCCCTGGGACCATCAAATGAAAGCTCAAGCTTCAGGGGTCTTCTTGATACCCAAGCTGCACCCCTCCAGCGGCCAGTACTAAGGGGCCTTGAAAGTACAAAGACTGGTCCTGAGCTTGCACAGATCTCAGGGATTTTCTTCCCCATTTGGGAGACACCCTCTGCTGGAATGCTAGCCACTGAGAGAGTACAATCTTGGGAGTCCCAGGGAAGGTGAGAGACCCTGTCCAGCCTACATACTGTAAAGGCAAGTGTGTCCAGCAGAGGCCTCCGATATGCAAAGACAGGAAACTACTAAATGAGGACAGCTCTGGCAGACACTGGACACTCACCCAGTACAGGTACAACAACAGCATAAACTGTCGGAACGATCTGACACCCTCGTTCCCCTCCCACCCCGTGCATATAGTGGCAGTTTCCAAGGACCAAGAAGGAAGCTGATTCTGCTCTGTCTTGTATTCCCTCCTTTTCTTTTACTTTCAGCAGTATTTTTAATATATTTTACTAAAAATTTTTGGTTTTGTTGTCTAAATTATTTTTGTTCATTCACCTAATACTGTTTACAGATTTCTTTCCCCATTGCTGGGAAGTGCTTTTTCTTTTTTGTACTTTTTATGAAGTTCTTTTTTCTCTTTCGTCTTCTATTCCTCTCCCCTTTGCCTTTTTACTATACATTCAGCGGTATTTTGTCTTTCTCATATTGTTTTTAAAATCCACACTTCATGTTCAATCCCTTTCTTCATTTACCCAGTTTGGGTTTTGAACTTTTTCGTTATGTGTTTAATACCGATCTTTTTTGGTCTTTATTTTATTTTACTTTTTCTGATCACTTGCTCTTTTCTCTTCTCCTTTATTACATCCTCCTCCTCCTCCTCCTCTTCTCTTTCACTCATTTAATCTTGCTTCAGTCTTTCGCTCTTTGCCCACCTTTCCTTTTCTGTCTCTGTTATCTCATTCTTTTACCATTTTCATTAGTTTTGCCATTTTTTGTTTGTTTTATGGACATTGGTGATATATTAGCTGGTTTTAATTAGTTTTAAGCATGTGTCTTATTTTGTGCTGTTTGATGTTCCTTGTATTATAGCCGTTTGTTTTAGTTGCTTTAAATGGTATCAGGGGATTGAGGCTTCAAAGACAGGCTGCTGAATAAGAAGATCCCTAAATAAAATCACAAGAAATATCCAAACCAACAGACATCCAAAACCACAATGTAGAAACACAAGAAACCTGAAGAATCAGGCAACAGGACTTCTCCCAAATACCATAACTCCTCAACCACTGAATTCAAACATACTGAAGTAGATTAAACATCAGCTGCATTTTTAAAAAAATTTCAAAAGCAATGGAAACCATAAAGGATGATACAGACAAGCAAAGGACTTCAACTAAGACCCAAAGAGGAAAATCCACACAACAGAGGACATGATCAGCAAAATGGATAAGAAAATAAAAAATCTTGATGTAAAACTGAACAACATAGAAGAAACAGAATCAAGGAAATGGAGATTTGATTAAAACCAAGCAGAAGCATTGGGAATGAACATGTCAAGGAAACAAACAAACAGATGAGAATGGAAAGCATCATCTTGAATGGACTAACCAAGCAGAAGAAAGAGCATCAATGATGAGTGGTGGACAAGACCAAGGAAGCACTGCATCCAAATATCAACAAGGAAAAATATGAGCCTGATGTAATGTCCAAGAACTCTAGGAGAGTACCAATGGTCTAAGCCCAAGAATTCATGGGATGGAAAAAGGAAATGAGATGTAACATTAAAGACAGAGAGAATCTACTTGATTAAATTATAACGTAACTACCCCCCCCCCCAAATACCTAGAGAAAGAGGTAGACATCCAAACACAAGAGGAATTTCAGAATTCCAAGTAGATATAACCAGAGAAAAGCAATTAAGATTTGAGGACTACAACGGAAAGAAATCATATTAAAGGTTTTAGAAAAAATGCCAAGTCATCTACAAAGACAAACATGCTTTAATAACATCAGATCCCTTAGCAACAATCTTTTGAGAAAAGTATGGACAGTATATCCAGCTCTGAAAGCCATCAACTGCCGACCAAGATTGCTATCTGCAGTGAAGCTGTCTCTGAGCTTTGACAGAGATGTGGACATATAAGACAAGCATAAGCTGAACAGATGACTAGCAAGTCAAAAATGCAAAGCAAAAGAGAGCAAAGCTAAAAACACCCCCAAGGAATATTCTACACAGAGGAGGAACAAAAGTCTCAATCAAGAGAGCACAGGAAAGACTACATTTACTGAGAGGAATAGAGTAAAAAAGAGCTAGGCAGGAATCCAGCATGTCCAAGGCACTAAACCAGCTATGAGCAGAGGCCGAACAGAACTAGCAAGGACAAGACCAAAAATTATACGAATTAATAAACATCTCTCAGTAATCACCTATTATAGATGATCTCAGATTGCCAGTGAAGAGATGCAGACTGGCTGACTGGGTTAAAACACTAGATCCAAGCATCTGATGTCCCCAAGAAACATCACTCCCCAGCAAAAGACACCCACAGCCCACAAACAGACTCAGAGGATGGGTGGCAATCGCGTGATTGGAAACGAAAAACAAGGTGTCATAGCTTTTCTGATGTCTGATAAAGTAGAGTTCAAACCAAATTTAGTCCGAAGAGATAAAGAAGGCCCCGCCACATATTAATAAAGGAAATATTTCATCAAGAAGGTATAGAAAATATAAATACATATACACTGAATATAGGTACTCTCAATTTTATAAAACAAACACCAGTAGACATAAAAATTTAGATAAATCCTGACACAATAAGAGGTGTGATTTCAGTGACTTAATTACATATTCACAGAGGTCATTTGAAAGAAAAACTAGTAAAGAAATGTCATAGTTAAACTACACTATAGATTAAAAGACTTAAGAAACATATATATTATTCCATCCAACAGATACAGAATATACATCAGCAGCCCTTGGAACCTTTCAAAAACAGTCCTCATTCTAGGCAGAGAGCAAGTCTTTTTTTTTTTTTTTTTTAATAATTTACTTTTATTTTATGTTCATTGGTGTTTTGCCTGCATGTCTGTGTGAGGGTGTCAGAGTCCCTGGAGCTGGAGTTCCAGAGAGGAGTGAGCTGCCATGTGGGTGCTGGGAACTGAACCCCAGTCCTCTGGAAGAGCAGCCAGTGCCCTTAACCACTGAGCCATCTCTCCAGCTCCAAGAGAGCAAGTCTTAGCAAATAGAAGAAAATCAAACTAATTTCGCATATCATCTCAGATCACACTGCAGTCAAACTAGAAATCAATATCAGAAGAAACCACAGAAACAGCAGAAATACTGAAGGCTGAATACTATGTTCATGAAGGACCAGTGGGCCATTCAAGAAATCAGGAGGGAAAAATTTAAAAATTCTTAAAATCCAGCAAAAATGAAAGCACCACTTATCAGTATCTTTGAGATATAGTCATGGCAGTTCTCAGAGATTTACAGCTGTGAGTGCTTACATTAAAAAAAAAAATCAGTGTGATGGCAGATACACAATTGAGTGATAGATCTCAAGGGCACAAAAACAGACAAGAGACGCCAAACCCCAAAGCAGTAGACAGTGAGAAATAATAAAGATCTGAGCAGAAATTAATGAAATGTGGACTAAAAGAAGAATACATACAATTAATCAAACGAAGAGTTGTTTCTCTGGGAAAATAAACAAGGTTGCCAAATCCATAGCCAAAAGGACCAAAAGAGTGCAAGAAAATACTCAAATTAATGACATTAGAGTTGAAAAATTGGATATTACAACAGATTCCAGTAAAATCCAGAGGGTCATCAAGAAACACTTTGAACATTTAAATTTCAAAGAACTGGAAAATCTAGGGGAAAAAAAGGATCAATTCCTAGACACTATGTTATGAATATATAACCGATTTCTACAGATCTATAATAAGTAACAAGATTAATGCAGAAATTAAGTCTCTAATGAAGGAAATCTCAGGGATGGAAGGATTCACTAGTGAAGTTTTTCAAGAAAAGCCAGTTCCAAAGATCCTGTTCTATAATTAGAAAGAAAAGAAAAATAACACTATGAAACAAGTATTATTCTTGTATCTAAAACAGGAGAGGGCACAAGAACAAAAATAGGAAGTGATAATTTCCATGATGAACATACATGCAAAAATCCTCAATAAAATTCTTGAAGACTTAAAGCTAGAGAAATAGCTCAGGTAGTGCTGCCTGTAATTCTACCTCCAGGGGGACATAATGCCCCCATCTTGTCTCAGGCATTTGCACGCATGTGGCATATGGATACAAGTGAATAAAAATAATAAAAAACACGTTCATATTCATTTTGTCAAGTTCTTTGACAAAGTTCAACAACCCTTCATGAAGAATAGCCCCTCCCAAAAAAACTGGTAATAGGAGGAACACAGGAAAGGCCATGCACAATAAACCTATAGCCAACACTACATTAAATGGAAAAGACTGAGCTCTCTTCCTCCACAATCAGGAAGAAGACAAGGGTGCTGCCCTCATGAGTCCCAGTCAACACAGTGTTCAAAGTCTTAGCTAGAGCAATAAAAGATAAAGAAGCAAAGCAGATGTGACTAAGAAAGGAAGAAGCACATTGTGCCGTTCTGCAGACAACACGGGCCTGTATCTAAACGACCCAATGACTCCACCAGAAAATGCTTAGACCGGATAAATATTTTCATCAAGGAAGCAAGATACAAAATAAACATATGAAAATGAGTAGCTTTTCTATATGCCAATACTGAACTTGCCAAGGTTATTATAGCAAGGGGAAAATCCTATTCACAATAGCTTTAAAAAAAAATTAGAAATAAACCTAACCACCCAGCCAAGGAGACTAAAGGCTAAGAACCTTAATGCTTTAGTCTTCAAAGAGAGAAACTGAAGAATACACCAGAACATGAAAAGACCTCTCACATACTCATGGATTGTCAGTTTCATATGGAGAAAATGGTTATATTACTGCAAGTTATATACACATGCAACACAATTCCCATCAAAATTCTAATTGGCATTCTTTACAGAACTAGAAAAAACTCCAAAATTCCTGCAGAAGCACAAAGACCTTGAACAATCAAAGCAATACTAAGCAAGAGCAATGTTGTACTGTCACAATAGCTGATCTCATGCTATACTACGGAGCCATAGTAACAAAAACTGTATGGCACCAGCAGAAGAACTGACATGTGGACCAGTGGAATAGAAGACACAGGGGGGAAAAACCCACAGAGTTACAGCTACACGTTTTGACAAGGATGTAAAATACATACTTGGGAGAAAAGGCAACCTTTTCAATAAATGGTGTTGGGAAAACTGAACATCAATTATAGAAGAATGAAACTAGACACATTATCTTTCTCCTGGTGCGTGCGCGCGCGCGCGCGCGCGCGCGCACACACACACACACACACACACACACACACATCAATTCAAAATGCACTAAAATTGTGGTATCAGACATGAAACTTTGAAATTGTTTCAGGAGAATATAGTAACATATTTTAAGACAAAGGCAAGGACAGGGACTTCCCCAAAAGGTCTTCAATAGCACAGGAAATGATCCTAAGAACTGACAAACGGGATTACAGGAAATTAAAATGTTTCCTTTACAGTAAAGGAATCATTTACCAGAGTGAGGAGATAGCCTACAGAATGTGAGCAAATCTTAGCCAACTGTATACCAGACAAGGAGTTTACATCTAGAATATATGAAGGACTGAAAAAAATTAAATATCAAAAGAATTCAGTAAAACAATTGGCTAATAAACTGAGTAGACAATTGTCAAAATTTCAAGTATAATTGCCTCATGAATATTTGAAAAAGGTTGAATCCTTAACCATGAGGGCTAATCAGATTAAAATTGCTTGGAGATCCTATCTAACCCAAGCAGAAGGGATGCCATGAGGAAAACAAACAAGAACAAATACTGGTGAGGTGGGGTAGGATAAACTCCTAGACACCGTTGGTGGGATGTGAACTCATGCAGCCACCGTGGAAATAAGTGCGACATACCTTACAAAACTAAAACAGGAACTGCTGTATAACCCAGCTCTGCCACTCCTGGGCACATACCACAGAAATCCTTGCACATCCATGTTTATTGCTGCATGTATTCATAGTAGCTAGGAAGTAGAGCCAGACTGATGTCCACCAACAGGTAGGTGGATAATGGGAACATGGTATATACACACAAATGAAACTGTGACATTTGCAGGAAAATAGGCAGAACTGAAAATCATTCTGTTACATGAAGTAAACTAGACCATGAAAGACAAATACCCTGTATGTCCTCTCATCTGAGGAGCCTCGTGTGTGTGTGTTATGAAAGTAAAACAGGCACAAGAGGGAAGGAAGAGCTCTTGAATGGGAAGGAAGGGAAAAAGGTAACAGAATCTATGTGACATGAAAACAGAAGGAAGCACTACTTGAGAGGAGGAAAAAGGACAGGGTAGAAGGGGATGAGGGGGCTGAGAGAGGACAGTGTGAGGAGAAAATGAATCAGAAGAAAGTGATGACACATATCTATAAAAAGGAATGAAATCTATTACTTTGTATTCTGTTTAGAAATGAACAAAGATACAGTAAGAATGCAGATCCCCATTCTGTCTCCATTCCAACTCTGCTTTTATCATGGCCTGCTACACAGTTCTTTGGGGTGCAATTGGGACCAAAGATTTGGGATTACTGATACTATGTAGCACTCTGTAGGCTTTCCCAGCTTGATGGTGTCTGTAAACTGGCCCCTCCATGGCCACGACAGGCATTTAATAGCTGTGCTTAAGGGTTTTAAAAGACTTTCCATCCAATTTTCAAAATGTCTCTTTAAGTATGATGATGCTATTATACTCAATCCTCATATTCTGATGAGAAAAGTATATTCTTCATTATATGAATAAACAGGAAGCTTAGAAAATTGAAATGACTGTCTTGGTAAAAGCCTTGATTGAAATCTGGGCCACCTGGACTCTGTTGCATAACTTCTTTCTTAGATTTATTTATTTATGTGTATGAGTGTTTTGCCTGGATGTGTGTGCACTGTGTGCATGCCTGATATCCAAGGAGCTCAGAAGCGGGTCTTAGATTCAGTTCCAGAGGATCCCAAGTTATGGATGGTTGTGAGCTACCATGTGGGTGCTGGGAACCCTTGACCATGGATTTTTCAACCTAGGCTTGCTTTGTTTATTTGAAACAAAAGTCTTGCTATGTAGCTCAAGCTGACCTTGAACTCAGAATCTTCTTGTCTCAGCCTCTCTCTTCTTGGCTTTATAGCACAACTACTAAGAACTATGAAAAGACAGAGAACTCAGGGGCTGATCTCACACAATGGATTCAGTCTTGATACTGTTTGGGTGTGGAGTACAGCTCTGCTACCATGCTCTACCACAGTGAAAGGACAGAATCTTGCCCCCTGGCTTTCCACCCAGTGCCACTGCGGCAACTAGCTACTAATTTTTACTTTTGATTCCGGCCATGCAAAAAGGTCTAAATCTAAATGTCTTATCCTCTACCTCATATTTGTTTCTCCACGGTGTTTGAATGTCATAAAAGATTTTGTCCAATTCCTCGGAACTCTCCCTCATCGTTATCAGAGAATGGGGGGAACTTTGTGAACTGATTATCAAGTGAGCAAATCTCTAGCCATGCCACTACTAGGAATCATACCAAGAGCTGGAAAGCTCTCTAGTACACAGAGTAAAAAGAACTCAACATTCAAAGCTAGTATCGGCCCAGTCCTGCTTTAACCGAGAGCGGTTTTTACTCTAAACTAAGACAAACAAGTTACTTAGTTTTTCTGTGTGGATTGATAGGGGACTTGAATCCTATAAGCTTATCGACAATCATCTATCTTTCCTTGCCTACCTTATCTTTTTGCTTTGGTGACGTTTACTTAAAGAAACCATGCATGGTGTGGTGGTGCACATCTTTAGTCCCAGCATTCCCCAGGCGAGGCGGGAGGATTTCTGTTGAGTTCGAGGCCAGCAAGTACTACATAGTGAGACCCTGACTCAAAAATAAAAAGGAAAGGAAAAAGAAAATGAACCACTAGATGTAAGTTTTGAATAACAGCATCGTGGATGTAAGGTGACATGGGCGTTACGAAGGCTTCATTTTGGTTGACAGAGCCAGAGTTAAAAGGTCCTATACAGAATGGTCCCAGCTGCTTCTTTGTCCTCTTACTATTGGTCCTTTTTTTTTTTTTTTTTCACTGTCTTCCATAGACAGTTCTTTCTCGGTCCTTAAAAGTGCCAAACACATTCCCTTCTCAGCATCTTGTCATTGCTGGTTCCTTACTTGAAACCAGATAGTTCCAGGACTGGGCCATTCTCATCCTTCAAATTTCTGCTCAGATGTCACTCTAGGAGGTCTTTCCTGGTCATCCCAAAATAACATCTCTACTCACTTTCACGCGCGCGCGCGCGTGCGTGTGTGTGTGTGTGTGTGTACACATGACTGGCAATCACACATCCGGCGCAGTGAAGATTTAAAGCATTATTTTGTGGCTCCTAGGAGACTACGAGGAGCTTCAGCGGGACACAGAATGGAGGTTGCTTTAGTCTCCAGTCCTTGGGAGCCCAGTGCCTCGCAGGCGGTCAGTAAATTCTTGAATGAATGAACGTGGCTCTTGGGGACCTCGCGAGTCGTTTCCTCTCCTTCCACCCCCTCCCCTTCCCAGAAGTCGTGGCTGACCGAAGTCAAGCGCTCGCGTCTCAGTGCCCGGGCCACGGTGGCACGTCCCTCGGGCCGAGCGCTTCTGGCAGGGAGCTGCACGCACGTGGAAGCGAAAGCACAAAGGGTGCGGCGAGATCGGGAGAGGAAAGTCTCCGCGGAGGCAGCAGCGGCCGCCTACTCTAGCAGCCCGGGTGCACCGGGGCCTTCCCGGCCGGGCTGACTCACTCCCGGCCGACCGCCTTCTCGGCCAGCGGAGGCCGCGTGCACGCCCCAGGCAGCGCCAGCCCGCACCCGCCCCTCTCCTCCTCTTCCTCCTCCTTCTCCTCCTCCTCCTCGCGCGCTCAGCCCGGGGGCTGCCCCGGGAATCTCCACGCGCGCCTCCGCTTCCCGGGAGCCCGCAGCCCCGGCCCGCCTCCCCGCCCCGGCTCAGCCCGGAGGACCGGCCCCCCCCCCCCCCACACCGCGGGCGGCGCAGGCGCAGTGGAGCGTGTCGGCCCCCGCTCCCGCCCCCGTCCACTCCCCCGACTGGCTCGCCGGCGCCCGGGTCCGCCGCGCTAGGCCGCCCGCCCCGAGGCAAGCGCCCGCCGCGCAGGGGCGACTGAGCCGGCGTCGCGAGCCCGAGCCCAGGGGGCGTGCGGCCTCCGGGAGGGCGGGGACGGGCTCGGCGGCCGCGCGCGGTGGGCGTGGCGTGGGCTGCAGGAAGCGGAGGGAGAGCAGAAAGCGGGCAGCCGCGGCCGTCGACGGCCTCCCGCCGCGCTGACAGGCTGGGCGGGCCCCGGCTCTGGGCGAGCTCGCGCGGCGTCGGCGCCTCGGCCGCGGCCCCGGGGCCGGAGGTGCCGGTCGGGGCGAGGGCTGCAGGCCACTGCCGTGACCGCCGCTGCGGGATGTGAGTGCGGGTCGAGCCCGCGCGGGAGGGCCCCTGAGGGCCCAGCCTGGCGGCCGCTCGCCCCTCCTGCACCCGGCCCGGGGGCTCCCTAGACCTCGGCTCGCCCGACGCGTCGCGGAGGAGCAGCAGCAGCAGCCCCTGCCCGCCTCGGGGCGCTCCTGTGTGGCCCGATCCGTGTCGCCGGTGGGTTCAGTCCCTGGCTGCTGCTGGCTGGGGGTGGAGGGGCGGCGGTTCTCCCTGCGATCCCTTCTGCTGCTCCCCGCTTGGCCCCTGCTACTGGCAGGGAACTTCGGAGCGGGTTCCCAGCAGCCTAGGAAGGAGTGTCTGGCTGGTGATAAATGTACGCATCCCCGTGTGCCCTCGAACCCGACCCCCTCTTCCTTATCCTGCTGTAAATTTTTCTAGGCATCTAAACAGCGCAGGGAAGGGAAGAAAAGAGCATCTATTCGCCCTGGGTTTCTGAGGTAGTGACTGCTGCTTCTGTTTTTAGGTTCCAGAAGCAGGCGACGGGAACAAGATGTGAACTGTTTTTCCTCCCCAGAAGAAGAGGCCCTTCCTTTCCCTCCCGCGACGGTGGGTGTACGAGCTCGGGGCTGTGTGGTCGCTGCAGTTAAAGGCAAGGGTGTCTGCGATCTGCGAGCCAGTGCCTGCTAGGGAAGCTGGATGCTTATGTAGAACAGCAGAGCTAATTGTTGCTTACTCCGAAAATGGCAGTGCTGAACTTTTCCTGTTGCTGTGGGAGAATAATTGGTTGGTATTTATTGTGTCTCTTGGATCCTTTAAGGAGCATTCTTGGTTGGTTTTACAGTGTGGCTTTGCAGAGAAAACAAATCGCCCCTTTCTCCTTAGGTAGCCCGAGCCTTAATTTCCAAGTAAAAAGAAAGACGTTTTGAGGGAACACATTGGTTGTTTTTGCTGGGTTTCTACTGCCACATTGAATGCTTCCTGTATTCACCTGCCTAAGCTTGCTATGTCGGTTGAATGTACGCAGTCTGCTTTCCGGTTATTAATCTGTCAGGGAAAAACTTCTTCTCTGAATGGAAGGATAGGAGCAGCTGAGTGTGTCACGGAGGGGAGGAGAAATGTGGAGGGAAGGGAAACAGAAGTAGGAATAAGGGAGTCGGAGGTTGCTTTTGGTTTCATAATAGGTTTGTACAAGTGAGCTGTGTACGCTTACTGCAAATATTCTGATACAATTCCCAGCAGATTTGAAAATGAATCATCAGTTTTTGGTCCTCTTTCTCCACGTTCTTCACCTGTTTACCGCCCATTCCAAGTGTTAGGATCATTTGGTTGTATGTGAATTTGCTTGCGCGTGATAACGTCTGCAGACTGGATGTGTCCAGGACTTAAGAGAGTACTTAATAAAAAACAAAGCATTTACCTGTACAGGAAAGCCGCAGTATGTGTTGGCTAGATAGGCGCTTGTGTTTATTTTTGCTTTTACAGAGTGATGTGGAACTCGTTCTATAGACCAGGCTGGTCCCCAACTCAGAGCTCTGCCTGTCTCTGCCTCCCCAGTGCTGGGATTAAAGGTGTGGGCAGCTGCTAACCACCACCTAGCTTGATTTGTTTCTTTTAGTGTCTTTTCCTTAGTGATTTGAAGGTGCCTTGAATATGGAAAGCAAACATGATGTTTTTCTCTACTTCACCCAGATAGGTTGTTCTTCAAAGATGGGAACCTTTTCTGGCAAAATAGGAAAGACCATTGGCTTTTGAGCTAGATCTGTGTGTGTACACTTAGTTTGGAATAATGGTGTTCTGTGCATTTAACAGCTGTCTTAAAATTTATTTTCTTAGACGATTTACAATTTATTGTCGTAGATGATTGTGTGAGGATTGGTAAAATGCATGCAAAGTAGTAAATGGTTTGGCCACTTTTTGGAAGTCTTAGCTACTCAGAGCTGGGCAGGTAAAGGAGGTTGCTAGCTGGGCAGTGCATAGGCGAGCTGCCAGAGGCATTTCTTCCTTAGAGTAAGGGGAAACTGCTTGCTAGTGTATTTACAGCCTGCATACGGAAGGTTTGCCGCCTAAGCCCCATTGTGCTGCCCTCTTGCGGATGACTGTGCAAAGAATTTTCCTTTGCTCCTCCTCCATAACATTGTTTTTCCTTTTTAGGCTCCTTCATTTAGTTCTCAGTTTCCCAAACTGTGTGCCAGGTGCCTAGAGCACCAGGGAGCTCAGGCTTCCACCAATCACTTGGGGGTATTTTCAGGGTTAGAAAGTTCCATCCATTTCTACAATGGTGTGTCTTTGTAAAGCTGGATTTACTAGGTGAAAAGCAGCTTTTAGTGTATGACAGTGGAGAACAAGAGATGACAATGTGGCAGTGCTTAGGATGATACCGAGGTTTGAGGATTTGTCGGTGCCCCAAGCAACAGTAAACCCTAAGAGTATTAATGCTAAGTTGTTTGAGCCCACTTTAGTATCTCCTTGGCTTAGAAGCAGCATGAAGAAATGGCTAACTTTCAGGAGTTCCCAAATGAAGATAGTTTGGGAACATCTTCATTTGATTTCAGTAGGCTTTTCTGATAAAATTTTTGATTCAAAGTGAGTATCAGTTCCCAATGGCTTATTGTAGTACTTCTAATAATGCCTATATGACTTCTGCTAGGTTCTCACATTATAATTATTCCTCTTGTGTGCTTGTAACTAGTCATTTCATAGCTTTTATTTTATTCTGCACAAGTCTCTTGCCACAGTGTTTTTAATAATCTTTTGGTCCCAAATGAAAACTATTATTTTGTACTACTGCTATAATTTGGATCTTGAATGTCTCTCAAAGGCTTTTGTGTTAAAGCCTTTGTTACCAGTCTTTGGATTGCAGGAGATCATGGACTAATGGACGGAGGAGAGATGCTGAGATGCCAGCTTCTCTGATTGCTTCCCCGCTGCCATGGCAACCAGGCCTCTCCCTGTCTTACTTTAATAATACTTTGTTGCCCAAAAAGACAGTTTTTGAGCCCTCTGCAGTTTCCCACAATTTCATAGAACAATCGCCTTATGTTTGTATTGTCTGTGTTGCTGTAGGTGAGACTTGCTAGTATTACCTCAGAAGAATCTCCTTTCCTAGTGTTCAGTGGCATTTTTCCTCACTTCAGGTAAAGTCCTTTCTGACAGTCTCCTTGAGGCTTTCTTAGGCCTTTATTGGATTTCAAGACAGGTTTTAGGTGGGTCCTTATCTCTTCCCAGCTACTGGAGAACTGTCCCTTAATCCAGTGGTTCTTAGAATTACATACAGAACTTATTGAAATATAGTTTGTTGGGTTCTGTCTCCAGATTTTCTGTTTCAGTAGGTCTGGAGTGGAATCCTTACATTTGCATTTCTTACATGTTTCCAGGTGAGACAGTGAATTTGATCCAGGAACCACTACACTTTGAGAATCAGTGATTTTGACTAGGTTGGCAAAATTTTTCTCTTAAAGGCCAGATAGTTTTTAACTGTGTTGGCCTGATCGTCTCTTTTGCCACTCTACAGTGGTGCCTTAGTAATGCAGAAGCAGTCATAGGTAGTACATAAATAACTGGCATGCTGTGTTCCAGTAAAGGTTTGTTTACAAAAAGAGCCACTGGCTGAATTTGTCATATAAACTAAAATATGAAAATTCTCAATGTGCATTTTTATCTAATACCACATTCTCAGTGAGTTACTGCTGTTCTTTTCATTCACTAGTTTAGAACAAAACTTATTGAAAGAGCTGTTTGTCTTTTTAAAATTCTCTCTTAAAATATATTTTCTTGAGCAAGTAACACATTTAATTTTTATAATTCAAAAGTAGTATTTTTTTCTGTGTTATTTTGTTTGTGAAACAGAAGAGGGTTTGTTGGATTAAAAGTGGTATGTGTTCCTGATTGCAACACGCACATGTTGGCACGCTAGTGTAGAAACACTAAATGCTTTTTATATCTCTACAATAGTGTTTTCAGGTGGTTTAATTCTAGGCAACTGGAGACATGAAAATCATAAGCTGATCATTTAACTAGCTTTCAATTCTATTTTGAAACCTGTATGTTCCACGTGTTCTGCACATTCTTTCTATGTTTTTTACACACTGGTCCCTGCGAATAATGCTGTGCTTTTTGTTGGCTAAATTCTCTTTTCCCCAATCTTTGTAGTGTGTGTGTGTGTGTGTGTGTGTGTGTGTGTGTGTGTGTGTGTGCACGCGCGCGCCTGGAAAGGCCATAAGAGGGCAGTAGATCTCTTGAAGCTATACTTCCAGGTAGTCATGATGCACCAGGCAGGGCTGGTAGAAATTAAACTTGGGTTGTCTGGAAGAGTAGGAAGCTCTTTTAACTCTGAGCCATGTCTCTTCAAATGCTTTTCCCTGTAAAGGTCTAGTTCATGTTTTAATTGTGCATGAAATGTCTAACAGCTTTCTCTGCTTTAATAATCATGACCATTCTTCCCTTGTCTCCTTTGCTGCACTTCAGTGAAGAATTTAGTGTTGGATTGTACACTAACTGGGTGGAAATTATAGGCTTTTAGGAATTGAGAGGGACATTGTAGATTTATTAATTACAGAAACGAGGATGGTAAGAGTCCCTTATCAAACATAATTAGTTTGCAATAAGAATTGATTAGAAGTAATTTTTAGTTCTCTTGGCTTCTAGTTTAATACTTTTGCCAATCTATTATGTTATTTTCTCATTATCATTTGTTTGAAAAGTCAAGTGTTTTAGAATTCTAAAGTGCAGGAGTAAATGTGGATAATATTAGATTTTAAAATGATTGTATTTGAGGTTTTTCATGTATATGTGTACATACATACATAATTAAAATTCATTATAGCTCCTATTTAATCTTTATTTATTTGACATCATTTTGGTGCCAGGGACTAGGAAATAAATAATTAATGAGACATCATACTTCTCACCTTCCAGAAACTTTCAGTCTAGTGATGAAAGAAGATCAGTAAACAAAACCATAAACCTCTGAGAAGTCAGAACTGATGGCTGCTGGGCAGGGACAGACGAGAGGGAGGCTGAGAACTGTGTGGTGATGATGATTTCTAGAGGGTTTTGGTGACATGTATGAGCATGGTCCAGACCATGACTACATTGTGCATTTCATTTTGTATGAGGAGAAATTCTGTAAATGTAGATCAGAAATAACTTAGATGCAAGTTCAGAATTGAGCACTTGAAACCACCTTCTTTTCAAGAACTAGAGAATTTGCAGTAACTTATGGCTACCTATCTCCCACTAGTGAATTTTGAGTTTATCTTTGCTTTTAATTTTCTTTTTGGTTTAATATATGTAAATGTGCTTAATGAACTATTCAGTTTTACTCAGCTTATATAAAATGGTTATCTTAAAGCTTACAGTTTTCTACAACTTACTATTCTATTTTTAATATTTATTTTGTTACACAAAAGCTATAGGTTATTTGAACAGCCGAGGAACATATTTTCTGTAGAGTGAATGCACCAAAATATATACTTATTTTCTTGACAATTTGATTGTTCGGGGGTTTGTTTGCTTTGTTGAGACTTTGGAAGTGGAGATGCTCCAGTGTGTCTGTTAGTGTTTGTGGGTGTGTGTGTTAGTTTCTGTAGGGTTTCTCACTAGGAGAATTGATCCTCAAGAGCCATTCAAGAAGGTTAAAATAACGGTGCTGAGATGTCTTTTACACTGCGCTGATGTGTGTACAGATGTTACAGAAGCACCGTGAGACGAAACTAACACAGCATGAATCAATGCGGTGGCTGGCACCAGCTGTAGTATAGTCATCGATTGGGTGTGTGAGTATGCTCCATTCACAGAAAAGACCAGTTTAAGTCACTTATGCTTTTGATTCTTTTCTGTAGAAAAACAGTACATTTAAAAAACCCAAATTCATTTTCATGAAACAAACATTTACTGAGTGCTTGTGGAGTTTTACGTTATGTTGCATGTGTGTTTAAGATGGTATGTTCCACTTAACACTGTTTTTTTTCTGTTATAAATGTGTAATTGAATCCAAAAAGTAAATATAAACATATGTAAAATATGGATGAAAATAGACTGACTAAGCCAGGCAGTGGTGGTGTATGCCTTTAATCCCAGCAATGGGAGGCAGAGGCAGGCAGATCTCTATGAGTTCAAGGCCAGCCTGGTCTATAGAGCGAGTTCCAAGACAGTCATAGCTGTTACACAGAGAATCTTGTCTTGAAAAACGAACAAACAAAAAAATAAAAACAACAAAAAACAGAAAAACAAGAACAAAACAGACAAGAAAGAAAGAAAATAGGTTGATTGCCAGGCGTGTGCTACTAGCTACTAGAGAGGCTGAAGCAAGTTCCATTTAGGCTACAGAGCATCTACAAGGCTAGTCTGACTAACCTATGAGACCCTGTCTCAGAATTTTAAAATCTTTTCAAAAAGGATTGGAAATATAAAAATCCGCGGTAGAGCACTTACCTAGCATGTATGAGGCTCTCTGTTTAATCCTCAGCATTGAAAATAAAAAAGCCAAGCTGAACATACCTTCATATTACAAACACAAGCAGTGAGAGCACCTTGCTGGCTTCCTTGTATGGAGACTTGGGGCTTTGTCCTGACCGTGTAACATGGACTGCAGTTAATTTACCTTTAGCCATTTCTCTCCTCTCAGTGAACCTCTCTCCAGATGCCATAGCCTTAGGTGAGTTACAGGCTTAGGAAGAAGAGTCGGTGTAGGTTTTCAGATCCTAAGATGGAGCTAAGAATCTTATTTTGTTTTGACTGGGTCAGCATCATATACCACTTCAGGCAGAAATTTTAACTTGGTATTACCAGAACTGGTTCTGTATATAGATAGCCAGGTAGGCTATATTGAGACTTACTACAAATTGTTAGGGAAAAGTGAAGACAATATGTGTATACAGTGTGTGTGTGTCTGCGTGTGTGTCTGCATGTCTCAGGGAGTTGGGATATGTTAAAGATTAAGGTGCCTGCAAAACACATTTCAAGAAAGATAGCCTTTTTAAAATTTAAAACAATTCGCCAGGTGGTGGTGGCACACGCCTTTAATCCCAGCACTCGGGAGGCAGAGCCAGGCAGATCTCTGTGAGTTCGAGGCCAACCTGGGCTACCAAGTGAGTTCTAGGAGAGGCGCAAAGCTACACAGAGAAACCCTGTCTCGAAAAACCAAAAAAAAAAAAAAAAAATTCATTTTATTTCAGGTTAAAAAAAAAGGTGGGTTCTTTTTTTGTTTTTTGTTTTGTTTTGTTTTTTGAGATGTTTTCCTATGTGGCCCTAGTTGGCTAGGAATTCAACAGGTAGCCTAAGCTGACCTCAGACTTGTGGTGGTCCTCCTGCCTCTGCCTCTTAAGTGCTAAGATCATAAGCATGAGGTACCACAACTGGCTTTAAAATGTTTTAAAATGAACTTTTAGTTGAAGTGTAGCGCAGTCCTAAGTGTACAGCCTGACAGATGTCCAAAACAAACACATCGCTATCAGTTACCAGTCGTTTCAGGAGTGCAGAGCAGTGCTAACATCCTCGTGGCCTTTTGTGCCTCCTGCTCATTTTCTGTTCCCTCACTGTCCTAGTCCTGTCACCATAAGCAAGAGCAG
Source organism: Peromyscus eremicus (assembly GCF_949786415.1). NCBI lineage: Eukaryota > Metazoa > Chordata > Mammalia > Rodentia > Cricetidae > Peromyscus > Peromyscus eremicus. The sequence continues at coordinate 32,974,013 of NC_081416.1, read as the reverse complement.
CTGAGAGATGTGGAAGTTCTTGAGAGGTTCCTGTAGAAGACAAAGAGTTGTGCTAGTAGAAATCGGAGTGAATGACACAATGGCAGCTTTGGAATGCCTGGTTGCTTAGACCTGCCTAGAATAGAAAGTCGGGACATGACGCTGTCGATTAATAGCATGCCGGAAGTTTTTATCATGATAAGTAAAAATAAGCTAACACTATTGCCAAGAAACTGGCAAACCTTGCTGCACTGAACAGAACCCAGTCTTACATTGCTAGATGGAAAGATATGACTGCAGACCCGATGACTGTGTCGACAGACATCGGAGAGCAAAAGACTACTAAAAGAGACATTTCAGCACGAAGAAATTAGTGCAGAAGGAAGTCAGAAGTTCACAAACAATGTGAACACAAACAGGTGTATTTAGCAGAATTACTCTTTAGGACTAACAATCTACTTTAATTGACCTTGTTTGTGTCTGTTCAAAAACCAACTCTTAGCTTTATTACATTTTCTATTGTTTTTAAAATTTGTTTCATTTATTTTTGTCGGCTCTTAACTATTTCCTTCCTCCTCCTAACTTTGAGTTTAAGTTGTTCTTTTTTTGTCGTCCTGAGAAGCAGTGTTAGTGTGTTTGAGACCTTCCTTTTATTTTTATGTAAGCACTTACTGTTAACTGCCTTTAAAGATCCACTTTTGCTGTGTTTAATTGACTTGTAGAACTAACAAAGACTACGTAACAAATTACAAAAATATTTTTTAAATCATGAGTTTGAACAAATTTAAATTCTTTTAAGGTTTTGCATATTTACTCAAAGATAATCTTCAGAAAACTTGTAACTTTGTATCTGTTCCAACAATTGCCAATTGGGTTTTTTTTGTTGTTTGTTTTATACACTAACAGTTTCATGATATATTTTTATAACTAAAGACTAGTTCTATTTTTTTCTTTAGTAATTAAGTACTTATAATTGTATATAGAAATATGTTTCAAATTATAATTATTTTTCTTTTTTTGAGACAAGGTCTCACTGTGTAGGTCTGGCTGTCCTGGAACTCAATATATAGATCAGGATAGCTTTGAATTTGCAAAGATCTGCCTGCCTCTGCCTCCCAAATGCTAGGATTAAAGGTGTGCACCATGCCCAAGTTATAATTCATATTCAGAGGGAGAGGGAGTCTTCTACATTCTGGAACTCCCCATGTAGACCAGGCTTGTTATTTAGTAGGTATTTTTCCCTTCTTAACTGGAGTACTTAGAGCAGTGCTTTGTGCATAGCAAATGCTTTAAGGTTTTGTTGGATTTATTTTCAGTTATTTAATTATTTTGCTTTTTCTAATGTATTCTCACTGTGTGGCCTTCCTCCTCCTCTCTAGGCACCACCACTCCTGGTTAATTGTTTGCTGTTATAACCAGTGTTCTCCTTATGTCCATGATAACATGTATTGGGAAGGTTCTCAAGTTTTTAACCCCAGTCGTGAAATATTCCAAATAGGCCATCTCGTATTTTAGCTGCCAGCTAGATTCTGGTATAATTATCTAACTACAATGTAAATGAAAAATGAAAATGTGGAAAACAGTACTTATTTTTTCATCTTCCATTATCAAAGGGCAACATCCTTATTTATGGTAATGGTTTTACAGATCTCCCAAGCTTGAACTCTGTACACTGTCTTTCACTCCCCTGGCTTCCTCCACATTCAGTTCGTCACTGGATAACATTAAGTCTTGTGTTTGTATTACCTCTCATTATCTACTCATACTGTTTGCACAGCAGCAGCTGTCTACCCTCATTACTTTACCTTTCTAATTTGTTGTTTGTGGTCTAAAGTTTAAATTCTTTGGTCTGGCGTTTGCTTCTTTCTTTAACTGTGTACTGTAACAGCCAGGATTGTATTTGTTGTGAGTAACTGGATGTCTGGTGGGAGGTAGATGGTTCCTGACACTGATTCAGCTGCTAATCATGTCCAGGTATGTTATCTCTTGGCCTTTCTTTCATGATTGCCTCATGGGTTTGAGGTGAGTACTCTGTCCAAAACTTCTTGCGCAAATTCAGGTAGAAAGAAGGTAGGAGGAAAAAGCATAAAGATCGTGCTGATAGGATGGGTCTCAGAAAGCTCCCCAGTAACTTCTTCAATCTTGTTTCCTGAGACTGACTCACCTGCCTCTCCATTAGTAAGGAAGTAGTGTTTGGTTGGGCACTCAGCAATGCCCAACAGATTGAGCTGCTCTTTCAGAGGAGGAGGAAATGCTAGCAGTCTTGCTGCAGATACCATCTGTGTTTGCACTCTTCCCACGGGGGGGGGGGGGGGGTGACTTCTTACTGTTATTGTTTAGCTCGATGAATTGTTGAGCTCATAGTGTACTGGTCCACTCTTCAGTACAGTGCACTTCCCTGGACTACACCTAAATCCAATGAAGTTTTCCAAGTCAGTTTTTCAATAAAGATCATTCCCATCTGAAATGTTTCTCCCTCCACTAAAGCAATTCTCAGGATAATTCATGTAGTAAGTAATGTTTCTATGTGTGAAATCTTCTGTTGTCTGCAACTGGTTCTAATGATTTTTAAAAAGATTATTTTATGTGTATATGTGCTTGCGTGCGTGCGTGTGTGTGTGTGTGTGTGTGTGTGTGTGTGTGTGCACCTCATGCATGCTTGGTGTCTGCAGAGGGCAGAAGAGGGTGTTGGAGTCCTTGGAACTGGAGTTAAGAGGACTGTGAGCCACTGTGACATGGGTGCTGGGAATCAAACTGGGTCCCTTGGAAGAGCAGTAAGTTCTCTTTGTGGCTGAACCCTCTCTGGCTCTTGTTTGTTTAGTTAACACTACACGTTTCTCTTCCCCTGTTAGATCTAGAGCTGGAATTTGATGATTGTCCACTTGAAGCTCTGGCATCTTGTGCTGTGCTCTCAGTGCAGGAATGTACAGTACTTAGTGGATCGCGTTGACAGGATGGCTGTCAATGAGACCTCTTTGTACACAAGGGATGGCTTTACTAATATCACTGTTGGGGGTAACTTTATTGTTTTCTCTATAGGCCAGTGTTCTGAAAAAGACTCTGGATGGGAATGGCTTGCCTTACAATGACAGAAATGGAGGCAACCTCCACATCTCCTGTACATCAGAATGGCGATGTTCCTGGAAATGCTAACTCTGTGAAGCAGATCGATCCAGTCCTTCAAGTCTATCTGTACCATTCTCTTGGGAAAGCTGAAGGAGACTATCTGAAGTTTCCAGTTGGAGAGTATGTTGCTGAAGAAATTTGTGTGGCTGCTTCTAAAGCTTGTGGTAGGTATTAAAAATCAACTTTCTTATTATGAGTTATTATTTTACTTTTGTTACTCTAATACAATTTACATCTGTAATTTATTATGGCTATTCACTGTGTTTTCACGTCATAACAATTACAATAACATTCTAGAATTTGAAGTGATTGCCATAGAATAGATGTCAAAACAAATTGAAGCCTGTAAATGTTTTGAGACCATAGTAGGTGACTAAAGAATCTTATTATGGGATATCTCTAAGTCAATCTTCTTTTTAAGTGATACAGGGTTTGCTATGTAGCCCAGACTGGTCTGGAACTGACTATTATATAGCCCAGTCTGGCCTTGAACCTGCCTGTTGTCTCAATCTCTCAAATTCTGGGATTACAGATAGGACTATCATCTCCAGCTTTATATGTAAATCCTGAAACTACATCCTGAGCACATGTGGAAGTAGACTATCAGTTTGCCAGAATATATATTTGGGTAAAATTCTTATTTATTTATCTTTTTTTTGTGTGTGTATGTGTATTTTGCCTGCATATATGTCTGTGTACCATTTGTGTGCCTGGTGCCTGTGGAGGCCAGAAGAAGGTGTAAGTTACAGATGGTTGTGAGCTGCCCCCCAGGTCCTCTTCAGGAACAGTCAACACTCTTAATTGCTAAACCATCTCTCCAACAGCTGGATAGAATTCTTGGATTAAATATTTTACAGCAATAGGCATCATCATTTTTTCTACTCCTGACGTTCTCTCACATCTCCGTGTATACATCTCTCTCTCTCTCTCTCTCTCTCTCTCTCTCTCTCTCTCTCTCTCTCTCTCTCTCTCTCTGTTGTTGTTTTGGTGTACCTTGAAATCACTTTTATCTTGAAACTCTAAAACAGTTGTCTTAGTCAGTGTTCTGTTGCTGTGAAGAGACACCACGACCACACAACTCTTATGAAAGAAAGCATTTAATTAGGGCTTGCTTATAGTTTCAGAGGTTTAGTCCATTGTCATCAAGACATCATGGAGGGAAGCATGGCAGCATGCAGACAGACATGGTGCTGGAGAAGTAGCTGAGAGTTCTACATCCACATCTGCAGGAAGAAGGAGCTCTGGGCATGGCATGGGCTTTTTAAACCTCAAAGTCCACTCTCCAGTGACACACTTCTTCCAACAAGGTCACACCTCCTGATCCTTTCAAATAGTGCCACTCTGGTGATCTAGCATTCAAATCTGTGAGCCTATAGGAGCCATTCTTTTCAAACTACCACAACAGTTTATCTTTTTATGGCCTATCCAGAATTATAGAGCTGATAAATTTTACAAGACTACTGAGATTATTGAAGAAACATTATGGTTTTTAAATTAAATATTTAATAAAAAGACCAGTTGATATTTTACTTTTAAGTAATAGTAGTATGATTGTATTGCTACAAGTAAGTTAAATATCTAATAATAGTTATAAAAATGGTAACACTAATTTGTTTATATGTATTAATGTTATGTAACAGTAACAATAATTTATTAACTTAGTTAAAATATAAATGAGGTTAGCTGATTAGTATAGGTCAGAGTAGCTGTCAAATGTAGAGAAAATCCCAATTTTCACTGAGCCCGTAACTAGATTGGTGTCCAGCAAACCCCACTGATCTTCCCATTTCGATTCCCCACAGAGCTGGAGTTATAAGCAAGCACACAGCCACTCCAGCTTTTTATATGAGTTCTGGGAATTTGAACTCAACTCCTGTGCCTGTGAAGTAAATGCTCTTACCCATGAAACATCTCTTCAGCTCTCTAAGAAGAGTTATGTTAGGAATTTCCAAAATAGCTGTGTTCCTAACTTTTAAACTAGTTTAATTTTTTTTTTTTTAAATAGGGCTGGAGCTGCAGCCCAGTGGCAGAACTCTAAGGCCCTGAGTTGAGCCCTGGCAACACTCATACATGTACATTTATAAACACAAATTTAAATATGAAATTTTTGTATTTCATTTTGATGACAGTTTTACCTCAGTCCATATTAAAGATGAGATAAAATTCTCAGCCCGTTCAGTATCACTGATAATTTTATTATTTATCAGGCTCAGGATATAGATGAAAGGCATAAGCACCTAAAATGTAACTATCCTCCTAGTCTATTTTATCTATAGCACTTTTAATTTTAGATGCCAGTGAATAAGGATAAAGTGTGTAGCAAAACCCGTTCTACTTCAGTAATGTTACAGATAGAGTTCCATTAAGTGAGTGGAGACTGGGAACAGTAGAACAATGAAGAAGAAAAGAATTATATAGGTGTAAAGCTAGATTACATAGGCCATTTCAAAGATGAAACCTTTTGTCTTTGATGAAGCCTTTTTTCTTTCTTGACATAAAGGTAAGTTAATAGAATGTTTTATACTTTTCTCATAGCTTTGTTTTAGAGGGAGTAGGTTGCTTCCCTTTTTCATGTTTAACACCCACCCACCCACCAAAAGCTACTAACAATGCTGATAATTTTAAAATAAGCATATAGAGCTAGAGAGATGGCTCAGTGGTTAAGAGCACTTGTTGCCCTTGCAGAGGACCTAGGTTTGGTTCCTAATACCCACAACAACCCATAATTTCAGTTCCTTGTGATCCATTGCCCTTTCTGACCTCCAAGAGCACCAGGCACACTTGGTGGTACACAAGCATACATGAAGGCAAAACACTCATGCACACACAGTTTTTTTTAAATCTAAAAAAAGAAGAGATACAAAGACTACATAATAAAATAATTAAAATATTCAATTTTTTAGTTTAAATTTATAAGTATTCTATGAAAATATGCTTTAGCTGGGTTTAGTGGTGCATGCCTTTAATCCCAGCACTTGGCAGGCAGAAGTAGAAGGATCTCTGTGAGTTCACGTAGTGCCAGAGCTATGTAGTGATAACCTGTCTTGGACTTAAAGCAGATACACACACACACACACACACACACACGCTTTAAGTCCACCAAAATCTTGTTTTACTTTGTTGAAATGCGCTGTAGTTAATTGTTCATGGCCCTGATGCCGTTGCCACTCTCTTGGATGACTGTGGCTTGGTAGTAAGGTACTGCTTATTATTTGCAGTGTTGGAGATTGAACCCAGTTTCTCTCGTATGCACCTCAGGTGCTCCTAACACTGAACTGTCTTTAGCCCGGTCGCACGTTTTGTAAACAGGAAGTAGGAGTTGTTAAACTTCGTTGTTCTTTTATAAGATTACTAGGCAAATTTTAGTCCCTTTGTTTTTTTTCCCATGAATTTTGTGATTAACTTATCATTTCTACATAAAGGATAGCTGAGATTTCAGTAGTGATTACATTGCATATATAGATCCATTGGGAGGACATTGCTACCTTTTTTTTTAGTGTTACAATTTTATTTTACAAAATTATCTAACTTAATTAAAAAATTTCACACAATACATTTTAATCATATTCTTTCCCCTCCTCCAACTTCTCCCAACTTCATAGTCCTTCTGTCTGTGCTGGGATTTGGTCTGGTTTCAACTTGTAGAGTCACAGTCTCTGAGAGTTTGTTCCTATGAGCGTCAGTCCTTTTCTATCTGGAAAACACTATTGGAGAGATCAACCATCTCTGGCTCTTAACATTTCCACCTCCTCTTCCTCATAGATACCTGAGCCTTGAGAGGAGGGATGTGATGAGACATCCTATTTAGGGTGAGTGCTCCCAAGTCTCTCAGGTGTTAGTCATTAGCCTAAAATATAAATTCTTCGGAAACAAGAGGGAGCATCAGGCAGTTGGGAGCAATACAGGTTACACCCTCTAGAGCAGTGGTTCTCAACCTTCCTAATGCTACGACCCTTTAATACAGTTCTTCATGTGGTGGTGACCCCCAACCATACAATTACTTCGTTGCTACTTCATAACTATAATTTTGCTACTGTTATGAATTGTAATGTAAATATCTGACATGCAGGATATCTGACTTGCAGCCCTGTTGGTGTTTGGTTTTGCGTGGGTCCGTGGAAGAAATAGGGTCATTCCAGGATGAATTTTGGCTTTGTAGCAGCAGTGGAGCTAGTTTCTGGTGAACTGACTGACTGACATTGCTTTGAAAAAGGCCTTTTTTATTGCTATACAATTTATACCTTAGCAAGTCAATTTCCGCATACCAAAAACACTTTAAACAAAAGGTGTCAGCGCAAAAGGTAACATCACAAAAGGCAGTTCAAACCCTGGGCTGACACTCTGGACTACAAGCCAGCTGCAGTACTGTGGGGAAACTCCTACTATATGACCCCCGAACAGGTTGAGAACCACTGCTTCTAGCATTCAGCCCTGTGTAGCCCTTATAATGGGATTCTTAGCTCTACAAGTGTTGCAGCTCTTATGTGCTAGTAGGAATTTGGTGTTTCTTAGCCCTTAGCAGCAACTAGAGTTGTAGATCCCAGACAGGCATAGGTATTGGGATTCCTCACCCTTGACAGTGGCCAGTATTACAACTTGGAGGCTTGGGGTAGCTGAGACCCTTGTCCTAAAGGTTTGACAGGTCTCCAGAAGGCTCCCAGTATCATGGGCCTGGAGTTCCTCTTCTCTGGCGCTTTACAGAATTCGTTTATTCTTGAGCCTCAGGCTCTGTTCTTTTCGTTCCTACTTCAGCTGTCTCCTTGGTCGCCTTTGTTCTTTGGAGCTGTTCTTCCTTTGGCCTCTTCTTCAGCTGTTCCGCATTTGGTTACACTGCTGGTGTTTACAGCTGAATCCACCAAGTGTGAGCTACTCTCCCACTGCTGCCCTGGGTCCTTGCCGTTGTTGTTCTGCTGTCTTGTCACTTCTTCTGTTACCAGCTCAACCCACAGGCCAGAAAGGGCCTCATGTTGAAATATAGGGGAAGTAGGACAGGTGATGTCTCTTAGCTGGCTCATTTGGTACAGCTAGGAGTGTTGGAATCAATCACAGAAACCTGGCATGTAAACGAAGGTTTGTACTTACACCAGTCACAGCACTGTCCCTTAGGTACCTGTCACAGTAGTCCTTTGTCAGGCCACCGAGGGAAGTGTTCTGCCTGGCCTGGTGGGAATAGTTGTTTGATCATCCTCAGTGAACCAGGGCTTATGATAGGAAAAGTCCAGCACAACCTTCTGAAACAGTGCTGGCTGAGACCACTTCAAGAGCTGGAACAAGCAGTTGTGTGGTTTTCTTAAGGAGTCCATGGAGTGCTCAGAATGGCCACTGTTGGCTAAGGGTAGTCCAGTCTGGCTTTTGTTAAAGGCAACCAGGGCAGGAAGGAAAAGTCTGACAGCTGCCAACTAGGGAGTCCAATTGCCTGTTCTCCAGTATCTACTCATTTACAGGAAAATGAGCATGAGAGGGAAGGGTTACAGTAAGAACTCAAAGGCCTTATCATTGACACAGCTAGTGAGTTTAACAGTGCTTACTTAACACGTTCTCAGTACCTCAGAGGTGGATGGCCTCTATTCTGCCTCGAGTGATTAATTCTGACATACTTGTAAAATTTTTCTTTTAATGTTCTACTTACTATATTGTAGCCAGAGAAGATAACTTCGGATGGTTTTAACTTTATGAATTTATTAACAGTAGTTTTGAGACTGTGTAAACTTGGAGTGTACTTTAACACTTAAAGATGTGTGTTCTGCTGTGTGGGGCAAAGCTTTTTATATGGCTGTTATAGCTAGCTGATTTGTAGGGTTGGTTAAGTTCTAGCCTTTACTGTTCTTTGTAGTTTTTCTGTCCATTGTTGAGAAAGTGTGTTCAAGTCTCCAACTGCCGCTCTTGAGCTGTCCTTTGGTTCATAGTGTGGGGAGACCTGTCCTGTCTTTTGGTTATGATGTCTTCTTTTAATGATGATATTGTGTTTTGTCTTTGTTAATTTTTCACTTTAAATCCTATTTCCTGGTATTAATATTACCACACCAGCTTCCTTTTGGTTATTATTATGTAGATTTTTTCCCATCTTTCTTCTCCTCTCAACCTGTTTGCATGTTTAGATTCTGAGTGAGTCTCTTATGGATGTCATGTAGTTAAGCCATGTATTTTTCTCCCTTTGAGAATTCTCTGCCTTTAATGGGAATTTGTATAATGTATGAATTTGTATTTGAAATAGTGATAGGGAGTATTAATTTCTACTATTTCATTCTTTTCTATCATATATATGTATATATTTGTTGTTGTTTTTCAAGACAGAGTTTCTCTGTGTATTCCTGGTTATTGTGTTTTCTTTATTGCCTCCTGTGCTTAATTTTTTTGTGGTATATAATTCTGAGTCTAACTTTTGTCATATATTTTTAGTTGTATTAGAAGTTATACTACAGCCGGGTGGTGGTGGCGCATGCCTTTAATCCCAGCACTTGGGAGGCAGAGCCAGGCGGATCTCTGTGAGTTCGAGGCCAGCCTGGACTACCAAGTGAGTTCCAAGAAAGGCGCAAAGCTACACAGAGAAACCCTGTCTCGAAAAAAACAAAAAAAAGGAAGTTATACTACAGATTACAGTTAATCTTTTAACTTTATAATAATCTATTTGAATTAATTATCTTCAATAGTACATGAAAGCCATGCTTACATATAGCTCTCTGTCTCTCCATCTTCATGTTCTACTTAACACATATCTCGGGGGTTGGGGATTTAGCTCAGTGATAGAGTGCTTGCTACAAGCGCAAGGCCCTGGTTTCGGTCCTCAGTTCTGATAAACAAAACAAAACAAAAATAAAAACAAAAACAAAACAACCCCCCCCACATATCTCTATACATTATATATCCACTGACATAACTATTGTTTTTTTATTTGTCTTTAAAATCAGGGCAACTTAGGAGTTACAATAAAAACCAACAGCAATCAAAAGTCTGTGAACTCAGACACTTCTCTCATATCTGACTGTGCTCACACTGAATGATTACATCACCTCTTTCTAATTTGAAACCCTTTTTGGTTTTTGGTTTTGGTTTTTTGTTTGTTTATTTGTTTGTTTTGAAGACAGGGCCCCTCTATGTAATCCTAGAACTCACAGAAATCAGCTTGCCTCTGTCTCCCAAATGCAGGGATTAAAGGTGTGTGCCACCATGTCTGGCTCAAAATGGAGCCATTTTGAGGAGAAAATAATTAGGCTAGGACATTAGACATAAACCAGAACTTTCTTAGTCCAACTAGACTATATGCAACCGTATGTATGTATGTATGTATGTATGTATGTATGCATGCATATGGTGTCTAAAACTGCTGTGCTACTTATTCCCTTTCTTTTCTCTGAATGTGTTACAGTTCCAGAAGCATTTGAAGGTAATAAACATGCACTTCCATGCCTATGCACTTTATACTGCTTTCTGGAGTAACGCAGCTAAAGCCAAAATTACCTTCAGCTTGTGTATCACTTCAGAAGCCTTTCTTGATGTTTTTACTCCACTTGCTCCTTGATAACTTTTCATCTCTCTGCTGTGCTTTGTTTTCTGTGTTCTTAATTATAACCACACTTGTTGGATTATAAATTCCAGTGTCATTTTTGTCTCATCTACTACATTGTAAGATTCCTAAAGTTACTCATTTGTAATACTGTTTCCCCCCTTTTTTGGAGACAGCACCATTTGGTTGCTCAGAATGATCTTGAAGGTGGGCTTGAGTTTTCTGCCTTGGACTCCAGAGTGGCTGGGATTCTATAGGAATGTACCACCATACACAGTTCATTTTTGTATGTTCAGTTCCTGCCTCTTACCTGTTATACAGATGCTGTTGATGTTTATTGGAATGATGATTAGTTTTCTCTGGAACATAAAGCTGAGTTACAGTTCTGGTAATGGCTTGAGGGGGAGGAACACACTGGAGTGATTTTGATAAAAAATAAAAGAATTTAGATTTGGCATATGGGAAAACAGTTAATGACTAAGGTTTCTTTGAGAACCTGTCTTATTAACAAATATATATGAAGTATAGTTTCCATTACTTATTGTTCTCTTTTAAGACAACTCTATTACCAAACTTTAAAGAAAAACAGAATAAATATAACTTGTAATTATAAACTTTAGAATAATCAGTAACTAAACATGACTTATAAATACTATATTATTTTGTTTCTATATGTATTCCTGTTATCAGATTAATTTCTGCCAATATATATTATTTCTTATTTTAACATATAACTAATGTGTAGAACTAGTATTCGTTATTTTAAAGGTCTCAAGGTGAGTGTGGTAGCACATGCCTATAATCTTAGCACCCAAGAAACCGAGGTAGGAAGGTTGTAATTTCAAGGCCAGCATGGGCTACCGAGTGAGTTCAGCCTGGTCTATATAACAAGGCCCTTCTTCAGAAAAAATCTTGGAGGCAGGAAGAGGGCTCGGTGGGTAAAGTGCTTGCTGTGCCTGGGGGTTGTAATTCAGTTCTATAGCACCCATGTTAAAGTTGGACATGATAGATTGTTCCTGTAACTCCCGGAGCTGGGTAGGGTGACACAGACAGATCCCAGGAGTTTGCTGGTCAGCCAGTTTAGCCTAAACAGTGAGCTCCAGGTTCAGTGAGAGACACTATATAAAGAAAGTGAAGAGCTATAGAGGATCAGACGGTGGAAGTCAGTTTCTGGCCTCCAAACATGTCCGTGCAGGCGAGCACATCCACACACCCAAACATACATGTAAAAGCACACCCCACCACAAAAACTCAGAAGCATACTGCAGAAGCGATCTTAATGATCAGTGAATATGAATTAGCTCTTTGCATTTTGTATAAGTGACCTGTTTGAAAAAAAACACGGCATTGTCTTATTCTTCAAAATCTCATGAGGTAAGAATAGTGATTAAAATTATATTTGGATGTTTACATTTAAAACCAATGCTAGTCTTTAAGTTAGGATTCTCTTTTCAGTGTTTTTCTGTGTAAAATGTTGGGTATTTCAGGGCCTCTTCTTGGACAGTTTCACCTCCTGTTTGGCCTTGTATACCTAGAACACAAAGTTCACAAAACATGGTTAGAGGGTGGAGGAGAGGCATGTACTTTCTGTCATGATAGATACGAATTCAGAGGCATGTGTTGTGGCTCTTTAGAGGATGATATTTGAATTTCCAACTTTAAAACATTTCTCAGTCTAAAATTAACAGTCAAAATAGTGTTATTTCCTCCATTGTGCTCTTGTGGTAGTTTATATAGTTTATTATTCACTGTAGCTTGAAGTTCATTTCCAGAGTGAACCCTTCCCCTCCTCTTGGCCATAATTTTCTTCTAATCCCCCATCCCCAACTTTTCCATTTTTACACAAGATTTTCTATTTAATGAATCCCCTTTGTTTTTGTTTTAAAGATAAGGTCTTATCATATAACCCTGACTGGCCTGGAACTTGGTATGTAGACCAAGATGGCCTTGCTCACAGAGATCTGCCTGCCTCTACCTCCTTAGTGCTAGGATTTAAAGATGTATACCATCATGCCAGGCCTTAATGAATCCTTTTTAACAACAAAGTTTCTTCTCTTTCTTTTCTTTTCTCTTAGTCCTATCCTGGTAAGTAGGGAAATAACCTCTTGTGATTGTTCAGATTTTTTTCTGTGATTATATACTACTCATATATTCTGCACAAATTCCTCTCTCCCCAACTTTAGGATTTTAAGTAATTGTATGAAATTGATATTCTAATGTGCACCTTGCTTTTCTTTAAAAAAAAATTGAGAAAAAGGTACTTAAGCCAGTGACTTTTATTCCCATTGTTTTGTTGGACTCTTTAACAGTCCAAAGTATGGGTCCTAGTGCCATAGATTTCCTTCTGCCTGAGATTTGTATCTCACTTCGTTGCTACCACACTACTCCCTCAGGAGTGCACAGGAGGTTGAAGTGTTTAAACATTTTATAGACACAAGTTCCTCAAATTAGAACTGCTTTCTCAAAAGCTACACCAGTTTGTATTTCTAGCAAAACCGTAACAACTAGAGTTCACAGTACTACTCACCAGTAGAAATCTTACTGTTTCTGCTGAACGAATGGTGTAAAGTGCTGTCATGTAGGACTCATTTGCATTTCCTTCATACTAGGAATTGCATCCTTGTCAGTCATGTGGATTTGCTTAACTAGGTATAGTGTTTTCATTTTATACCATTATTAATTTTTAATCTTGATTTTAAATTATAAAATACTTCAATTAATATTTTGTATATAAGAATAAAGTACAAACCAGTGTACTCAACTTTTAAAATTTATTATTTTGCCATTTCACTTTAGATTTCTATAATGTTATTTTGATATATTACATTAATAGAATTTCCTTTCTTTTTCCCTCCCTCCCTCCCTTTCTTGTTTTTCAAGACAGAGTTTCTCTGGGTATCCCTTCTGTTCTAGAACTGGCTCTGTAGACCAGGCTGGCCTGCAACTCATAGATCCACCTGCATCTGCTTCCAGAGTGCTGGGATTAAGTGTGTGTGCCACCATTGCCTAGCTAATAGAATTTTCTAATTTAGCTTTCTCTCAGTCCCATGACAAATGAGCAGTGAACTTTGTTGTGATTTTTTAAAGAAGGATTTATGGATTAGATTTGTTAGTACTTTGCTGAGAGGACCAGCTCTCAGCAGGTCAGAGAAAATGGAGAAAGGTGTGCTGTCAGTGAAACCGTGTGTACACACAGGAGAGTTTAAGCAGTCAAAACTTTATTCATTTTATTTTTCTCTTTCTGCTGCTTGTTCTATCTCTTTATTTTATCTTTATCCCCTTTATACCACCTAAGAGATTTTTATGCAAGCAAAGATTACCTCACAACCACAAGTTACATATTTTCTAAAAACAAATTAAAATCTTTACAAAAGACGAAATCACATTAAGATGTTTTCCTTAGAAGCCACAAGTAGTTAAACATTTTTCTTTGTATTAATTTTCCCACCATAACATCTTTACCCAAAAGCAATGATTCTTTTATAATTGATTAACAAAATTTTAAGCAAGCTAAGTATATTTCCACCAGTTCCTTTGCACTGGCAGGCAGCTGTCTGCGGTGTTGGTGTAGCAGATTCCTATCCTGTTTCTACTCTAAGAACTTTATAAACAAGTGCTCAGCTAACCGTCTGTCTTTCTTTACACACAGTAGGGTCATTTAGTTTTCTTTCACAATTTTGTTTTTTCCAAGGTGCATACTGAAACCTGTGATTAAGTCTGCAAGCTACATGACCAAGAAACTCAGGCCTAACCTTGGGGTATAGGGACATAATTGTTTTCTTTGGTCATCAGCCTGTTTTTCCACAGGTAGAATTCATGGATCTGTAATGCATGAAACTTCCTTGTTCTTATTTTTCATCCTCCGCAAATTTCATATCTAACAAAGGAGAAGGTAGCTTTTAGTCATTTTTGTCTTTTTTATATTTCTTATTGAAGCAATTGCTAGAATAACTTATACCATTTCCCTAATCATCTTTACTGTCTTAACCACCTGTATCTTTTAGGCTAACCCAGAAAGTTCATTTGAATCATTGATTTTCAACTAAGATCATTGCTCTTATAAAAATCATCTTCATTATGATCTGCAAGTAAATTTCCCAGTGAGGAGTGGGGTTTTCCCAAGAAACAATCACACTATGCTAGATACAGTGGGATCCTTTCACATTGTAATCACACCATGATAGATACAGCAGGAACATGACAGCAGCAAGCAGGAGGAGCACAGGATGCAAGGGGCATCCTGGAGACAGTCGTCTCAGGGCTTTGCCTCTCCAGGGTTTATTCATTGTAGCCTTGCTATTCAGTGAATTGAACTCCATAAGCTCCATTGCTGCCTGCAGCTGCCCTGACGTGGCCACGGACAGTACTTAGTTTAGGACTCTTGTATTTATTTTGATAAGCAAAACCATCACTTTTTAATATGTCTGTTTGCTCTGCTATCACAATCTACTAAATGTAAAATGTGCCATTTCTCTGTAGTAGTAGATGGCATTGCTTTTAGTTTTTGGTTGCACTTACATGTAACTTTTAAACCTCATTTTTTTTTCTTTCTTTCCTATTTTCCTTTTATTCTCTTCCACCTTTATTTTCCATTGAAAAAATGTAGGTAGGGGCTGGAAAGATGGCTCAGCTGTTAAGAATACTGGTTGCTCTTCCAGAGGACCTGGGTTCAATTCTCAATACACATGTGCAGCTCACAACTGTCTGTAGCTCCAGGTCCAGAGGTTCTAATACCTCATACAGACATATATGCAGAAAAACACCAATGCACATAAAATAAAAATAAATTTAAAAACAGAAAGTGTAGGTAGATTCTGTCTTTAATATTTATTTATTTTTTTACATCATTTTAAAGTTGTATTTTTCTGAAAAGTGTCCATCTTTTCAAATTTACTGCTGTAATGTTCTCCTAACACTTTGTCTTTTAATTAGCTTTTCATTATGCTTTTTATAAATTGCTTGTGCCTATTTTATTTCTTATCAGATTGACAATAGCTTGTTAGTTTTGTTAATCACTAAAGAAAATCAACATTTGTTGATTTTTTTTTTTATTAAATCTGCTTATTAACTTCCAGGTTTTGTTTTGTTTTGTTTTGTTTTGTTTGTTTTTGTTTTTGTTTTTGTTTTTCGAGACAGAGTTTCTCTGTGTAGTTTTGGAGCCTGTCCTAGAACTCTGTAGCCCAGGCTGGCCTCGAACTCACAGAGATCCGCCTGGCTCTGCCTCCCGAGTGCTGGAATTAAAGGCGTGCACCACTACCACCAGGCTGACTTCCACTTTTAAGACTCATTTGTGTGTATGTGTGTTGTGCAGGTGTTTGTGGGGGTCACAGGCATCAGATCTTGATGAAACTAGAGTTAAGGTGGTTTTGAGCTGTCCAGTGTGATTGCTTGCAACTATCTTGGGTTTTTTTGCAAGCACAATATGCACTTACTATTATTATCGTCCTCGTCATCATCATCATTATCATCATTGGGTTTTCGGGACAGGCTTTCTCTGTGTATCCCTGGCTGTCCTGGAACTCACTCTGTAGACCAGGCTGGCCTTCAACTAAGAGATTTGCCTGCCTTTGTCTCCTGAGTGCTGGGATTAAAGGTGTGCACCACCATCACCCAGTTTACAGTATACACTCTTAACTGATGAACTATCTCTGTAGCTTTTCTTCAACCTTTTATATGTTTCTTAATACATCTGTCTGCTGTGGGATGTTCTGTATGGCAACTGTGTTGCTCTGATTGGTCAATAAATAAAACACTGATTGGCCATTGGCTAGGCAGGAAGTATAGGCGGGACAAGGAAGAGAATAAAGCTGGGAAGTAGAAGGCTGAGTCAGAGAGACACTGCCAGCCGCCATGGTGAGAAACAGCATGTGAAGATGCTGGTAAGCCACGAGCCATGTGGCAAGGTATAGATTTATAGAAATGGATTAATTTAAGCTGTAAGAACAGTTAGCAAGAAGCCTGCCACGGCCATACAGTTTGCAACCAATATAAGTCTCTGTGTTTACTTGGTTGGGTCTGAGCGGCTATGGGACTGACAGGTGAGAGAGATTTGTCCTGACTGTGGACAGGAAAACTCTAGCTACATCTGTCCTCTAGTGGTTTTTACTTTTCTGGTGCTTGAAATCGAACCTAAGCCCTCACTCATCCTAGACATGCATTCCACTCTTCAGCTATATCCCTACTTTGTCAAATATCTGAAAAAGAGATGTTGATGTGGTGGCACACTCCTGTAATCAAGTTGGGAGATGGAAGCAGGCATATCAAGAGTTTAAGGTCAGCTTCAGTTGCATAAGGAGTTTAAGGTCAACTTGGACTACAAAAGACTTTGTTGCAAAAAGGAAAAAAGACAGAAAGAAAAAGTATTTGGGTCTGGTGAGATGGCTCAGTTGTCATTTAACTTTATAGGGCCCAGTGAGATGGCTCAGTTGGCTTTTAATTTTTTTTGTAAACTTTAATAGTGCAACAGATATAATTATCATATTGTGTAAAACTTTTTTTTTAATATGAAATGTTTCATTCCTTTACAAGTGTCCAGTGGCTTGTTATTATCTCAGTGATTTGATAATCACCATCAATTAAAATATACACCTGCACACATGTGCGTACTCGCACAATGTATTTTTTCCAGGGGTTAAAAGGAACTTGGAAACTCTCTTTACAAGACAGTTAAAAGCTAGATAAAGTATATTTTTTAAGTCTCCATGCAAGAATACCAGCAGTCATATTTTAAAATTAGAGAAAGAGGTATTTGATTTAAAAAGTGGTTTTAAAATATGGCTTCCCACAGTAGTTCACCTGAACTGAAGTTTCTGCTGCGTCTGAGAACTGTCACCAAGGCTCCATGACAGATTAGTGTTGTGTAAATGCTGTAAGCTATCTGCAGTCAGTTCTTATGCTTCAGTTCTAGGTATCACGTCATGACAGATGATGCAGGTTGTGTAAATGCTCTGCTAGCTATCTCTTATCAATCCTTTCTATGCTTCATTTCTAGGTATTACTCCTGTGTATCATAATATGTTTGCTTTAATGAGTGAAACAGAAAGAATCTGGTATCCGCCCAACCATGTCTTCCACATAGATGAGTCAACCAGGCATAATATACTCTACAGACTAAGGTATTTTCTTATATTAAGTGGTTTGCATGTTAGTAAAAGCCAAAGTGGGAGAAATTGTTGGCTATGTAGTGTGGTATCTAGATGTTTCCATCTGTCAGGATGCCATTTTATTACTTCATTATAATTAAGGCTCAAAAAAAAAAAAAAAAGAACAGATGAAAATGCTTGTGTGGAAATCCTTACTGTTTGGAATATTGCCAGTTTCCCAGGAAGTGTAATGTGTGTGCAATATAACATAAGCTTAAATCTCTTCTTTACGAGTACGTTTTTAGAGTTTAAAGTTTTTGTTTGTAAGATAGTTTAGTGATTTATGGCAATGTTCAATATCTATTAATGTTCAGAAAAATAAAATTCCAGAAGATTATTCTGTATAAAAGGGGGTAGCAAAGAAATAATTTTGAGTTTATAGACAGCTACAATTCTCCAAGCACTTATATGTTATTTAATTTTCTTATGACTTAATGAAATACTAAGAATTCCCTGTAAAGAATCTGATGGTATGACATATTACTCAGTCTTATGGCTTGGAAAAAGCATCAGAGTTGAAACTCAGACCTAGTTTGCTTCACAAACTACCTTCTAACCTTACATCTATCTCATTAAAGAGATAATAGTGTAATATTCAGTATTCATTTTTTATTAAGAAATTCTTTATTCATTTTATATACCAACCGCAGATCCCCCTCTCTTCCCTCCTCCTGCTCCCAGACTCCAGTTCAGTGTCTAAATAATGAACATATGAAAAGCAGTGGAATGGGCTGGAGGGATGGCTCACTGGTTTAAAGCAGTGGCTGCTCTTTCTAGAGGACTCAGATTCCATTCCTAGCACCTACATGGCAGCTCACAAGTGTCTGTAGCTCCAGTTCCAGGGGATCTGATGCCCTCTTCTGGCCCATACACAAAATAAATACTAATAAATCATAAAAAAGGAAAAAAAGCAATGGCATTCTTACATACAAGTGGCTAGTTGTAACAAAATAATGAAGCTTTTATAAAATAATTTTAAAGCTTTAACTATTTGGAATAATCTAAATGAGAAAAAATAAGAAACAATGTGAGTGTCAGAGTTTGCTTTCGAGTGTTATGATATGCATCATGACCAAAAGAAACCTGGGGGAGGAAAGGGTTTATTTCATCCTACAGCTTAGAGTCCATCATGAAAGGAAGAAAGGGTAGGAACTCAAAGGAGGAACCTGGAGTCATGAGCTGATGCAGAGGCTATGGAGAAACCCTGCTTACTGGCTTGTCTCCCCATGGCTTGCTTAGCTACCTTTTTAAGACAACCTAGGCCCACCTGCCCAAAGGTGGTATAATCTACAGTGGGCTGGGCACTCTCACATCAATCATTAATTAGAAATTATTTCACTACAAACCAAAAAAGAACCTAACCAGTACAATGGATAAATTAGACATCTAACTTGAAAAATGTGAAGAATGAGAATATAATATAACTATCCTTCAGTATCCATGGTGCACTGAGCTTTCTTGGCTAACAAAATTCATGTATGTTCAGGGCAAAGGACTTGAATAAACATTTCTCCAAAGAAGTGTTTGGCATGCAAATAGCCAATAGGCATTTGAAAAGATATTCAACATCATTAGTCCTTTGAGAAATGTCAATCAAATGCACAACGTGTTAACAGCCAATCCACTAAGATGGCAAAAGCAGAAAGGGCAGACAATAATAAATGTTGAAAATTATTTGTACTAATTAGAATGCTCATACATTGTCAGCAAGAGTAGGAAATGGTGTTGTCGCTTTGGAAAAAGATTGGCCATTTCCTCTAAAGATAATATAGAGTTACTAACATTCATCCACAAAAACACTGTTCACAGAGTGCTAGTCACGTTAGCATAAAAACAGAAACAACTCAAATGCTTTTCAAGTGATGAATAAATAAATAAAATATAGTACATCATACAATCCAGTATTAATTCATTAGAAGATAGGAATAAAGTACCTATATGCTATAAAGTAGATGAAACTTAAAAACATTATGCTAAGTAAATGAAGTCAGATAAAAAGACAACATATCATAGCAATTATTTTGAATATAAAATGAGCAGAATAGAATTTGTAAAAAAGGTATCTTGTAGCTAGGGGTTAACAGAGTGACTTACTTGGGTATGATTACTAATAGCTTTGGAGATATAATCAAAATGTAAAATTAAATTGTGGTGATGTTGGTACCACATTGAATACTACAAATCACTAAGCACTTTAAATGGACAAGCTTCATGTAGATGAATTATATCTCAAAGCTTTTACTTTTTTAATATATTTTATTTATATATATATTAAATTTTTTATTCTATGTGCATTGGTGTTTAGCCTGCATGTATTGGTCCATGTGAGGGTATCAGATCCTGGAGTTACAGACAATTGTGAGCTGGCATGTGGGTGCTGGGATTTGAAGCCAGGTCCTCTGGAAGAGCAGTCAGTGTTCTTAACCGCTGAGCCATCTCTTCAGCTACTTCAAAGCTTTTACTTTCAAAAGTAAACATAGTGAATTTTTCTTTGAAAGACACATTTTAATGTCCATTTTCCTAAAAGAAGGACAAATGTAAGACGAATTGCTAAATGGTCTTATTAATAAAAAAAACCCAGAGCCAGATATTGGGGTAAAAACTGAGAGATCAGGGAAGCAGAAAGAAGCCAGCCACGTTCTTACTGCTAGAAATCCTCAGCCAAAAAGAGAGACCTACTTCCTGTATACCCATGCCTATATGCCTTTCTGTCCCTGCCCTCTTAACTTCCTCTCTCTGCCCAGCTACATCACTTCTGTCTGTCTGTACAGACCTCCGGACTTCCATGATTAGTGTTGGGATTAAAGGTGTGTGCCGGGCGGTGGTGGCACACGCCTTTAATTCCAGCACTCCTGGGAGGCAGAGGCAGGTGGATCTTTGTGAGTTTGAGGCCAGTCTGGTCTACAGAGCGAGATCTAGGAAAGGCACAAAGCTACACAGAGAAATTCTGTCTCGAAAAACCAAAAAAAAAAAAAAAAAAAAAAGAAAAAAGGTGTGTGCTACCATGCCTGGCTCTGTTCCCAGTGTGGCCTTGAACTCACAGAGATCCAATGGATCTCTGCCTCCTGAATGCTAGGATTAAAGGTGTGTGCTACCATTGCCTGACTTCTATGTTTAATATAGTGACGGGCTTTTTCCTCTGATCTTCAGATAAGCTTTATTGGGGTGCACAAATAAAATGTCACCACAGACAAATTATTTGTTTACACAGCAAACTGCATTTTCAGAAGCGTCTATTAATGTTACTGGACTTAAGTTTTTGTTGACTTTTATGTCTACATTTCTCCTGTCTCCTTTGATTGATTCTTCTATATTCTTATACATTGCACCAAAGTGGGCTGTATATTGACTTTTCAGCTATTCATGTTTCATTTGCTGTTGCTCCTGGTGTTTTGTTTATTTGTTTGTTTGTTTGTTTATGGAAACAGAATTAATCTAGGTAGCCCAGAAGAGTCTCAAACTCTTGCTTCTCTTGCCTCAGCTTCCTGGGTGTTGGGATTACAGATGTGCCCCCACTGTGCTTTACTGTGTTTCTTGTATTTTCTACCTACATTATTATCATGCTGTTATTCAGAAATCCTCCTGTTCACAACCTGTATTCAACACTGCTATTTGTGTTTTCTAGCAATGCATTAATAACTTTTAGAATGTTGAGGGTGATTAAATGCCTGTGGTTAGTGCTTGAACTCTGGAAGCTGACCGAATGTTTCAATTCTCTTACAGATTTTACTTTCCTCACTGGTATTGCAGTGGCAGCAATAGAACCTATCGATACGGAGTATCTCGTGGGGCTGAAGCTCCTCTTCTTGATGACTTTGTCATGTCTTACCTTTTTGCTCAGGTATAATTATATTAATTTTTTTGTATGTGTGTTAAACCAGAAATATCTTCCTAGGTAGCATATATCTTAAGTAGGGTAAGTAAGCGTCATGTGGGAAGACTACAATTCTAACTTGTGCAGCAGGTATAGAGAGATAAAAGGATAGTCTATTTAATAATAATTTTTGATCTCATGAATTACAAATGTATTATAATGATTCCTTAAATTGACCCTTTTGAAATCATTTTCTTTTTCTTTTAGGATTTAGGTCATTTTAAGGATTTTGAAAAAAATGTAGAATAAATTTAACAACACAATTCATGTGGCCATTAGATGGTAAAATTTTTTTAGAGTTTTTAAAAATAAATTTTGGCTAATTTCAGGTATAAATGGTAGGCAGTAAAATGTACCAGGAGGAAGTAACATAAAAAATGATGCTAGGCGATTGTGGTACACGCCTTTAATCCCAGCACTGGGGAGGCAGAGGCAGGTGGATCTCTGTGAGTTTGAGGCCAGCTGGGGCTGTTACACAGAGAAACCCTGTCTCAAAAAAAACCCAAAAAACAAAAAAAAAGAAGGAGGGAAGAAAGAAGTGAATTAGTGAATTATGGAGCTGTGATAGTTGGTAGGCTTCTCTCGGTGGGAGGG
This sequence comes from Peromyscus eremicus, assembly GCF_949786415.1. NCBI lineage: Eukaryota > Metazoa > Chordata > Mammalia > Rodentia > Cricetidae > Peromyscus > Peromyscus eremicus. The sequence continues at coordinate 32,951,794 of NC_081416.1, read as the reverse complement.
TGGTGTCCACATGTTGATTCTTAGAGAGCTGAGTTCCTAGTTGTCCACTAGGACTCTTACTATAGACTTCTGTAGTGTTATTTGAACATTTCAAAATATATTCTTCTCTATCACCTTGAATTAAACAGCACTTGAAATATTTGCTTATTAAATTATTTTATTTTCATGGACTTCTAGAATAGCATGAACAGAAGTTAAAGAAAGCAGAGAAATGGTAACTAGTTCCCTTGGGTGTCTGTTTCCAGTGTGTCAGGTTAAGGATTTCCAGTGAGACTTATTAGCAACAAAGGCAAGAACACACAGCTTCACAGCTCACATTTCCAGTCTTGTAAAACCTGTTAAGTCTATAAACAAAAACTGAAACATAATTCTCTTTGAGGACATAGGATCATCGAGTTTTTTCATTATGGCAAAGTGTACATAATGCAGTTTTAAAAGTGTACCGTTTTTAAATGTATTTTAATGCTCAATTCATTAAGCACATTCACCACCTCACAACCATCACTACTATCCATCTCTAGAACAGTGTTCATCTTCATGCCTTTAAACAATAACTCTCCACTTCCCCCACCCTTGACAGTTTACCATTCTACCTCCTGTGAGGTAGAATGTTGGTTCATCTTAGTACCTTGTGTAGACAGATGGCATTATACATGGCATTTGTGTGTCTGGCTTATTTTACTTAGCACAGTATCTTCAAGGCTGGCATTCTACTATGGTGGCTGCTTTCTTATTTGTCTGGCCAACACAGATACAAAATTGCAGTTATTCAAAAGGGGGAAAAACTGTTAATTAAATGAATTTGATAAATGAAATTTTGGTAGGCACATATGTGATTTTAAACAATGCTGGTTTAATGACTTTGTTTTGACATTTGAGACTGATTTGTAACTTCTCCAATGGCTATTTGTTGGTTTATTCATTAGTAGTATTCCCACTAGTTTTTTAAGCACTTATTTTCTTTTGGTTATGATTTCCATGGAATTTTCTGATGCGCAAAACTTAATTACCTACTGGTTTTATATGGTAACAGAACAAACACTGTAGAGAACTATTTGCTATTACAGAGCAAATAGTTCTCTACAGATCTTAGCTAAAGAGAATAACTTGCCAGTTTTAAGTGTGAGGAAATATGTTTAAAATTGAGCAAAAATGGGGCTAGTGAGATGGCTGTGTGTGTAAAGGCACTTGCTGCCAAGCCTGCTGACCTGAGTTTGATTCCCAGAACTCTGATGGTGGAAGGAGAGAACCAATCCTGAAAGTTTTCATCTGACCTCCACATGCATACCTCAGCACTTGGCATATTCATATTCATTCTTTATCAGTCTCTCCCTTTCTCTGTCTTTATCTCTGTCTTCCCCTTTCCCTCCCCCCGCCGTGTGTGTGTGTGTGTGTGTGTGTGTGTGTGTGTGTGTGTGTGTGTGTGTACATGTATGTACATATATGTGTAGAGACTAGGGGTTGACATCTGGTGTCTTCCTCAGTCGATTTCACCTTATACTTGAAGTGGGTCTTTCATTGCACTAGGAACTCACCAGTTGACTAAAACGGCTGCTGTTAAGCTGCAGACATTATCCTGTCTCCTTTTCTTCAGCACTAATATGAAGGTGGTGCCCCTGCACCTGACTTTTCATGGGGTTTGTTTTTGTTTGGTTTGGCTCTTTTGGGGGCCCACTACCCAGTTACTAAATAAATCTCACATGGAGGCTTATTCTTAATTATGAAGACCCAGTTTTAGTTTGGCCTGTTTCTTGCCAGCTTTCCTTAACTTAAATTATCCAGTCTACCTTTTGCCTCTGGGCTTTTCCTGTTCTCTTACTTCTCTAAATCTTACTCTTTTTTTTTTTTTTTTGAAAATTAAAATCATTTTATTAAATTGTGGGTAAAGTTGATTAAATGTTAATTATATTAACCAGGAAAAAACATCAGGAGACATAAATTTTCCATATAAAAACAAAACATTATTACAATAGGTTCAATATACACAAAGAGATATCAAGAAAAATTTTTGGAGGCCAAGCAGTGGTAGCACATGTCTTAAATCCCAGCACTCTTACTCCATCGCTTGCTATGTATCTGGGTGGCTGGCCCCAGGAGTCCTCCTCCTTCTCTGGCTACTTCTTTCCTCCCAGATTTCTCCTTCTATATATTCTCTCTGCCTGCCATCCCTGCCTATCCTTTCTCTTGCCTTGTTATTGGCCAGTTCTTTATTAAACCATCTGATGTTTCAGGTAGTCACAGTAACACAGCTTCACAGAGTTAAACAAATGCAATATTAACAAAAGTAACACACCTGAAAATAATATTCTACAACTTGGTATTCTACAGCTTGGGTGCTCAGGAGCTGGACTGGGTCTTCATGCTTGCACAGCAGGACTTTAGGTGGCACTGAGTCATCTTCCAGCCCATTTCTCATTCCTTTGTTTCTTATATGTTGACTTGCAATGTCCTCTGTTTCTTGTAGCATCTAAACCATATATGCTGAGTACACTTTGTTTTCTCCAAGCACATCTACTGTTTTTTACTATCCTAGCAGGAAAAGAGACATGTCAAGACAAATGCTTTGAAAAATGAAACAAAACAAAACAAAAACTTCCACTACTTCTAAGTCGTTCAAGAATACTGTCAGCCCTGGTCCCAGGCAAACTGCTAGTTTCAATCTCTGAGTGTTCCCTGTGCTTTCTTTCTGTCTCATTCTTTCCATGTCTTTGCTCTGGTTTGTGTCCATTAATAATGTCTTCATCATTTAAAGATCACATGAAGGCTCAGATCTTCCACGAAACCTTTTAATTATGCCAACTGCACACAATTTTAACTGCCTCTAAGGTTCCTAAAGTGGCTGTTGTGTGGTACTTCATATTATATTACCTGGCGTTGGAATGATCTGCTTTTCTGTTTAGCTTCCAAGAAAATTTCTGGTCTTTTTGATGTCTTGAGACCACATCCTGTGTTTGTTTATATCCCACACAAACTCTAGTTCAGTGCCTTCAGTATGAATTGAAATCAGTGTACATTTGATTAATTAATATTTATTTTAGTTTAGGTATTTTTGTGTTCTTAAGATAAATCTTGAAAATATAAACTGTGAGATAAGCTATGAGCCTAACTCAAGTTCTCTTTGTACATGAACCTTTGCTAATGTTTTGTGGTGAATGATGTACAAATGAACGTAGGAGTTAGTTTTTGACTTTTTTTTCCCCCTGAGACAGAGTTTGTAGCTTTGGAACCTATCCTGGAACTCACTTGGTAGACTAGGCTGGCCTCGAACTCACAGAGATCTGCCTGCCTCTGCCTCCCGAGTGCTGGGATTAAAGGTGTGCACCACCACCACCTGGCTAGTTTATGACTTTTAAATGCATATTGTAGAAAATAATTTATAGGATATAACATAACTAAATGTGATAATGAAACTGGAGACATTTCCTTACCCCCCCCCTTTTTTTTCAGTGGCGGCATGATTTTGTGCATGGATGGATAAAAGTACCTGTGACTCATGAAACTCAGGAAGAGTGTCTTGGGATGGCAGTATTAGATATGATGAGAATAGCTAAAGAAAAGGACCAAACTCCACTGGCTGTCTATAACTCTATCAGGTAATTTTTGTACATCCATACATAACAAGTCTACAGATTTAGATATTTTATATAATTTACTTGTATTTTCGGTGTTTGCCCATACATTTTGATATATAGTAAAAAATAGTGAGACTAGAGAAATGGCTCAGTGGGTAGCAGTACTCACTGCACAGCCACAAAGACCTGAGTTCATATCTCCAGAACACGTAAAAGCAGATGTGATAATGTACATCTATAACTGCAGTGTTGGGTAGGTGGAGACAGATCTCAGGGTGTTGCAGTCAACACAGTGAGACAGATCCAGGTTCAGTAAGAAACCCTGTCTTGTAAAATAAGGTGGATGGGCTAGAGAGATGGCTTATCAGATAAAGGTGCTTGCCACACCAGCGTGGTGACCTGAGTTTTATTCCTGAGGCCCACATAAAGGTGGAAGGAGAGAACTGACTCCACAGAACTGTCCTCTGACCTCCAGGCAAGTGCTATGGCAGTGGGACCCCACATACATCATTCGCATACCCACAGTAACATTAAATAACTTTTAAACTAGGGTCTGGAGAGATGGCTCAGCAGTCACGAGCACGGGCTGCTTTTCCAGGGGACCCCGTTTGATTACCAGCACCCACATAATGACTCAAAACCAACTGTAACCTCAGTCCAAGGATATCTGATGCTCTCTTCTAGCCTTTGTAGGTACTGAATGGATGTGATATACATGCAGGCAAAATACCAGTGCACACAGAATAATAAAATATTTTTAAATTAACAATGAATTAGGGGGGCAGTGATAAAGACCCACCTTGGCTTCTGACCTCCACTGGAGGATGCACACAGCAAGTACACCAATACACATAGGTGTACTCTTCTGCATATACCACACATACACTCAGAAATTAGATGAAAAATTGTGGAGGTACACTTTTTTTTAGTATAGCTCATACTCTGTGAGAAGAAATTGAGTTGTACAGAATATCACAGGTGTTCATTATTTGTTTTACATGTTTTGAAAAGACTAAGTTCAGAATGATGGGAGAAATACTTGAAGGGATAATTTTAAAATTAATATGTCCTATTCTAATCTCTGTTGTCACTCAGAATATTTATGCATCAAATGAAGGGTTTTTGCATATATATCAGATGGTGGTTACATCAACTTACTTCACTTGATTGTAGAACATCCTTATTGTGGGGAAAGGAATTAATCTCCCAGTTTTGTTTTGCATGTGCTCGTTATTTCTAGCTACAAGACATTCTTACCAAAGTGTGTTCGAGCAAAAATCCAAGACTATCATATTTTAACCCGGAAGCGAATAAGGTACAGATTTCGCAGATTCATTCAGCAGTTTGGTCAATGCAAAGCCACTGCCAGAAACCTGAAACTTAAGTATCTTATAAACTTGGAAACCCTGCAGTCTGCCTTCTACACAGAGCAATTTGAAGTAAAAGAATCTGCAAGAGGTCCTTCAGGTGAGGAGATTTTTGCAACCATTCTAATAACTGGAAACGGTGGAATTCAGTGGTCACGAGGGAGACATAAGGACAGTGAGACCCTGGCAGAACAGGTAATCCTTACTGATACGTTCTTGTTCCTTTGTGTTAAGAACAGTTGCCGTAACGCAAACTGACTTTAGGTGCTTGAGGACATTCTTGATTTTCTCTGCTGATAGAAACTTCATTTGTGTAAAGCCATCAAAGTTGTAACTGTAGTTCTTAAGTGTTTTATTAATTTTTATGACAAACTAATTAGTAATGACTTTCTTACAGTTTCTGAATAAGATTGAATTGTCTAAGTGATTTTAAGTTAACTCTGTTTCCTTTATTCTTTCACTGTTGACATTTAAACATAGTCATAAAGCTAATTAAATGAAAAACTTTAACTGATTTTGATAATTAATTAGTTTTATTATATTTGCATTACAGCATTTAAATTTTTTCACATGTATCAGTCATATATTGTTTGAGAGATTTAATATTATCATTTTTTTTAACCACAGTTGATAATTCTCCAATTTTCTGATATTCTTTTTAATATTAATTGGGTTAAGTTCTAAATCACATGAGGTTCCTGTCATGTTTTAATGCTCTCATTTTTAAGTCAAAGCAGGCTATATAAACATAGTCATAGGGCTCAATTCTTAGGAGATGTAATCACATTTAATGCCTATACATTGCTATCAATATCTTTAAAGAACTGTGACTATCTTCACCTCCTAATCCTTGTTTGAAATGGCATTATAACTGTTTAAATGCTCTTGGTTACAGGATTTACAGGTATATTGTGATTTTCCTGATATTATTGATGTCAGTATTAAGCAAGCAAACCAGGAATGCTCAAATGAAAGTAGAATTGTAACTATCCATAAGCAAGATGGTAAAATTTTGGTAAGTTTGTATTATGCATAAGAAGTGGTTACAGCTGGGCAGTGGTGGCACACGCCTTTAATCCCAGCACTTGGGAGGCAGAGCCAGGCGGATCTCTCTGAGTTCGAGGCCAGCCTGGGCTACCAAGTGAGTTCCAGGAAAGGCACAAAGCTACACAGAGAAACCCTGTCTCGAAAAACCAAAAAAAGAAGTGGTTACATTTTAGAATTTTTCAGAAGTGTTTTAGAATTATTTAGGTATTCTGGTTATAGTTACAAGTATGATTAAAAAAAAAAAATCCACCAGCCCAGCAAGTGTCTTATTGTGTGCATGTTTTTGTACTACAAATATTTATATAATTAAAAGCCCCAGTTACTTATTCTCTTTTGCCAGTTATGGGTTGCATTTAATTCCCTCTTGTTCAGACTTCAGCAGTCTGTGGGATTAAACGAGAGGCAAGGAAGCAGGAAGAAGCCTTTCTCCCTGTTCCCCTTGAAATCATCATTTCCTTCTGTTGAATCTCTTGGTGTTCTGAATCCCATATTGTCTTGTTTTCCCATGTATATCAACTGTAGTACCTGCTGATATTCTCCTTGAGATTGTAGCAATTTAGAAATTAATTTAGGATTTTTGTTTGTTTTGTTTTGTTTTTATTATTTCTAAGACAGGTTCTCACTATGTAGCTTTGGCTGTGTTGGAAATCACAGAGATCCGCCTGCTTCTGCCTCTCCAAGTGCTGGGATTAAAGGTGTGACCACTGTGCCCAGCTTAGGATATATATTTATATTTTTATGATTTTGAATTTCTTTACCCAAGAACATAGTTCATTTTCTATGTATTCAGAAAATATGTTGCATTGTACAAAAATATTTTGAAACTTCTTATGATCATTTTCAACTTTTTAGTTAAGTTTAATTCAGTATACTACATATTTACAGCTATAAGTTGAGCTTTATTTTTAAATTATTCAGTTACATTGATTATTTTGATATATGGAAAATAGATACTTTTTAGTATGTGTATTCCTTTTCCATTAGATAAAATGTTAAATTTTTGGCTGATTGTATATTCATAAATATATATTTTAATAAAAATCACAATGTAGTTCCATATTCTAACCTTTTAGTTTTTACATGTACATTATCCTGAGAAGTATATAAAAATAAATGTTCGTATTTATAATTAATCTTAACCTTTATATAGATTAGATTTCTAATTGAGTCTAGCAGGGTCATTGAGGAATATAGTTAAATTATGAATATTGACTGACTATAACTGGGAAGTTTGTTAAGCTCATATTTGGGAGGGTCTTAAGGATATATAGATATAAGAATTTATTAGCTCAGGCTGGGTAATTGGAAGTTATAAAAGGTATTTGTACAAATAGAACTTAATTTATTTTTAATTATGTGGTTTTTTTTCTGCTTAGGAAATAGAGCTTAGCTCGTTAAGAGAAGCCTTGTCATTTGTGTCCTTAATTGACGGCTATTACAGACTTACTGCGGATGCACACCATTACCTCTGTAAGGAAGTAGCCCCTCCGTCTGTGCTGGAGAACTTGCACAGCAACTGCCATGGCCCCATCTCGTGAGTAGTCCGTATTTCAAAGTATACTGGCAGGAACTGGCTCGGTGGGTAAGAGCACTTGCTTTGCAAGCAGAAGAACCTGAGTTTGAATTCCAGGCATTCATGTAAAAAACTGGACATAGCTGTATGTACATGATTCTAACATTCGGGAACAGAGACAGCTGAAAGCTCCTGGTTCAGTGAGAGACCTTTTCTTATGACAGTAAGACAGAGAATATAAAGGAAGAATTGTAATATATAAAGAATTATAAAGGGACACTGAACATGTCCTGGTCTCCAGAGAGAGAGACATTTTTCTGAAGTGAATATACAGTCAGTCAGTCCTCCTCATCTGCAGATTCCACGTTCATGGTGGGATCAGCTGTTCTTCCAAACTTGGAGTTAAAGAATAGTGTCTACCTGGGGCTGCAGCTTAGTGTTCAGTCACTCTCTAAGCACTGAAAACAAACAAACAAATTAGAACATTCTCCCATGTATGTTGTACTAACGTTGAAGTACCGTGAAGGAAGCACAGTGCTAAATTTGAAATTCGACATTATTTTTGAGTAGTCCAAACTCTACTGAAACTTAAACACAAAATGTGTGTTATACCCACATTTCAAGTTTAGTACTGTGTAGTGGAACTCCACAGTGCTGAAAAGGTTGTCTTTGGACATTCTAATATAGTTTGAATTTTATATATTATTCTGTTTTAATTTCTTTACCTTTAGATACCTACACATGGCTAAAAATTTCTGTTCTATTTTGCTTCTGTTGCTGAGCAGAAGCAACTTGGGGAGAAAAGGGCTAATTGGCTTACACATCCAGGTCACAACCTATAGGCGGGTTTTTCTTGGGGCCACCAGCTCACAAATAACAACCTGGAGTCTTATTAATTATGAAAGCTCAGCCTTAGCTTAGGCTTTTTTCTCCAACTAGCTCTTATAATTTAATTAACCCATATTTTAATCTACATTTTGCCCCAAGGCTCTTACCTCACTTCTGTACTGCATGTCCTGCTTTGCTGCTTCCTCAGTGTCTGGCTGGCCATTTGGCTTTCTTCCTCCCAGAGTTCTCTCTCTGCCCGGAAGTCCTGCCTATACTGCCTGCCTAGCTTTTGGCAGTTTAGCTTTTTATCCCACCAATCACAGCAATCCATTTTCACACAGTGTGCAGATATCCCACAACAACAGCCCATCGTGGAGGGAAGACAGAGCAGGAGCTCAAACAAGAACTGAAGCAGAAGCCATGAAGGACCCCTTATCCTGGCTTGCTCTCCCTGCCCGTGGGCAGACTGCTTTCTTATACAAAGCAGGATCACCTGCCTAAGGGTAGCAGCACACAGAGTAGGCTGTGCCCTCTCACATCAGTTTACAACCACCATAATGCCCCACAGACATGGCCACAGGTTGATTCAATCTAAGCAGTCTTTCCGTCAAGACTCCCTGTGTCCAGGTGACTCTTGGTTGTTTCACCTTGATGATAAAAGCTCTTCAGGACCACTGTCATATGACCCATACCTTTGCAGACTTTCCTGGTTTTGGTTTTGTTGTTGTTGTTGTTGTTTTAAGATTTATTTATTTATTACATATACAGTGTTCTGTCTGCATGTATGTCTGCAGGCCAGAAGAGGGTGCCAGATCTCATTACAGCATTACAGATGGTTGTGAGCAACTATGTGGTTGCTGGGAATTGAACTCAGGACCTTTGGAAGAGCAGCTAGTGCTCTTAACCGCCCTGTTTTATGTAAATTATCTTGCTTTCAAATGCTGCATCTTCAAATTTTATGCACATAGCAAGGTTTTTGTTGTTGTTTTGTTTTTGCACATGGCAATGTTTGTTTTTTCGAGACAGGGTTTTTCTGTGTAGCCCTGGCTGTCCTGGAATTCACTCTGTAGACCAGGCTGGCCTCAGACTGAAAGAGATCCATCTGCTTCTGCCTATCAAATGCTGGGATTAAAGGCATGGTGTAGCTAGAGTTTTCCTGACTGGCCCACATACAGACCATCCCACAGCACTTCCCCTTTTCTTTTCTTAAAAAGGAAGGCTTTAACCTTTACACATCTCCAAAGTCAGCTTGGTATATTTGGGAATTTGGGCGTAGCTTCTCTTACTACTTCCTGATGGAGGGGGGCGCTGTATCTTATGGGGACATAAAGAATATTTTAGGATTATGGAGTAGTCCATGAGGGTGTATCGTCTGAGCCAGTTGCCTTGAAATGGTTCTGGATGTTGGATCATCTGGGCCATGGTGTCATCGGAGACCTTTCAGGTGGTCTTGGCTGGTCAAACCTGATGTATCTTAATCTGGAACAAATCCATAGCCTCTGGCTTTCTGTGGAAACAAAAGCAGAGCCTCCTTTCCAAAGCAACATGTCCTTACATCCAAATTTTGAAGTCAAGGTACCTTTAAAATATACATTTTGGCATAACTCAACAGCTTTTGTAATCAAATGTTTTTCTTCAGTTACGAATATCAAAGAGAACATAATCCAGATTCTCTGTGTAGTAGCCATCTTTACGTGGCTTATTTTTTTTATATTAGCTTGAGCCTATTGCTTTAAACTGCAGCCTTCTAAGCCTGAAAGGGCGCTGGCGCTGCTGCCTCCGCCCACTTCAGCTTCCCAACATGGCGGTGGTACGTTTTCCGCCAGCTCTGGGAGCCATCAACTCTCAGAAATAGTGGGTCTATGCTTCTATCAAAGCAGCATGTAGCCCAGAAACCTCTTTTTTTTTGTTTGTTTGTTTTGTTTTGTACTAGCAAAGGCTAAATCCACCACACAGCTTAATGTGCCACTTGCAGAGGCCTCATTCCCACCATACTGCAGGTCGAGCGTGCACGCACGCTAGGAACCAGCCAGTAGCTCAAACCAGCAGCTGCTGCTCATTTGAGAGAGACAATTAGGAAGCTGTTTTTAGCTCCATTTTAGAATTTTTTTTTTCTCAGTTTTTAGGTGGAAACTCTTGCCACCACGTTGGACGCCATTTGTAGCTAGAGTTTTCCTGACTGGCCCACAGTCAGGACAAATCTCTGACACCCGCCAGTCCCACAGCCACTCAGACCCAACCAAATAAGCACAGAGACTTATATTGGTTACAAACTGTATGGCCGTGGCAGGCTTCTTGCTAACTGTTCTTACAGCTTAAATTAATCCATTTCTATAAATCTATACCTTGCCACATGGCTTGTGGCTTACCAGTACTTTACATCTTCCTTGTCCTGATGGTGGCTGGCAGTGTCTCTCTGACTCAGCTTCCTGTTCTCTCAATTCTCCTTTTAGTCCCGCCTATACTTCCTGCCTGGCCACTGGCCAATCAGTGATTTATTTATTGACCAATCAGCAACACATTTGACATACAGACCATCCCACAACAGCATGGGCCACTATGCCCAGCTCCCACAGAGCAAATTTTAAGACCGAGGTTAGATACTGTTTTAAATATAGAGAGATAATTTTTGTATTAGTACTGCTGTAATAGAAGAGAAAAATGAGAAATACTTTATTAATATACTGTCCTGACTGTTAAATGAAGTTTAATGGGAGTATGATTTTTTTAATTACTCAATTGGTAATCAGAAAGCAGAACATTAAAATGAACCGATTTTCTTTGTGATTTTACTGTTTTATAGTGTCTTAAAAATAATATAGTTGTCCCTTGAATTGGTTGAACTCACTACAAAATAACTTGAAACTTTGGTTTCTTTCCCTTGAAAAATAATTTATAAATATACATAATGGGGAGTCTTCTGAAAATTGTTTTCATTTGATTGTTGTGGCCTTTTGTCGTGGTTACACAGTACACGCTGCCATTCATGTTATTTCTGCTTAACTTGTAGAATGGATTTTGCCATTAGTAAACTAAAGAAGGCAGGTAACCAGACGGGACTGTATGTACTTCGATGTAGCCCTAAGGACTTTAACAAATACTTTCTGACCTTTGCTGTTGAGGTTAGTATGTCACATTTATTAATAGTAACATGTTGTGTAATCTATATTTCTCTATCATGAAGTGGTTCATTTTTAATACTCAGAATTATAGTTCTTGATATGGTAACTGGCACAGTAATGCTTAGTATACCTTCATATACTATAAAATAAACAATCCATAGAGTTCATGTAAATATGTAAATGACTTAATGTCTTTATTTGACATTTTATTTTTTGATATTTGAGTATTAGCCATGTGTCAAGTGATATTTCATTAAGTATACTCACAAAAATAAAATATTTACTAAATCATGTAGAAGAAAATGAGTAAAAAAACCATTTTCTGATTACTTGCATTGTTTACTAGCTGGAACAAAGCAGAGCGCAGAAACATGATAGTGCTTTCAACTAGTAATGTAGTATGTGTTTTAAATGTAAGAGTGAACGCTTGGATCTCATCCACGATTGTTATGATCCGTTGTTAGCTTTAAAAATATGTTAGGCAGTTATATGGTCTAAATCTTGAGAGTATTTGTAGCAACATCCAGATTTATTTTACTTTTTGAAAATACAGAAAGCAGCCAGGTGATGGTGGCTCACACCTTTAATCCCAGCACTTGAAAGGCAGAGGCAGGTGGATCTCTCTGAGTTCAAGGCCAGCCTGGTCTACAGAGTAAGTTCCAGGACAGCCAAGGCTACACAGAGAAACCCTGTCTCGAAAAACCGGAAAGAAAAAAAAAAAAAGCAACTATCTTGTATCAGCACATGTAGTGAAAGAATTGTCTTCAAATGCAGCAGGCGTATCTCATCACTTTACTATTATATACACCAACAGTCTTAGCTTCAGAGTATCTTCTAATACCATATGACTGTTTGTGGTATTAAATTATTAACTCGAAATGCACAAATTTTTATGTTTATTGTATGTGCCTAATATGAGTGATAAGGAATCAGGGAACATAGGGCACAAACCTATGTTTCAGAAACTTGTCTGTTGGAAAACAAAAATTTTAAAATATACTAAAAACACTCAATTATTGTGATTAGCATGACAATATCAGAAAAGATCTTTTTCATTCAGAAAGATCTTTTAGAATCCAAAAGACATGAGATTGCCTTGAGGGATTAGCAGTTGTTTCATAAATGGCTCAAAGTGGGAGGAATACAGTAATAAAAAGCAGGTCAAATTGTTAAGATGAGTGAAGTAGTTCATAGTTTATTACATAAGACAAATATTTTTAAGATAAAAATCTAAAAAAAATACCATACTAGAGATAATTTTAAAAATAGAATAGTATACAATGGAATATGCATCTTTGCTATGGAAAGGGGTTAGTCCTTTTAGGGAGGGCCTCAGCAATAAAGTACTAATAATCAAACCAGATCGTGTGACGGTGGGAAGGATGGAGGATGAGGAAGCAGGAGCTGATGAAGAGCATGTGCTGCCCAGTGTGAGACAAGGGGAAGCTGTTACAGACAGTGCTGGTGTTGTTCAGTATATCTTCTAATGAGATCACTTGATGTCAGCTTCTGGAGGCTATGGCATGGTGTTTAGATGCCTTCTGGAGGCACTGCTTTAAGAGTTACAGTTTCAATGTGTAAATACTCTGTTAGTTGTTTTTATGATAGGCCCTTTGGCTGAATAATCTGCATGATTACCATTGTGATTTTTCCCTCTTTTTTTTTTTAAACTAAACTTATATAGCGAGAAAATGTTATTGAATATAAACACTGTTTGATTATGAAGAATGAGAATAGAGAGTACAACCTCAGTGGAACTAAGAAGAACTTCAGTAGCCTTAAGGACCTTTTGAATTGCTACCAAATGGAGACCGTGCGCTCAGATAGTATCATCTTCCAGTTTACTAAATGTTGTCCCCCAAAGCCAAAAGGTAAGATAACTCTCCAGGTATTTTAGAGATAGGGCTAGTCTTGGACTGCATGTGGTGGGTGGTGATTTGGAAGAAGTAGCAAAAGGCAGCGTTATAGGAAAGCAAGCTGATTTTTCTGATGTGCTTTAGTACACAGAGCCTGTGAGTGACTGAAAGCTCCATTCTGACATGTATCTTAAAGATCATTGCTTGCAACCTGTCAGTTGCTCACTTATGGACCTGGACAGTCTCACTACCAAATCCCTGTGTGTTTTAAGTTAATACTTTCATATATTTTTAGGGTTTTAGTTTTTAAATAAATAGTAAGATTGGAAATATTTTAAAATAGCTTCTTTAAAATTCCCGAAATGGCCGGGCGGTGGTGGCGCACGCCTTTAATCCCAGCACTCGGGAGGCAGAGCCAGGCGGATCTCTGTGAGTTCGAGGCCAGCCTGGGCTACCAAGTGAGTCCCAGGAAAGGCGCAAAGCTACACAGAGAAACCCTGTCTCGAAAAACCGAAAAAAAAAAAAATTCCCGAAATGATTGTAAGTTTGAATGTGTTTCTTATATCAGTCAGAGCTGAATACTAAAACTCCTACAGTAACTAAACAGCTTTGAGAGTTTCTTAGACACAGAGTACACTCACATTACATCTTTGGAGCAGTTCATAGTTTTAGTGTGCTTTGATTATATACAAATTCCTCCACATGTGAAACATAGATAGCTTGTGTTTTGTTTCTTTTTTTTCAGATAAATCAAACCTTCTCGTCTTCAGAACCAATGGTGTTTCTGATGTTCAGATCTCACCAACATTACAGAGGCATAATAATGTGAGCCAAATGGTGTTTCACAAAATCAGAAATGAAGATTTGATATTTGTAAGCCATTGGATCTTTATAATTGTGGTTTTTGTCCTTTTAAAGCAATGCCTTTTTTTATTTACTTGCTATTACATTCATGTGATACTTGACATATTTTATTATAAACTTACATTATAAAATTTTACTTAAATTTCATAGATTTATATCATCTATATAGATTTATATCATCTATATAATTCATAAAATTCATAAATCTTAGAAAATATGCCAATATTACAGCAGAAATTAGCAAAGTTAATAGTGGAGTTATATTCTCTTTTCAGAAATTTCAAAATATTTTTAAAATTTTATATTATAAATTTTAAAAGTTAAAGATCTTCTACAAAAGACATCTGTCTTGGCTCCCCCATACGCAAACAGGTAAGGGGAATTCAGTAGGTTATCTTTAAGGAACTGAAAACAAGACAGTATGTAGGAGGTGCTGATTTAATTGTTATGTGGTGTATTAGAGGGCTAGAGTTTAGTCTTTCTATCATGGAGGTTAAAATGAAAAGCATAAAGAAAGAGGGCTGATCCTAGGTTCGTTCAAGGGCAGGAATTAAAAGTAAGATTTATCTCTGAATAGAACTGGGACCTGAAGAATATGCATCTATTGTATAGAATGTGAAAATTTTACCTGCTAGCCATAGGAGAAGAAAATTAATATTGTCTGTTTTAATTGACTTAGAAAAAAAGAGGAGCTCATAAATTTTTGAGTTAGGCTTTGTTATATTACCTGTATTATATTCGTTACCTACATGATCTGAGGAGCACTAAACCAGTAAGTTAAAGACTGTACCAAAGATGCTTGGAAGAAGCACATGTAGACTTTTTGAAAAACATACTCTGAGCCAGGAGTATAATCCCAGCACTCTGGGGGAGGAAGGCAGACGTAGCAGGGGTTCCAGGCCATCCTTAGCTACATATAGAGTTGAAGGGTATCCTAGGCTATATGAAGTCTTATCTTAAAAACCCCAACAAACAACCAAAAAGAAAAGAAAGAGATTCTCTTAACTCCGGCTTCCAGGATTCCCATAGATAAAACTAGCTGCAAACATGAGCTTTGTATTAAAAAATTGAAACATACTGGGAAATTATCTAGGATTAAGTAGGAGTCATCAAACTTACACTTCTAATAACTTCATGTAACTTTCAAGTAGAGACCATAAAATGTAGGTGTCTTTAAAAAAGAGTTGAAAACAATAAAATGAAAACATTTAAAATGTATTACTTAAAAGACAAATTTCTGGGAAAAAGGCATAGATATGAAAAATGTAGTCTTGGACTTGCCGCTTAATAGACAGTTTAGAAAGCGTATTGTGCACCCACCACTGAGGTCAGAGTAAGTGAATTGGAAGACAGACCTGATGGAGCCCAGTGGTAGGTGTCTGTCTAGTGTGCCAAGTCCTGACTTTAATCACAGTACCCCAAATTTAATAACAAACCGTAGATTTTTAAATTAAGTATCTTGGCTTGTGCTTGTCACTCCTGTCCTCAGGAGACTGAGGGAGGAAGATTGTCAGTTTAAGACTAGCTTGCGGTGCAATAGTGAATTCCAGGAAAGATAGATAAGAAGTGTTAGACCTGGGGTAGTGGTAGTAGCTATAGCTTGATGTATGTCTGGTTGATTTCATGCTTTGGTGCTTTCATGTGTTTATTCACCTCCCCCTCACCTTTCTTTCTTTTAAAGAATGAAAGTCTTGGCCAAGGCACTTTTACAAAAATTTTTAAAGGTATAAGAAGAGAAGTTGGAGACTATGGTCAACTGCATGAAACAGAAGTTCTTTTGAAAGTTCTGGAGAAAGCACATAGAAATTATTCGGAGGTGTGTATGTTTGTTGGATCCTTCATGTATCTTTTTGTACTATATAAAGAAGCTCAGTCACAAACACATGAAATGCATGTGTGAGACTTCAAATTATAAAATTTATGCCTTTATTGCATATTTTAACTATGTATAATAATAGGTTTCATTATGACATATTTATACACTTACAGAATGTATGTCAGATATTCAGTCCCTGTTAACCTCTCGGGTCCCCCTCCCAGTGATCCTCGCTCACTTTCCACCTAAAGTCTTCTACTTTTATCTCTTGGGATGTGTGTGTATGAGACCTAATGCGTTTCTTCAGGGCTCCTTCCAGGAGCATGGGTGAGGTTTGTTTGCAGGAATGTCGGCATCTTACCTGTGGCTCCACCATTAAGGAAACCCTCCCCTACCAACCATTAAAATCCTTGGGGAGTGGTGGGTCTCGAGCTCCTTCCCTGAAAAAGTAGTGAGGGGCTCATCTTGTGTGTATCTGCTCAGGTAAACGTGGCTGCTTTGAGTTCAAGAGTGCAGCATCAGTGTCAAGCCCAGGAGTCAGTGTTGCACACCACCTTCCTCCGGCTTTCACAGTCTTCCTCCTACAGTGACCCTGAGCCTTGTAGGGATAGTAGTTACCTTCCCATTGCTGTGACAAACACCATAACCAAAAGCAGCTTATAGAAGTTTATTTTCCCTTGTAATTCCAGAAGGATAGGAGTCCATCATAGCATAGAAGTCATAGCATGGTGACAGGAGGAGGAAGCGGCGGCATAACATTTTTCATTCCAGTACAGGTGGAGGTGGGACGAGAACAGGAAGTGTGGGACAAAGCTATAAACTTTCAAAGATCACCCTGTGAACTCCTTCCTCTAGCAAGGCTCACCTAAAGGCCCCTTAACCTTCCCAAATAGCACCACCAAGTAGAGACCAAGTGTTCAGAGACATAACCGTATCGGGGACATTTCTTATTCAGACATTCACAGAGAAGGCTGATAGAGATGTCTGACTTATGGCTGAGAATCTGAGAGTCACTTATCTTCAGTATTTTGACCAATTACCAGTTGCTGTGGTCATTGCTGACCACTGCAAAAAGAAGCTTCTTAGACCAAAGCTGGCAGCAGCACTAATCTGGGGCAGAACAGTTATTCTCAGGGCATTTTGCTGGGAATATCATGTACATTTAGCAGTAGCTTCACCACTCAGGCCCCTAGCCCCCCTCCCCCCAGTCACAAACTTTTGGCCAGCTTTACAGCACCAGACATGACTTTCTCCAGTGAAGCAAGTCTCGAATCTAATCAGAAAGCAGTTGTTTACCCCGTGAAAAACTTGGCGCAGTTGCACCATTAGGCGTTCTTGTCTGGCTGATAGGTATTGTTGCATACAGGATCCATAGTTGAGTAAGACTGTTGGTGTTAATTTTGCCCTAGGAGCCAGCACTATGAGGGCTAGCTAGCAGAGAGGAAGCTTCTAGCCCAGTTCCAGCATGGTTGTTCTATGTCCTGTGACTAAGGCATGTGGCATCTTGTAGTCTAGTTTGGTGCACAACCAATAGCAGTGGTAATTGCCTGTATTATTTTGAGAGCCTCAGGCCTCACTGACCAACCGTGTGTAGGGAGTAGCCCACCCTCTGGTGCTGGGATATTTGCTTAACAATCTATGGCTCTGGGAACAGCTTTATCTACATATACAAGATCCCTCTGTTCACACTCAGGATTTTTGTTTTATTTTTCTTTTATTAGCTTACAGACTATCTGATTTACTTATGGCTTTTCACACATGATTAGTTTTTATTGACAACCTCCCCCATATCTCTCCTCTCCTCTTCAATCCTTCAATCTTTTCACCTCCAGCATTTCTCCTTCGACTTTTCTATCTGTATCTGTGATTCTGTTATCCCCGTCCCCTTAAAGAACCTTCTTTCCCTCTCATGAGCTCTTTGCTAGGATCTTGGATACTGTACTCCCATGTAAATTCACATGCATGAAAAGTAGATGGTAGGTAGGATGCACATATGAAAGAGAGCATGTGATAGTTGTCTTTTGAACCCCAGTTAGTTACTGCACTTAATACTGTTTTTCCCAGTTCTATTCAGTTTCCTTCAAACTTAATAAGTTCACTTTTCTTTATGATTAAATGATATTTCATTGTGTATATGTATTATATTTTCATTATCCAGTCATCAGTTGATGGGCATCTAGGCTGTTTCCATTTCCTTGCTGTTGTGAACATAGCAACAATTTGAATGGATGTGTAGGTATCGCTAGTAGGTTATAGAGTCCTGGATTGATTCTTAGAAGCAGTCTAGCTGGGTCATATGGAAGTTCTGTTTCTAGGGGTTGTGTGTGGGGGCATATGTATGCATGTATATATGTAAGGGTATGTGTGTTTGGAGGTCAGAGGTCAGCATTTGGGTGTCTCTGTCTGTTGCTCTCCACCTTACTTGTTTTAGAGTGTATTTATTCTTTCACAACTTCATTCATATATAATGTACTTGACTAGATTCGTGTTCAGGATACCAGGCTCTGTCCTCAGTTTTTTTCCTGTATGTAGAATATTGTTCTCAGCAATAGTCCCTGTCTAGGAATAGACCCACTATGAACACAGAGTAAGAGTCAAACTATAAAGCAGTCTCCTTTAAGCACTAATCATTTTAGGAAATAATGGGACATGGGTAGTGCTGGATGTATAAAGTGTTAGTCATTGTGGGTATGAGTGTAAAGAGAAGGAAAAGATAAACACTCTAAGACTAGTGGATGGCACTGGGAGAGGGAGGACAGGCGAGCGATTGGGATGGGAATAGAAACAGAAAAGGAGGGGTGAGGGCGTTTTGGCAAGAGGTAGACTGCAAGGAGTGGTAAGATGAGGCTGTAGAAGGTCCTGTCTCCCAGGAGGTAGACTGCAAGGAGTGGTAAGATGAGGCTGTAGAAGGTCCTGTCTCCCAGGAGGTAGACTGCAAGGAGTGGTAAGATGAGGCTGTAGAAGGTCCTGTCTCCCAGGAGGTAGACTGCAAGGAGTGGTAAGATGAGGCTGTAGAAGGTCCTGTCTCCCAGGAGGTAGACTGCAAGGAGTGGTAAGATGAGGCTGTAGAAGGTCCTGTCTCCCAGGAGGCTGAGCACACAGATCTACAAACCGAACCAGACTGGGTTCTTTGAGAGGAGAAGAAGTCAGAGTAGGGGGAGAAAATCAGTGCAGAGCAAGGACAAGGTAGCCTGCTAAATGACATTGGATAGTAAACAAAAATGATGAGACACAAAAAGAGCTGGATGGAAAGATACAGTATGAAAATTGACTGGCCTCCCATTGCCTTCCTTCTGGAGTCTCTAGAGTTCCTTCACCAGCTCTCGAGTTCTATCAAAGTTTTCTTTCTTTTTTTTTTAAGGAACATCTATGACTACATGATGAGACTGTAGAAGATTCTAGGATTTTAATTTTTTCTATAAAATTTATCCTTAGGTTTGTTTATTTTTTAATTTACTTGTTTTCACTTTATGTGCATGGGTGTTTTGCCTGCATGTCTGTCTGTGCACCATGAGTACCTGTGGAGGTCAGAAGAGGGTATAGGAGCCCTTGAAACTGGAATTACAGATGGTTGTCAGTGGCCATGTGGGTGCTGGGAACAAACCCAGGTCCTCTGGAAGAAGAGCCAGTGCTCTTAACCACGAGGCCATCAGCCCAGCCTAAAATTAATAAGATTTACAAATAACTTACTAATGCACTCATTATTTTCAGTGTTGTGTTATAGGTATTATGAAATCTTTACATATACAGAGGCTGCTCCCTTTAAACATAGCCACTCAGAGCTTTATAGATTCCTCCACAATTTCACCTACTTAAGAATAAGTTTGAAGCCAGATGTGGTGACACATGCCTTTAAACCCAGTACTCGGGAGGCAGAGGCAGGTGGATCTTTGTGAGTTCTAGTCCAGCCTGGTCTACAAAGCAAGTTCCAGAACAGCCAGGGCTACACAGAGAAACCCTGTCTCAAAAAATAAATAAATAAGTATTTAAAAAGAGTAAGTTTGAAAGGCACTGTACTAAAAATTGTAATGTCCATGACTTAAGACTAAGTCAGTATCGTTCTGAATTGCGCGTAGCGGGGACATGACCAAACAGAACCCTTCACATTTCTTGTTTCCTCTCCCCGTAGTCTTTCTTTGAAGCGGCAAGCATGATGAGTCAGCTTTCTCACAAGCACTTGGTTCTGAACTATGGAGTGTGTGTCTGTGGAGAGGAGAGTAAGTCAAGCCACTGGCTTCCCTTTGCTAATGCCGTGCCAGCTCGGAGAATCACTATTCAGGACTAACTACAGTGGGACCAGTACAGCTGTGAATTACAAATACTGTTGAACTTGAAAGCTTTGTGACCTGTTCAGTTATAGCTTGTGAAAAAGGAAACTGGTGTTAGAGCTAAAATGCTGACTAGAGTTAATATGTCCTGATATAATGACATATAATATAATGATGGCAGGAGTATTACAGTAAACACAAGCTTTTGTGGGCACATAACAGTACAGATTATGGGTAACTCGTGTAACTGGGGCAACTGGCCCTTTTCCGTACAAGCTTATTTGTAGTTAGGAAAACAAAGCATGTAAATGGTAGACTGAGTTATTAATGAAACTGATTGAAGTGACTGAATATTGGCACTAGGTAGGTTCTCCAGTATATTTACATTGTATAAAATATACTATGTTATCTATACAAGTATGTGTTAGGTATAAATTGTTTGGAGTCCTACCTCTTACTGTTGTGAATAAGCTAGAAACAAAAGTATAATGATGTGTATCCATTAAGTTTCCTTTAAATTAGTACAGTTTACTTAATTTATTCACATATTGTAGCCACAAATAACACAAGTATTTTGAAATTTTTAATTATACATTTTAATTGGATATATACTTGAGCTTTATTATTACCTATATTTTAATGCAGACATTTTGGTTCAAGAGTTTGTAAAATTTGGATCACTGGATACATACCTGAAAAAAAATAAAAATTCCCTAAATATATTATGGAAACTTGGAGTGGCTAAACAGTTGGCATGGGCCATGCATTTTCTAGTAAGTAATTGCTGTGTTCTCTTTTAAAAAACTAAAACTTGCTGTTTTATTTCATGAAAGTAATATGCTTATTTCAACCTGACAACCAGAAATAAATCTTGGAATGAGTGCCAAGTCATTCAAAATAATGTTAGGTGTTGAAAGGTACTGTTACAAACATATGTAAGTAGTAAATCAGCTTTGAAAGACAGTGCTGTTTTTCCACAGTCTCTTGGAACTATCACAGGCACCCAGATTTTATATCCCCTGTGTCGTTTTGCATTCAGTACAGTAGCTGCACTGTAAGCAACTGCTGTCCCACCTGGCAGCTGCAACCCTGCAGCTACCAGCAGCGATTCTGCCACACAGGCCGCAGCCAGGTGGGCATGCTGTTCCCTCAGGCACCAACTCTAGCTTTATCTAGATTTCTATCCTTCTATAGAACTCGGGGTTCAAAGGTTGAGGTGAAATTCTGCTTGCTCAGAGGCTGAATAGCAAACAGCTGATCTTCCCTCCTTGCTTGTGTCTCCCAAAAAACCAGGAGTTCTCTGCTCAGCCCCCACTTAAGAACCCTCACTACACTTAGTTCCTCCCTACCACTTCCTGTCAGCTAGTTGCTGACTCAGCCTCCTGACCCCAGGTGAATTTTATTTAATCAAACAAATATAACACGTCTTTGCATTGTTAACAGAAGCAGCAGAAACAAATGTAACACACCTTTACACAGTTAAAATAATATCCCACAACACACCTGGGTTTAGAAAATTTAACCAAAAGTTTATAGAATCCTATCATCCTGCTGTGATAGCAGAAGACACCTTGTGGTGTTTGTGGGCAGTTGAACAGTGTTCAGTGAGAAAGTAGTGTTGATAGAGGTGCAGACCACCAGAGTGCCCACCAGTCATTAGTATACATTTATTGAACTAGAGTAGTCTTTCCTAATGCCAGTTACCACTTAGAAGTGCTTATCATTTGTAATCTCTCCTTTGAAAAGTAATGCTCATTTCAGTGTAGGCATAAATTATTGCATCAGTTACAGTAAAAAACTGAAGACTTCCTATTCTTGTCTCAAAGTATGCCTCCAAACTAGTAGTTACTATGTTGTCTTTTGTCTTCTTAAAATCTATGTTGTAGCTTTGGGCATATTATATGCACACATATTTGCGTATTGATATTTGAATGTATGTGCATTTAACTTTAATAGGAAGAAAAATCTCTTATTCATGGGAATGTGTGTGCCAAAAATATCCTGCTTATCAGAGAAGAAGACAGGAAAACAGGGAATCCACCTTTCATCAAACTTAGTGATCCTGGCATTAGCATTACAGTTCTACCAAAGGACAGTAAGTTCTGTACTGATTGCATTTGGCTTTCTTACATTTTATTTGGGTGGTACCATAAAAATCATATTGCTAATTTTTCTTTAATTCTAGTTTACTAGTGTTCTTGCTTACTAATGACATTTAGCTATACTACTTGTAGTAATTTAAATTAAGTTACAACTAAATTGTGACCATTGTTCATTTCTTCTTTTGTATAAGCATGTCACCATAGACTGTGAAATTATTGTTTTGTGCATGTGTGTGTGTAGGGGGGCATGCATATGCCAGAACACATGTGTGGAAATCAGAAGGTAGCTAGTGGGAGTTGGTCCTCTCCTACCATATGAGTGAGTCCTCAGGATTGAACCCTGCTCCTTGAACTTGGCTGCAAGTACCTTTATCCTCTTAAGCCACATTGCTGGCTGTATCTTAACTGATTTTTCTACCTGCATTTGTGCATTGGTGTACAATATTCTGGTTTAACCAGTGCTACTTAACTTGGATGGCTGACTCCGAAGTAAGGACAATGATAATAGGAGAGTGGTGTAGAGAAGAAAGTCGTACAGGGCTTTAGGATCTGGCATTTGAGGAAATTGACCTTTTTGGATGAGAAGTTAAAATATTAAAAAAAAAAAACTTCTCTATGGTAAAGGAGAGAGGAACTAATGAACTCTTTAATCTCCTTGCTATGTAGAAAAGTACCCATATTGTTTTACCAAAAGGTATAATATTGTCCTCATTCTTTGTGTCCGAATTCCAGAGGGGAGAGTTACCCTGTTGCTTCCTTCCTCAGATATGTTCTTTGTCGTGGAGTCGAGGACTACAGAAGCTTTACTTGGGGAGCTCTATGAATGAACATTACCCCGTCTGTCAGTTCCATGCTAAGACTATCTTGGTGTAATTTAATCATTTGTCTGTTACAATAATGCCTGTTGGGCCTTGTCATAGTGGCCTCTGCCCATCAATGATGTAACATTACTTGTATCACTTACATGCTGTAAATATTTTTTTTAAATTAAACATTAAAAAAAAATTTGTATATTTCTTCCTGTGAGAGGGAAACAGGACTAATGGGAAGGTAATGAAAATGGTATGCCAGCTGAGACATTTTGGTTTAATGGAAAGAAGTTTAGTTGATCCAAAATTCATTACACAGGATACTAAGTCCAACAATGCTGTTAAAAAATGTGTAACCATGGGAAAATTACTCAGTCTTTGTGGATCTTAATTGTTAAAGTTGGTTACTGAAGTAGGATTTCAAGGATCATCCTGCTCTTAAGCTTAGCAAACATGAGCCAGACCAGTCCTCTACAACCACAAAAGACTTAATCGTTCAAATAAGTATGAAAACTATTCATATATAAAATAATGATTTGTGGAGCGTATTTAACTATAGTTATTCCTGTTGTTTAAAAGTTCTTCAGGAGAGAATACCTTGGGTACCACCTGAATGCATTGAAAATCCTAAAAATCTAAATCTGGCAACAGACAAATGGAGCTTTGGTACCACTCTGTGGGAAATCTGCAGTGGAGGAGACAAGCCTCTGAGTGCTCTGGATTCTCAAAGAGTAAGTTCATACAGACTGAAAGTACAGCCTCATTCTGCAGGTTGCTTTCACATGGTGTGACATTTCGTAGCCCACCTCATTGTGAAAAGAAGGTCAATAACAGTGCTATAGAACTCATTCTTAGCATTTGGTTCTCTAATTATAGAAGCTGCAGTTTTATGAGGATAAGCATCAGCTGCCTGCACCTAAATGGACAGAATTAGCAAACCTTATAAACAATTGCATGGATTATGAGCCAGATTTCAGGCCTGCCTTCAGAGCAGTCATCCGTGACCTTAACAGCCTGTTTACTCCAGGTTCGTACTGATGGGGCCATCTCATTGTCACTGTCTCTCTACCTCTGTTGTTTTCATTGGATACTTTGTAATTTTGTAATCTCATCAAAGAAAGCTTTGTCTTTCAGGCCTTTTCCTTTCTTACATTCCTGTGAGTCCTTGTGCTGTATACATGTTCCGCTTGACTGGGGAGTCTTTATTTTTTAAAAAGATCTTTTCTCCTTCCATAACCTAATTTTATTTTCTTGTTTATTTGTTTGAACAAGAAAACTTAACCACAAAATTTATTGTCTGTGTATGTCAACGCAAGTTTTAGAATCCAATGCACATTTAGTTTGTCAGTTCACGAGAAGCATGCTTATTTGATTACATTTGTTATTTGGCTGCATAGAGTTTTTAACAACACCCCTTTTGGATTTTCTAGTTCCCACCTATTTTATAACATGAGATAGATTTATTTTGTCTGTCCCTACCTCCTTTAGAATGCTGAGGTAAATGTATGCCTGTTCCATAGTTAGTCAGCACACCTTCTCACTGCAGTCATTGGAATAGAATCTCACTTCACAAATACTGAAACTACCTATTTTGCAGTATTTTTCCCCTTGAAAATATATCTTGAAAGTCTGAGCAATAACTAAAGGCTCCTATTAATATAATCCTAGTAATTTTGAGTTTTCCTGTGTTATTTAGTATTCCAAATTTATTCTGCTCCCCCCCCCCCCCCCCGAGACAGGGTTTCTCTGTGTAGCTTTGCGCCTTTCCTAGAACTCACTTGGTAGCCCAGGCTGGCCTCGAACTCACAGAGATCCGCCTGTCTCTGCCTCCCAAGTGCTGGGATTAAAGGCGTGCGCCACCACCACCCGGCTTAATTCTGCTTCTTAGCTTGAATACCTATCAGTTTTAGCCAGAGAATGTATTTGTCAACTCATTATAGTGTCATTCTTTATTCCTACAGATTATGAACTACTAACAGAAAACGACATGCTGCCAAACATGAGAATAGGTGCCCTAGGATTTTCTGGTGCTTTTGAAGATAGAGACCCTACACAGTTTGAAGAGAGACACTTGAAATTTCTACAACAACTTGGCAAGGTAAACTGTCCTAAGTTTTCAAATAGAATATAATCATATATCATTTTATTTGGGAACAATAAAGCATTGGACTAGAGCTGCTCGATTTACTTTCCATAAAAGTTTTAAGGGGTGTTTGTAGACAAAAATCTTAATTGTTGGATGTTTGAGAACTTTTCTGTTGAATAGCTGCTTTACTGAAGAATACCTCAGGTCCTTTATCATGGAGTGCACACTCAACATCTTGTAAGAGGATGGCTGGTAAACTGAGGAGTACTTCCCAGACTGATGTATTTGGGGTCTCTTGCCTGGAGGGGGAGTTTGTAGTTCATAGTAAGTTAGTGAAATAGAGAAGGGAACACAGTGTTCTGTCTGCCTTTCCAACTTCATCTTGGGAGAAATAATCTGATTGTTTATAGCCTAGGACCTTGAATTACCATGTTCATTAACAGAGGTTCCATTAAAAGGTTGCACAGTCACATATAGCGTAGATAACAATCAAGATGAAAAAAGACTCCATGATAAGTAGGCACAATGGTAGTGGCAAGTTCTCTTGTTTATTTACAGGGATTTATACCATATCTCATTATGAACTGGATTTTGGCACAGATAAACATGAAGGCCTCACTAAGACTTGGACTTATATTAGAAGTTCCAATTGAATTTCTAAAAACTGAACATTGATAGTTATATTAAAATTAGCCTAACAATATTAATAACTGTTGTTCCTTTTTATGTGAAACACTCTTGGGAATATTTGAAGGAATATAACAATTGAGGGAAAAAAATGTCTAGGTAGTGGGAATGTTCATTATCTATTGATATGAAGCAAATTACCCTAAAACTTGCCAGTTTCTTTGAATTGGGGTCTGGGGACAGTTTACCTGGGTTACTTTGGATCAAGATGTCCCTCTGAGTCTTGACTAGAAGATTTCTTTCCTAGCTCACTAACATGGCTATCACCAGGTCTCCTTCCAAGCTTGCCTGGACCTTTCTACAGGGCTGACTTACAAAGGGGTAGCTGAGAGCATGCATCCAAGGTGGAAGCCATGTTTTTATAACATAATCCCATATCATGTTTCATTACTCTTGCAATATTGATCATTTCTTGGTAATATTACAGTATATGTCCAAAATTTCTTAGATCATAGAAGCCTTTCCATTCCCTCTTCCTCTATTACATATTGACATATCATAGAAAGTATTCTTTGCAAAGTTTAAGAAAATATACTTTAAATATGAAAATAATTTCTTCATTTTACAAAGAAAAAAGTTAAGTGTAGGAAATTTAAAGACCGTGTCTGTAGTTACACGGCGAGACAGGAGCAGCTGTGAGATAAGAGCTTGACTCCATGCTCTTCCTGCTGTCACACGCATGTGTTTGCTTCGTGTGAATGTGCTTCCGTTACGTCATCGTCTATAACCTTTTTTCAGATCATATCCTATGAAGCTAAAAAGTATACCTTTTATTCACATAATAAAGATCCATTTATGAAAAAGGGAAAAGTTAGTATGACTCATTCCTGCCCTTCTGTTGAATCTATCTGAATATTGTTTGTTATATACAAATATTTTATGACCATAACTACTAGCCATTGAATTATTGAATATAGTTAGTGGGAACAGAATAATGAAAACCTTAAAATGATTTTACCTGTGATTCTGAGCAAACTGACTTTTCAAGTCCTCAGATACAGTTTTTAAGGGATATTATAATCTCCCTTAAAGAATTCTCTTGGTAATATGTAACACTTTGGGGAGCAGGGAATCCTATTTATTTGAAGTTAAAGAAATCTAGTAAAATTTTATTAGCTTCAGTTGCTAATGGTATCTTCAGCTAACATCCATCCTCCCTCTCTCCTTCCCTTTATTTTACCATCCTGGGGATTAAACTCAGGGTCTCACATGTGCTAGGCAAGTACTCTACCACCAAGTTATACCCTAACTCCTTTTTATTTTGAGACAAAGTCCTGCTTAGTTGTCTGTGCTAGCCTTGAACCTAAGATCCTCCTGCCTCAACCTTCTGAGAATCTGTGATCGGAGTGTGCAGCCTCTCACTGGCCTGGATTTCCTTTTATGCTTCCATCTCTTCTGAGTTGATGAAGAGCATGGATGTGTGAGCATTTGTGTGGTTAAGGCCTTCTGTGTTAATTAACTTGATTGTAGTGAACATTTTATAACTCTGTGTGTGTGTGTGTGTACATATATATATTTAATCATCACTTTATACACCATGCATGCATATTTTGTTTAATAATTACACTATAATAACCTGAAAAGGAAAAGCAACTTATTTTTATTTTCTAGGTAGAAACTCAGTGTTTCAAATTTGAAAATTCAAGTGTAAAACCATAGGTAGCTATTAGGGTCACACCCTTTCAAACGTATGGAAGAAAGTTTAAAAGGCATGTTAGGAATCAGGCAGCCTTGGAAGGGTCTTAATTACTTTCACATTTTGAGTTTTTCCGAAATCATGTAGTTTTGATATTACACAAATATTAGAGCTCCTTTTGTGTGCCACATGTTTCACTAGCGCTTAGAATAGTGAGAAGAGGTGGTCAGCAAACAGAATACAGAGAAGAGTGAGGAGTATATATCCCATTTACACCTCCGTGATCATAGGCTCTTAAGATTCTTCTGTAGGACACAAAGTGGGAACAGATGTCAGAATTATAATTATCTGTGCTTGTGATCTGTTTAATTATTTTTGGGATGTCAACTAGTGTTGAAATTGTTCAGATCTTGTGTAGGGAGCCATATGGTTGAGATTTCATGGGTGTGCAGCTTCCCTGTCATGGCTAGAAGTCACAGTCTCAGACCAGACTTCCTGGTTTCCTGGCTCTCATGGACACCCTTCCCCTGTGTTCTCTGGGCCATGGCTGCAGGAGTGGTGGTTTGAATATGTCACTTAGGGATGGGCACCCACAGTGAGGTGTCTGGGTTTGACAGTTGTGGCTTTCTGTAATGGTCTCCCGGTGCTGCACAAAGAAGCTTCTTTGATGAGGGGTGAGAGCTGCACTTCCCAGGCTGGGCTAGCACAGGACGTGCCAGCTGGGCCAGGCCTGGAGGACAGCTATGGCATGGGGAGCAGTGGGATAAGGTGTAATGTGTAATGCCTCCTAAATAAAGAGAAAAAGTGCATTTCTTTAAAAACTGGTCATTTTTCTTGAATGTGGGAATATCACTTGAAGGCATTCTTTTTTAAAATGTGTTTAACTTTATGTGCACTGGCATCAGATCCACTAGTACTGGAGATGCAGACAGTTGTGAGCTGCCATGTGGGTGCTGGGAATTGAACCAGGTCCTCTGGAAGAGCAGCCAGTGCTCTTAACTGCTGAGCCACCTCTTCAGTCTTAAGTCAAGCAGATTCTTATTAGTTTGTATTTGTCTGTATAATGGAAGACTGTGTTCTGGCTGGATGAATATAACAAACATTTTTTATTCACAGTTCTAGGGGCTGAAAAGTCCAGGGTCAGAGTTCTGGTAGCGTTTGGTCTCTAGTGAGGGCTCCCTGCCTGGCTTCAGATGGAGGCTTTTGGAGGGGGAAGCTTCTGGAGTTATTCTTGTTCTTATAAGGGTGCCACCCTTGTGACCATTTAATCTTATCACTCTGTATGAGGCTACTCCAAGTGCAGTCATATTAGGAATTAGGCCTCCATTGTGTAAATTGGTGGGGGGGTTACACATACTCAGTCCATAACAGTCCCTAGTCACGGATAGCAATATCAAGGTGCATTGAGATAAAGGAAAAGTGTAATTCAGTGTATAATTTTTCAGTCTATAACTCATCTCAAAGAAGTTGTTTATAGATATGCTACCCACTTTTTAAAATAATACTTCCATTTCTTGCTCCGAAAGTTGTCTAACATAAACTGAGAATTCTTTCTATTAATTCTAGCTGCCAAGTACTTCCTGTATTTTTAGCAGTCAGTAGTCAGTTGTCTTGAAGACGCTTGGCTTCCATCCTAATGTCACGTGTTGTCTAGGGTAACTTTGGGAGTGTGGAGATGTGCCGCTATGACCCTCTGCAGGACAACACGGGGGAGGTGGTGGCTGTTAAAAAGCTCCAGCACAGCACTGAAGAGCATCTCAGAGACTTCGAAAGGGAGATTGAGATCCTGAAATCCTTGCAGCATGACAACATCGTGAAGTACAAGGGCGTGTGCTACAGTGCTGGTATGTTCCCACTGGAACCCGTCTCAGCTCCACAGTAGGTCTTTGACAGCCTGGGAGCGGAGACACACAGCTGTCTAAAGATTTGTCAGTATGCAGAGAGATGCGTGGGGATTGTGCAGGAAATCACGGACTATAACTACACCAGTGTTTTGGCTGGTTGGTTAATCATCCTTCCTACCACTTCCTGAAAAATACGTTAACTTTTTTAAAACAAAATTAACTTCCTTATGTAGTCTATTAAGATGTTTCTGTATTAGATACTTGTTATAATTTAAAAAAATCATTATCAACTTATTTGAATTTACATAAATAATTAAAAGAGGTTAAAGGATAAATATTTTTAATGCTTCTTTCAAAAAATTTTGGATTGAAAAGCCTGTATTCTTAAATACTATATCACCTTTAATTTGTAATGAAGTTCTATCATCATGGACCCAGATTTTGTATATACTTAAATCATTTACATACATTTTTTCCTAGTTTTTAATCAGTAAAATATAGCATGGTAAAACATCATGTTCCTTTTGTATATTAAAAGGTCGGCGCAACCTAAGATTAATTATGGAATATTTGCCATATGGAAGTTTACGAGACTATCTCCAAAAACATAAAGAACGGATAGATCACAAAAAACTTCTGCAATACACATCTCAGATATGCAAGGTACCAACATCCTAAATGTCTGCCATAGATGAAATAAACATGGTGAACTAACTCAAAAGTCATCCAGACTGTCATTAACTAATAAAGAGAACTTGTAGAATACAGTCATGTAAATTATGTTCATACAACTACTGAAAGAAAAATGTATTTTATCCACAGGGCATGGAATATCTTGGTACAAAAAGGTATATCCACAGGGATTTGGCAACAAGAAATATATTGGTGGAAAATGAGAACAGAGTTAAAATAGGAGATTTTGGATTAACTAAAGTCTTGCCACAGGACAAAGAATACTACAAGGTAAAAGAACCAGGAGAAAGTCCCATATTCTGGTGAGTAGGCATTTTTCAGTATAATGAAGTGACATTTTAGAGAACTTGTGCCAAACGTTGTTTTTACTGTTACTTAATATATAATATTGAATAGCATTCAGTTTAGCACGGCTTCCAGTAACAGCACATTCATCATATGCTTTGTATTGAGCTGACTGCGTTCATGTATTATCTCAAATAATCTTTTCTTAAAAAACTGCAGGTGCTTGTGAGCTTTCTGATGTGGGTGTTGGGAATTAAACTTAGGTCATCTGGAAGAGCAGTATGTGTTCTCAACTGCTGAGCCATCCCTCCAACCTCTCAGGAATCCTTATTACAATCCATGGAAAATACCTATTGTGATTATTATAGATCCAACAGTCCTAGCCTGAAAACCCAAAATCCAATGCACTGAAGCATGAAACATCTTTGGCACTGAGTGACACTCAGAGCTTCAGGTCTGGAGTAGGGAAGCTTAACTGACAGACATTTATGTAAGTAAATGTCCCAGAATCTGAAACCTGAAGCACTTCTGATCTCAAACATTTCTTAGAAGATCTACCTGGAGCTCCATTTGAAGCAGGAGGGGACTTTAATCGTAAATGTAAGTTAAATAAACTTGCCCAAGGTGTCATGACTAATAAATTATAGCACTGGGATTCAAACTCAGTTTGATCCTTGCATTTATACTTTTTTTTTTTTTTTTTTTTTGGTTTTTTGAGACAGGGTTTCTCTGTGTAGCTTTGCGCCTTTCCTGGAACTCGCTTTGGAGACCAGGCTGGCCTCGAACTCACAGAGATCCGCCTGGCTCTGCCTCCCGAGTGCTGGGATTAAAGGCATGCGCCACCACCGCCTGGCGCATTTATACTTTTAAACTTTCTAAACTATGATAATGTTATAATCTGGCATTAATTAAATACTGGATTTATAAATTTGGAGTTAGAATTTTTGATTTTTAATTAAAATTTTCAGGAACATTCGTAATTCATTTTACTTATTATATTTTAACATATATTAATTAAAACATAACAATAGATTTTATAACATTTTTCATACATTCCTGGAATATATTTCAATCACCTTTACTCTCTTTTGCCTCACTCTCATTCCCACTGGTCTCCTTCCTATTCCCAACTAGCTCCCATTCTGGGGTTAGTTGGTTCTTTTTTATGGTGACCCAGGAAGTTTAATTATGCTTTGCTTACAGGCGCATAGGCAAGGGTTTGTACTTCCCACAGCTACACCACTTAAGAAAACATCTCTTTCAGATATTTGGAATCATGAACTGAATATAAACATCATGAAGGGGTGGGACCATAAACCCCCCTCTCCTCTAATGATAGAATGGTGGTAGGCCCAGTTTTATGCGTGTAATCACAGCTGCTGTGAGTTCAAGAGACTGACAGCCGCTGCTGACTGCTGTAGACAGGAGCTTCGCAGACTAGCGCTGACAGCAGCCCTTGTGGGCACATAAACACCATTATTTACAAGGTAATTAGTGGGCACATCAGGTCCATCCATCAAAACAACGGCAGCAGCTTCCCCAGGAGTGCCTGTGACTTCCTGAGCCAAGGACTTTTACTGGGTCTCCACATACCATACATGAATTCCCTCCTTGGAACATGCCTCAGATCCAGTTAGAAAGTAGTTAATTGTTCCCATATGAGTTGCCACTACTGCACTAGTAAACGTATTTTATCAGTATTGTTGCACACAGGATATGACGATTCTCCCACAGTAACCTGTGTAACACTTTACGATACTATGAGGACTGGCCAGCAGTATAGTTCTAGTTTGATTTCTCTGTTCTGTGAGTGCCATGTCTTCAGTAGGAAGATCTTAACATCATGTTCTGCATACCTTGTTTTTTATGTGTTCAATAGATATCATTGGTTCTATTGAAATGTACTTTGGTGAAAGCTTTGTGGTTTGTTTGTTTGTGTTGGGCTGGGTTTTTTTGGAAGGTGAGTGTGGGGTGGGGGGGTGGAAGGGGTGTTGTTTTTGAGACTGGGTCTCACTGTATCCTTGGCTGGCCTAGAACTTGATATGTAGACTACACAGGTTTCAAACTCACAGAGATCTGCCTGTCTGCCTCTGGAGTTTCTGGATTAAAGGTGTGCGCCACCACCCTGGCTGATGCAGAATTTCAAATGTGTTAATTTAGGATGCATTTTTGTCCTCTAGGAATGCCATGGTGAACTTGTTTTGGTTTTATATGTGTTTCCAATAGACTTTCTGGTTTATTTCTCTGCTGAAGTAATACTATTAAAGTAGTGTTGTTTGAATTAAATATTAAAGGATGGTGTTAAAAATTTTTTATTAAATATAATTTATTTTGATGTCTGACTTGAAATTTAGGAAGAGTAATATAAAAAATACAACTGTCAATTTATAAATATTTTCTAAGATTCATCAAGTTATCCATATGTCCTGGTTATGTTTATTTAATGCTTTAAATTCACTTCTCATCCAAGTTACTGTAAACTGTTAGTTCAGAAAGATCTGTAGTTAAAAAAATTTGAAATAAATTGTTTCACATAAGAGTAAGTTATGAGTGTGTTTTAAAGGAAGAGTTTTTTTCCCCTGTATTTTAGAGATATGGCAGTGTATTCTGCAGTAGTCATGGTTAAAACATGATCATGTCAGGGATTCACTTCACTACAAGATACAGGCATATAGGTGAGGGCTTTTTTAATAGGACTCTGGTTACTCCGGAAACAGAGCCAATCATTGACAAATGAGACTTGATGAAATTAAAAGGCTTCTGTATGGGCAAGGAAATAATCCAGTGGAAAGGCAGCCTACAGAACAGAAGGAAATCTTTGCCAGCTGTACATCTGACAGAGAATTGATTCTGGAATGTACAGAAGACTAACGCACTAAACACCACGGCAACAAACAACCCCTCTTAGTCCTTACAAGGATATCAGGTGACGGACAGGTCACAGACTAGGTGGAGTAGTGGAGCCAGAAAGACATAGAGCCCTCCCTGACTCAAGTGTGTCCTTTCTGGAGGGAGGGGCATTTCAGAAATGATTAGGAAGGGCTGGTGATTTAGCTCAGTGGTAGATCAGCCCTGGGTTCATCTACAGTTCCCCTTCTCCAGAAAAAGACTGGGCTATGATTATGCCTTCCTTGGGAATGAGATTAAGGCCGTTGTAAAAGAAACATATAAAATACCCAGAGGTCCAGTGTTCTGTTAGAGAGTAAATGTGAACTGAGAAACGCCATGCACCGTGCTGTATAACTTCAGGCAGTGTTCAGTGGACACTGTGTGGGGTGGGAAGTGAGAGGCTTTCTCATGGTGAGTTCTTATTTTAGACAGTACTTCTGCTTCTGATCTAGAAGAGCAGTTCTGTGTGGGGTCCCTGCGATCTTCTCTTTGAAGGCAAAAAATTTCATAGTGATACTAAGATTATTTGCCCATTAGCTCTCATTTTTTATTAGGATCTATCAGAATTTTCCAAGAGTACGAAGTATTTTTCTATCTAACCAGTCATTAAGGAAACTTGCAAATATTTAAACTTGCCAGTTTGGTCAGCAAGCCCTCAGATCTGCTTGTCTTTGCCCCTCAGCACTTGGGTCATAGGCTGCTATCCCTGGTGTTTTGTATGAGTGCTGGGGATCTGAACTTAGGTCTTCATGCCTTTTACAGGAACCAGTTTATCCACCAAGTCCACCTGCAACCCCAAGAAGTATATTAATGTTGTAAAATATTATTTTTAAAAACTAGCAGTAGTGGGCCAGTGAGATGGCTCAGCTGGTAGAGGTGCCTGCCATACCTGATGATTTAAATTCAGTCCCCCAAATCCATGTAAAAACTGGAAGCAGAGAACAGAGTCTTCAGAGTTATCTTCTGACCTCTGTAGGCACACCATGACCCATACCCCATCCCATCATCCACTCCTACACAATAATAGATTAAAGATACTGGTATAGTATACACGAGGCCCTGTGCTTGATCCATTCCACCAAAATCTAAAACAGAGCAGAGAGCTAAATGGCTGAACACGTGCCTCCGTAGTCATTATGAAGCCAGTGAAACATACTACAGAGCCTTCCTTCTGTGATGTCTCTTTCCTGATTTTTGAACACTCGCTTACATGCCTTATTTTTCTCTCGGTCACAGTAAAAGCCACCAAACAATACAACCTTTGGGAACTGTTTTCCTGAGTATGTGGAGAGATAATGAGGGCAGTCAAGATAAGCCTAAGATGATCCATGTCTTATATAACTAAGTTCTATGAAAATAAGATACATTATTCATCATTACATATCATTAACTGTTCTTACATGGAGGAAGGTAAAATCTGGGCAGGAGAGTCACTAAGCCTATTCCATAGTACATTAATGTCATTCTCCAGGAAGGATTCCCCATGGCTTCACTATCTCCTAAAAGCTCCCCTCTTACTGATAGGACATTGGCCATTAAGTTTTTTTTTTTTTAATTTTTTTATTTTACAATACAATTCAGTTCTACATATCAGCCACGGATTCCCTTGTTCTCCCCCCTCCCGCCTCCCTCACCTTCCCCCCAGCCCACCCCCCATTCCCATCTCCTCCAGGGCAAAGTCTCCTGCATGGACTGAGATCAGCCTGGTAGACTCAGTCCAGGCAGGTCCAGTCCCCTCCTCCCAGGCCGAGCCAAGCGACCCTGCATAGGCCCCAGGTTTCAAACAGCCAACTCATGCAATGAGCACAGGACCCAGTCCCACTGCCTGGATGCCTCCCAAACAGATCAAGCCAATCAATTGTCTCACCCATTCAGAGGGCCTGATCCAGTTGGGGACCCCTCAGCCATTGGTTCATAGTTCATGTGTTTCCATTCGTTTGGCTATTTGTCCCTGTGCTTTATCCAACCTTGGTCTCAACAATTCTCGCTCATATAAACCCTCCTCTTTCTCGCTAATTGGACTCCCAGAGCTCCACCTGGGGCCTAGCCGTGGATCTCTGCATCCAGATCCCTCAGTCATTGGATGAGGTTTCTAGCACGACAATTAGGGTGTTTGGCCATCCTATCACCAGAGTAGGTCAGTTCGGGCTGTCTCTTGACCATTGCCAGCAGTCTGTTGTGGGGGGGGGGGGTGGGTAATCTTTGTGGATTTCTGTGGGCCTCTCTAGCACTTTGCTTCTTCCTATTCTTCTGTGGTCTTCATTTACCATAGTCTCCTATTCCTTGTTTTCCCTCTCTGTTGTTGATCCAGCTGGGATCTCCCACTCCCCCAAGCTCTTTCCCTCGACCCTCGCCCTTCATTACCCCCACTCATGTCCAGGCTGTTCATGTAGATCTCATTCCATTTCTCTGTCAATGGGCGATCCTCGTGTCTTTCTTGGGGTCCTGTTTTCCAGGTAGCCTCCCTGGTGATTTAACACCTGAATTTTGGAGAGGACACAGTCAAGCCCTAGTAAGCAAAATCTGGATCTGAAAGAAATCATGTGCAGTTTTATCTATAGGAGTTAGGCATAATTTTCAAAACAAAGCTTGGTTTTATTTAAAAGAAATCTTTGTCCTCCCTAATGCTTTAATTATCAAAATGCTGTTTTGCTTTAATCTTTTGGCATGTTCCAACATGTTTTAGGGGTTGGTACTAAGAAGAGCTGGAGGAAAAATGCTTCTACTTCAATATTTTAAAAATGTGTTCTCTGTGAGTTCAAGGCCAGCCTGGGCTACCAAGTGAGTTCCAGAAAAGGCGCAAAGCTACACAGAGAAACCCTGTGTAGAAAAAAAAAAAGTG
This sequence comes from Peromyscus eremicus, assembly GCF_949786415.1. Lineage (NCBI taxonomy): Eukaryota > Metazoa > Chordata > Mammalia > Rodentia > Cricetidae > Peromyscus > Peromyscus eremicus. The sequence continues at coordinate 32,915,668 of NC_081416.1, read as the reverse complement.
TTGAAGCAGGGTTTTGAACCCACAGAGCAGGCTTGTGCTGTTCTTCCTGTAGACATCATCCAGACAGACTCTGTGTATCTTGGGTTACTCTGCACTAGTGATGGGCTCTGACCTAGCACTGTATGTAATGAAGGAGAGAGTAGTTAGGGACTATTCTGAAAAGACATGTGGCTCATGACACATGGCAATAAGAGAGCTAAAAATAATTCCTGGGATAGCCAAAAGTTAGGTTCCCTAGGACCTGCATGGTGTAAGGAGAAAACTTAAATCCATGGTTGTCTCTAACCTCCGCACACATATAAATAAACACATTATATGTAGGTGCATAAAATGTAAAACATTTAAAAATAAGACTCCTTTCTTGGGCAGTTAGACAGATTGTGATGTCACTTATTGCATAATCAAAGTAAAATAATCAGCAGGATTTGGGAAGATGAAGATGGAGTTCTGTGGCCTGTAGACATTTAATGTGTAAATAGTGGCTACATCTAGAGCAGTCAAAATGGACTATGAATTTAGGAGACTTAAGCATAAAGGTGGGTAAAACTATCTAAAGAAAACCTTTTAGCAGGAGAGGAAGGGATTGAATGATGGAACTTTGGGAAACCCTTAATTTAGAAGAGGGAGAAGAAGTGTTGGCAGAAACACAATTAAAACCAGTCCTTTCTCTCAACTCAAACTCTCTCTGTAGGAGCAAGAAATAGAAAGGTTCTATTAATGGATACACATTATGTGTGGGTGTGGTGTTGTCATGAGCACACCCCTAAGAGATCTCCAAGATGGAAAGAAATCATAAATCTCTATTTGGTCAGGCAGAAACAGCCCATGGTATACGATTTTCTGGACAGATACTAGTTCTCAGGTGAAAGGACTTAACCACCACTTGTCACACATAGTGTCATAGTGTATTCCCTTGGTCATTGTGTGACTGCCTGTGGTGGCTAATACCCTCTATCCTACTGTGGCACGGGCTAGCTTTGCACTTTGCAAAGAGGCTCTGGCCAGCTTAGGTTCCTCCCTGCCCCGAGAAATCAAGAGAAAGGGGCTTTACCAAAAGATAGTTTCTAGGTACTTGCCAAATACATTTCTGGATCATAAAGCTGACATTGGCTTTTCAAAGAGACAGAAAATATACAAGTTCTCTAAATGCTCCACAAAAAAAGGAAGGGGAAGAATCTTCCTTATAAGACCCACAGAGACCTTTGCATAAGTAAGGGGCTTTATAGAATAAATCTAGCTGGGGTTGGCAATATATAATTAACAAATTAATTACAAAGAATGCTTTGCTAAAACTAAACAAAACAAAAATCAAAAACAACAACCAAAAAACCCCATAAGAACAACATGGTTGTAATCCCAGTACTTGGGAGGCTGAGGCTGGAGGGTCATGAATTTGAGCCCAAGCTGAGTTACACGGAAAGCCCTGTTCGGTTTAAAAAGGTGTGTGTGTGTGTGTGTGTGTGTGTGTGTGTGTGTGTGTGTGTGTGTGTGTGTGTTAGGGTACAGAAGAGTAGCACTGTCTGAAGGAGATTACATCTTGCTGATAGAATAAAACTGACATTGAAAAATAATAAAAAGTAAACATTTTAAGCTAGATATACAGGTTATGTATTGTTGCATATGTGTGTGGTGCAGACTGTAAGTCTAGACATAAATAAGCAGGGGTCACTGAGAGAGTCTAGTTAGGAAAGGACTTGTGCAAGTGAAACTGGAATTGATTTTGAAGAGAAGGTTAAAGATGAAATAATATATGCTGTTCATATTTTCAGTCTAGCCAAACAGGTCTCTGTAGCCATCTCTATAGTAAAGACAGCTTGCCCATGGAACTGTAATATTCCTGGTCCACTGGCAACCCGCCTTAGGCTGTGACACTATTTTCCTGTGTATTTTCTGTATTCTTTCATAATTAGCCCTTCCTGATTTTTTTTTTTTCAAGACAGGGTTTCTCTGTGTAGTTTTGTGCCTCTCCTAGGACTCACTCTGTAGCCCAGGCTGGCCTCGAACTCACAGAGATCCGCCTGCCTCTGCCTGCAAAGTGCTGGGATTAAAGGCGTGCGCTACCACCGCCACCACCCGGCTCCCTTCCTGATTCTTAACAGCTTCAAGTTACGTTCCGGCTAGATGCTACATTTCCCTCCTGTTTTTCATCTGTGTTCATCGAAAAGAACACCTTAGGAAGAGCAGTTCACTTTTCATTTCGTAGAAAAACTTTTCAGTTAGCACCCAGTGTGGTGCTGCCAACAGAAACAAAAATAAATGTGCTTAGATTTTTATGTCTGTCAGAGGATCTCAGGACCAGGCTTTCTGATTTGTTACCATATATCATCCTCATTGCAGGGAGAGCAGCATAGCAAAAGCAGCAATGGGAAAGGTCTGTGGAGCAAGTCGCAAGCTTGCAAAGACCCTCTCCCCTGCGGTGATGCAGCAACACAGATAAAATGTCTGTCAGTAGAACCTCAGGGCCCAGTGTTTTTGTGGTGACTGCTTTCATAGGCACTGTCTGCCTGGTATGAACAAAATCCCAGACTCCGAGAAGAAAGCACACACCCAAATAAGTCACATTGCTTGTGTAAATAGCATGGGAAGCCACCCCATGCTCCTGAAATTTCAGTTCCTAGTGCCCGCCAAGAGTCAGCATTGCAAAGGAGCCCTCTAAGGATAGCCGCAGGCCCACTATGTGGATGGACGCCTTTCTGGATGATGAGTTTGTCACCCTGGGTGACATTTGTCATCATTTGTTTGTCTTTCCCCCTCAGTATGATAAGTTGTTACATCAAATAACTCATTTTTTAAATGATTTCCATTTATTGCAGGTATGCTCCAGAATCGCTGACAGAGAGCAAGTTTTCTGTGGCCTCCGATGTGTGGAGCTTTGGCGTGGTTCTGTACGAACTTTTCACGTATATTGAGAAGAGTAAAAGTCCACCAGTGGTCAGTGTGCTTTTTAATTGTTTAACCCCCTCCCCAGGCCCTCCTATTGCCCAACTTTTGTTTTAAGCACAAGGAAGGCATTATGCAAAGAAGAGTAACACACCTAGGGCCTATTTTAGACTCCCTTATTGTTTATTTGGAGATAATATTCAACAGTACCCAACAAAATAACCATAAACTTACTAAATTCGGTGTATTTTCTTGGCCATGTCTGTGACTGTAACAAAATACATGGCACTGAGCACGTCATAAAGAAAAGGGCTTATTTAGCTCACAGTTCTTGAAAGGACAGTATCGAGCTGAGGACCCTTTGGTTCATCCCAGCATGGCAAGTAAGCAGAACAGGGACAGAAAAGATCGCCCGCCAAGGCTGGAGACCAGAGTCAGGAGGGCCGTGCTTCCTCTTCCTGTGAAGCAGCTTGTTCTCACAGGAACTGGAACGCTCAGGGAGACTGTCGTTGGTCTCTTAAAGAGCCCACCATTCGAGCACTGCCAGACCAGGCCTCCAGGATGCCTCTTAATGGCATTTTCAAGTATACTGAGTATGCACATTTACTCTAACAAAACAAAAATTACAAAACTTAAAAAACTTTCAGAAGTAACTTGTACTGTTCATTACGTTTCTTTCAATATATGGAAGTGTGAAAAAATAAAAATAATTTTAATGAAATTACTCAGAATGATTTTACTATGTGACATTATTTCAGACTTATTTTATATAAAAAATGGAACTTTATGAAGAAATCTGTTGTTGAATTTTATTAGCTTCTAAAGTTGAATTTTATAAGCTTCTTGTGTAGTTTGCTATCCTGTTACTTATTGCATTGTGTGTATTTATTTCACTTTATCAGTAATTACTTACTGCAAGTATGATTGTAATTGCCCAGTAGCGTTCTGTCATATAGTTGTATATTTCTGGATAATCACTTACTGTTTTTATACATAAATGTATAGTTTTACTTCTGGCTATCATGTAAGAAGAAAAGTGTAGTTGTCAGAGGTTATGAGTTAGTAAATCGCTTTGATAGGTTCAGAAGAAAAACTGTATCAGAGTATGTCCTCACAGCAGTGATAGGCCTGAGTAGTTTCCTGTATTCACCACCACTTTTAATGAAATTTTACCAACTTAATATAAAAATGGTTATATCTATTTTATATTAATTTGCATTTATGTTGTTGGTGTAATATGTTTATCAAGTCATTTAAATGGGTTTATATTTCAGGAATTTATGCGGATGATTGGTAATGATAAACAAGGACAAATGATTGTGTTCCATTTGATAGAGCTTCTGAAAAATAATGGAAGATTACCAAGACCAGAAGGGTGCCCAGATGAGGTAACAATCTTTAATTAATTAATTTTTTGTATGTATGTATGATGTGCGTATGTGATGTGTATGTGTGTGTGTCTATGTATGTGTCAGAAAGAGATATGTGTGTGTGTTTCTGAGTGTAGATGTGTGTGTGTGTGTGTGTGTGTGTGTGTGTATGTGTGTGTGCGTGTGTGTGGGCATACATACCACAGTGCACATTGAGATCAGAGGAAAACTTTCCGGGGTTGGTTCTTGCCTTCCACCTTGCTGAGCGAGTCTGTGTTGTTTCTCCTGCTGCACTGTGCACTCCAGGCTGGTTGTCACTGTTTCCCAGGTGATTTTCTTGTCTCTGCCCCTTGATCTGTCTTAGGAGTGCTGGAATTAAAGACGAGTGCTGTTCTATCTGGCTTTTGTGGGTCCCAAGGATTGACTCTTATTATCTGGTTATCCACTGAGCCATCTCCCTGGTCCAACAATTTTTTTAACTTACAGTAATTTCCATTTTCTTTTTTGTTTTATTAAAAATATATACAGATGATGTGTTTCAAGGCGTAACCGTAGCATTATTACTGGCTTAGGCAACTTAGCTGAGACTTCCGAAATCATTCATCCTCTGATTAGCATGATTCTTTGTGTTCATTCTAATTTTGGTCTACCATTTCACTTTACAGATTTATGTGATCATGACGGAATGCTGGAACAACAATGTAAATCAGCGTCCCTCTTTCAGGGACCTAGCACTTCGGGTGGATCAAATCCGGGACAGTCTGGCTGCATGAATGAGAAGGCTTTTACTGAGAGACCAAGTAGACTTTCAGAATCAGAGCAAAGCTCTGTAGCCACATTGCTGTGGACCTTTATCTACACATCTTTATCATGATGCTAGCCAAAAGAATGTCAGGATGTCTGCTCAGAACTTTGGAAATTTTGTGAATTTTTTTCATGCACCATCTGTCAAAGACACTGCTGAAAAGTCTTGCAAGATGCTCGAAAAAAGCTGCATGGAGCTCACTACACAGTCATTACATCTCTTCCGACAAAAGAAGAAAATAGACGTTTTCAACTCGGCTTTTTGAAAAATGAAACAATTACAGTGTAAATTTTGCAGTGTTGGAGATACACAGAATATACATGTACAGTTTTTACCATGTGGAGTGTACAATACTTTGGCATCTTGTGTGATTTACACGAGGGCTGGTGTTTATTAATGTTTTCTAATTTTTCCATAGTTGATGTATAATAACTTGATGATACAAATTAAAATGCTCAGAGAATTGAATAAATACCTTCTCTTTCCTGCTCATCTATGCTGCTGTCTCAGGGCCTGCAGCTCCACGACACTGTAAATATTCTCAAGGCAAAAGGAACAGAAGTCGACTTTTATTTGTATAGGAAATCTCCCTAGCCCTGAAGAATTTTGAAATGGAACAATCTTACAAAGATACAGCACAATCTATTTTCTTATTTGTTTCCCTTGTGTCTGTTTATGGTAAATGTGTTTTTACATAGAACTGTCTCCAACTTTTTCTATGACTATAGTGAATAGTATTCTTTTATATTTTTGAGATTAAAAATGCCAGAAACACTTTCCTCCCTTGAACTGTTAACTGCCAATAAGATATTTCAATCCCTGAGACCTGTCATTGTATATGAATTGAAGTATAAGCCATAAATAATTTGTAAAATGTTCAAGCGCTTTAAGATGCATGGTGGGTTAGAATATGGACAAAGACTGTGGGGACTTTCCAAGCTTGCTCCTGCAGTGGTAGGAGGAATGTCCCTTCGTCAGAGTCTCCCCATGGACAGGAAGTGAGACGGTGTGGAGCAGGCTGTTCGTGTCTATTCGCGAATGCCAGAAGATTTGTAATGTACATCTTTAGAAGAGGAGAAAGAGCATACATATTTTCAAAGTATGAGTAATTGTTACCTACTTTAGTGCTGCTCCATTTTAGACAATGTCATGTCAAAAATAAAACAAGATTTTTGTGTGTTATTTATACAAGATTTTAAATATTTGGTAATTTATTTTTAAAATGCTCTATTTCCAGGGGTGTATCCTATGTTTTAACTTATACTTAAGAGTTTTGCTTTGCTGAAAAAGGATAGCAAGAAATGCTTCTCACATTCTTTGAGGCATTGTAGTAGATTCCAGATATAGAAAACATCTGTCGTGGTGAGACTAGTGGATTTTGTTTAAAAAAATTAATATTTTAATGGAAGTTAGTATATTTTTATGTAATTTCTAAGGACTTCTCAAGGATTTATATATGTTATACAGTTGATACCAATTCTGTAGCATTTCAGATGAACATAGTTTACCATATAATATGATTGATTTAGGATTTTTATACTAAAACTTAACAGATTTTTCATAAAGGTCCATAATATTCTGTTTATTTTTAAAAATAGTGGTATAAATTACATTTTGTTAAGCTTTTTATAATATTTGAATTTTTACTTTTAAAGAATCTCACATATTCTTTATTTAATTTTTAAAAATTACTTAATATTTTAAAAAATACATATTTTTAAAAAATTTTTTTTCAAGACAGGGTTTCTTTGAGTAGCCCTGGCTATCCTGGAACTCACTCAGTAGAGCAGGACGACCTTGAACTCACAAAGATCCGCCTGCCTCTGCCTCTGCCTCCTGAGTGCTGGGGTTGAAGGTGTGCGCCACCACCACCACCTAGCTTTTCACATATGTATTCTTAATATTGTAGAGTGAGATTACAATCTTACTGTAAAATTCTCAGTTGTTAAGAGATTTAATTTTCATTGAGAGTTTATAATTTTTTAAATTTTTATTTGAACAATACATATAAAGAAATTACTCCCATACTTAGCTACTTGAAACAGGTATTGGTTACAGTAAAATGTTTCTTCAAGTTACTGTTTCTTAGAAATTAAGGAAAAGTTTCCTCAGAGTTCTATAGTTATGCAAATCTCTGACAGTGCTGTTCTATAATCATTAGGTAAATAATCCCGTATCATGAGTACTTGCTTTAAAAAATATTTATTTTTTTCATGCTATTTATATATGCTGCCAGTAGCACAAAATTTACTCTGGAGTAGTACCCTTCTTATAACTCCAGTTTTCTGCCTTAAAGTTCAGTGAAAATTTTTACAGTTGTGAATTCTGATATTTAAGTTTTACCTAAACAACTTTATTAAGTAATAGAGATGAGAAAATACCTGGATTTCTGTATCTGGGGAGCCATCCTCTTTGGGGTCTCCCATGTGCTCCATGTGTTGACATACTGATTACTTCATTGGACCATTAGCATCTTCCCATAAAATTGGAAGATTGCTTTAATAGTATTATAAATTATTTTCCTTTGTGTAGTCACCCAACCAATCACAGTTGTACATATAGATGAAAATGTTTTTCACCAAAAAAATTAAGTGAATGGTATTTTTGTTTAATTTAACTTTTTATGTGTCAGTAATGCAGCACTGTAGTTTTGAACTGCATTGCCCTTATGACTTAAGATGTTGAATTTTTTTTCCAGTGTATACATTGGCCATTTGTACTTTTATGTTTTGAGAACTGTCTGGTTAATTTACCTGGATAATTATTGACTAGATGATTTGTTTTCTAATGTTTGTTTTTTTAGTTGTCTGGATATTAATCCCACCAAATATCTGACAAAGATTTTCTTCTACTCTGTAGACTGTCTCTGATTTATTTTGAATTAACTTGTGAAATTTAGAAAAAGGGATTTGTTTTCCTAGTTTTGCTCCTGGATTTCTAGTTTTATCAGCACCCACATTGAAGAGTCTTTCCCCCACAGTATGCTTTTCGTACCTTTCTTAAAGATCAGATGGCTGTTCCTGTCTCTGGTATAATTTGGAATTAGGTGTTATAAAATCTCTGGTATTAGGTGAGGATTGCATTGAATCTGTAGGTCACATTTGGTAATTTGTCAGTTTTCACAATAGTTCTTATGAACATGGGAGGCTCTACTAGTGTCTTAATTTCTTCAGTGCTTATAGTTTTAATTGTAGAGGACTTTAACATCTTTGGTCAATTGGATTTAGTTTAGTTTTTGAAGGTATTACAAGGAGATTGGTTGCTGAATTATTTTTAGGCAAATTTCTTACTTGTGTATGAAAAACTGCTGATTTTTATGTGTTAATTTTACATCTTGCTTTGCTGAATTGTTTATTAGAGATAAGGTGTAGCTGGAAGTTTCTCTGGTCCTGTCCGGCCCTGCAGTCGGAACGAATCTCTCCCACCTATGGTCCCGCAGCTGCTTATAAAATAGTCACTCAGAGGCTTATATTAATTAAAAGCTGTATGGCCTATAGCTCTAGCTTCTTGCTAGCTAGCTCTTCCATCTTAAATTAACCCATCCTATTAATCTATATGTTGCCACGTGGCTGTGGCATTACCGGTCTGCTGGCATCTAATTGCCCCTTTAGCTGTATCTGGCACCTCCTTGACTCTCTCTGCCCTTCCTCTCTATCTCTGCTTGGATTTCCTGCCTGGCTGTAAGCCTTCTTGCCATAGGCCAAAACAACTTTATTTATTATCCAATGGGAGCCACACATATTCACATCATACAGAAAGACATCCCACAGCAATAAAATTCTTGGTGAAATCTTTAGAGTGTTGGATCATATATTCTGCACACAGGGGTAATGTTATTTCTATTCCTGTTGTTATTGTTTTATTTCTATCTCTTTATTGCTCTGGCTAAGCATTTGAGTATTATAAGCTATGCTCTTGAATAAGAGTGGGAAATGATGCCCTTGTCTTATTTCTGATTTTAAAGGGAATACTGTCAGTTTTTCCCTGTTAAGTATGAACTACAAATATATTGCCTTTCAGACTAAGGCATGATAGCTCTGTTTCTGGTTTCTTTGGGACTTTTATCATGAAAGGATGTTGAATTTTGTCAAAGGTTTTTTCTCCACCTATTTTTTAAGATTATTTTAATGTATATGAGTATTTCCCTGCATGCATATATATGCACCACATATCCCTGGTACCCCCAGGGACTAGAAGAGGGTGTCATATCCCCTAGAACTGGAGTTACAGAAAGTTGTGTGCCAACATGTGGGAACTGGGAACTGAACCTGGATTCTCTGTAAGCGCAGCAAATGGTCTTAAGCACTGAGCAATCTCTCCAGACCCATGTTGTGATTTAAAACAAATATGTTATTGAGACTTTTATACAGTGTATTTTGATCCTCCCTTTACCAGCCTTACCTCCTTGCCCCTCCTCTTCTCCATCAGGTCCAGTTTGTGTTGCCCAGCTACATTTGGAAATAGAGCTTGCCTTGGAGTGTGGTTGGCCTGCTGGCAGCCACATCATTGAAGAAAGCCGACCATCCTCTCTCAGCTATCAATGCCAGTAGCTCCTAATCTACTAGTGAGAGTACCATCCCTACCACTATACTAAGGTTTTGTCAGGCTTGAGCTTGTGCAAGTTGTGATAATTGCTGTGGGTTTGTATGGACAGCTGACCTGTTTTGTTTGTGAGAACACTTTTCTGAAATCACCGTCCATCTCTGGCTCTTAAAATCTTTCTACCCCCTCTGCTGCATGGTTCTCTAAGTCTTGAGGGTAGGGGAGTGATACATATATTCCATTTAGGGTTGAGCACTCAACACTCTCTTACTCTGAGCATATTGACCAGTTGAGGGTTTCTATGTTAACTGTCGTCTATAGTAAGAAGAAACTTTTCTTAAGAGGACTGAGAAATGTACTGTTCTGTGCATGTAGTAAAAAAAAACTACTGGAGGTCATTTTGATACTATGTCCCTTTAGCAGAATAATAGTAATAGGTTCTCCACTAGGTCTAAGACCTATCTAGCTGCATGTTCTTGGCTCCATTAACAGTGCCATTAATGAGATCTATCTCATGGAGTGAATCCAACCAGATACAACTAGAAAGTTTGGTTGCTCCCATAACCTTTGTGCCACTAAATGCACCACTGGTCTTATCTTGTCAGGCCAGTTGTTTTTGTAGTTTGTAGGATTCACAGCAAGATGAGCCTGATGACTTTCTTTTTTTCTAGTAGCATGAATATCACCTTCCAGAACTATGTAACTTAGTAGGGATAAAGCTTCCAATGAGTGCCTGCTTGATTTCTCAATGTCTTGTCAGTCCAGTATGTGGAGTCTTCAGCAATAGGGTCTTACTGTCAAGTTCTGGAAGGTTACCAAGAGTACTGGCAATAGCCTCTAATGTTGAAGGAAGGAGTATCTATGGGGTTCCATTTGCCAATAACCCATAACTTACAAAGAAGTAACCTTGTCGTGGGCCATAAAAATACACAGCAGATGACAACTGACATTCATAGGGTCAACCCACCAGATGAATAACTCTAATGGAGGAACCTCGTCAAGCAAGGCTTACGAGGTCACTCTCTATGAATGCTATTTTGCTTCTGTCTATAATTTCCTCATGTGCCACCACATTTCTTCCCTAAAAACAGCTATGAGTATTCTCCCACTGCCTGTGTGTTTATCTCATGAATATATTTCATCTACTGGGCACATTTATCTGTGGATGGTCAAGAAGTTGATTTCTTCTTAAGCTGTATAATTTTGATAAATAGAAATAATACTAGGATATTTTTCATAGTTCAGACCAACATAGGAAAATAACAATATTTTTAGCTACAAAGACAGCTTTCTACACCATTAGCTGATTTAAGACCTCAGAGCAAATTCAAAGTAAACTAGTTGCCCCTGCAAATGAATGCACAAGGACAAATTCCCAAGTGTCTGTTTGTTGAACCAAGGTCAGGCACAAAGCAAATTTAGTAGACATAATTCCCTGCAATTCTCTCAGCAATTGACTCTCTCCACAAACTCCTAACCATTCAAGGTTCAGTCAACTAACTGTTTATTGTTTAGGTCCTGAATTTCAATGTCATTCTCCATTGGGAAATGCTGAGCACTTAGCGTTACATGTCTCCTGTCCTTGCTTTACAGCTTGGCTGACAGCCAAGTGTTGCCATGATTACTCACTCTGGCCAGTCAGCATAGCATTCCAAGTCTGAGAGAAGCTGTGTGATTTCTTGTGTACTATCACAATGATTCTGACCTTCAAAATGTAACTCATATATTGTCCAGAGTTTTTCTGTAAGAGAGAGATATGTAGCTGTATGAAGACAGATTTTCAGAGAGAGGTTTTCAGAAAGAGATTTTTTTTTCAAGATGAAGTAAAAGAGAAAGTTACCATCAGAATGTGTGTGCTCCTTTCTGAATACCCCTCAGATAGAAAAGTTTAGTTCTTGCTGACATTGTGGAATTTTTGCAAACCCTGGGTGTGGTCTTGGATCGGGTTTTCTAAAGACTGCACTATAACCTACTCCTGATACCGGGTTTTTTGTTGTTGTTGATGGTGGTGATTTTTGTTGTTGTTGGTATGTGGTGTCTAGTTTGGGGTATTGTCCTTGTAGTATATCATCATTAAAACCTTTTAAAATATGTATATATTTAAGAAGCATCTACAGTAGGTTTTCATATAGCTTTTTCAAAAGGCTTTTGGTGTTAGTTTTCTTTCTGCATATTTCTTCCTCTAGTCTGCTCTTTAAGATTTTGTGTGGGGGGGGGTGTATGTGCACATGCGCATGTGCATACCTGCCTGCCTTCTTGTTTGCCTGTCTACCTTTTATCTGGTTTTGGTGTCAGAGTAATAGTGGATTCTGGCCTCAAACTCACAAAGATCCACCTGCCTTTGCCTTCTAAGTGCTGGGATTAAAGATGTGTGCCACCACACCTGGCCCCTATGTACCATAATGTGCTTGTTGTGTTCAGAGGACAATTTGTAGGAATAAGTTCCCTCCTTCCATTATATGGGCTCCAGGGATCAAACTCAGGTGGCCAGGCTTAGCAACAATACCCACAGAGACTCACTAACCCTCCAATCCTTCCCTTTCGGTTTGTGAAATAATTTGGAGAGCATTGGTATTAGTCTAGGTGAATATACAGTTCCCAATGGACATGCCCTTTGCTTTCCTCTTGAATAAAACTCAGACTTCCTATATCTCCAGGACATACCAAATAAAAAAGTAACAGTCATTTTCTGGGCACATACTGATTCTTGAGTGGCTGCTTCAAAACAGAGAAGGGAATCCTTTGTGGGTTTGATATATAAAAAATTCAGAGTCTGACTTTGTATTCTAAGGTGAGACATGCCCTGGTAAGTATGAACCTTAGGAGGAGATACAACCCACAGAGGCAGAACTGCAGACCCACAGAAGGAGCTGAGGTACTGTGGGCACCCAGGTGCGTACTGCTGACCAGCATCAGTTACAACTACCAGCGGAGTGTCCACACATGCCACAGAAGCTAAAAAGACGCTCTGTGCTGGAGAAAAGCACAGAGACTGGATTGAGCATGCACAGAGGGTAGACTTCAGCAAGGTGGGTACTGAAGGAAGGACTGATGGCAGCTTGAGATCCCGAAATTTAAACTTAGAGATAACTCCCAGAAAAACAGCCTCCTTATATGTACCTCTGGCATTGGTTGAATGCACAGGATGAGCGGTGAAGAACCTAGTTCAATACCCTCGAGGTGCAAGTACTCAGATGAGCCAGCCTTTGACACCCCCCAGTACCTCTGTTGCGGAAAGCACTACACATGGAAAGTTCTGACCCTAAAACAACAAAGGCTCAGGTTGTAACTTGGTGGGTAGTTTGAGTCCATGGCAAGCTAGCAGAATAAACTTCAGTCACAGCAATGACTTTTCTGATTCACTGATAACTGCAGACTTAGCAAAGACTGATACAAATGACCACCCAAGAGGTGAGAGAAACCACATCTTCATGGTGAGAAAGAAATACCTTGTATTTCAGGTTAATGCTTTTTTTATTATTTATAATTTTATATTTACAGTTAGTTCCCCTCCCCACTTCTTTTCATGCATATGTGTGAGGCCTGAGGTTGGTGTTGGGAATATTTCTCAATTGCCTTTCCACTGCATTATTTGAGGCAGAGTCCCTCAGTCCATTCTAAAGCTTGCTGGCTAGCAAGCTTGCTCTGGTGATCCTTGTCCCCACCTCCGGAGGCTAGAATTAACACTTGGCTGCCACATCTGTGCAGCATTTAGGTGGGTTCTGGGTGTTCTTGTTTGTGCAGCGAGTGCTGTAATAACTGAACCATCTCCTCAGCCCAGATTTTCAATTTTAACTTGTAACTAACGAGAATGCTTTTATGACTCTTTTTCTATGATTGGAACAGTTTTCTTACTACCTGTCTTAAATCTCATTCACATTTACCCCTTCTTTTTCCCTTTTCTCATTTCTTCATTTTACCAATTGAATATTGGTACCCTTAAATATATGCTTACAAAGCATATACATATCTATATTATAAGTATATTATATGTATTTTTTTTGGTTTTTATACTTCAATATATTTAAACATACATTTAGCTGTATCACTTTCCCCAAGCAGTACTCAACTGCTACTGTGTTGAAACTTACCATGGAAACAGGTGAAATGCACAAGTGTCTGTCTTCTACTGAGAACAACAGGACTGCTGTTACTCATTGTTTTTATTAGCACAGTCACCATTGTTGCTAAAGAGCAAGGAAGCATAACTGAAGACAAATCACAGGAGGTTCATGTAAAATAAAACAACAAAAACAGTAGAAAGAGAGAAAACTAAAAATGACAAGAAACATCCATCCTAACATGTGCAAAACATAGCAACACCACAAAGTACACACACACACACACACACACACACACACACACACACACACACGACTCAACAAATCATTACAACCCTTTCTTAAGCTCACAGTGCCTCGGCAATGGAGATCATAGCTAACACAACAGCTTAGGTGCCAGAAAAGAGATTTCAGAGTCCTACTTTTTTCTTAAAAAAGAAGAGTGAACATATACAGAGTGATGAAAGAAGAAGGAAAGCAGTTCAGAGTCTAACCGAAGTGGGAAAATGGGCAATACTTGAAGCAGAAGTGGAAAAAACATGGAGGGATCAGAGACTCTGAAAAGGACCAAACAGGACTTCTCTACGTGAAGGAATCAGCAGACAAGACCAAGCAGAAGAACAAGCTGTAGAGACAGACATGGCTGAAAACGAATGCATCCAGACACATGTACGAAAGAAAGCTGGTGAACAGGACCAAAATTTTCAAGAATTCTGGCATACATTTAAGAAACCAAACCTAATAGTCCACAGAGCTGAGATACAGTTTTAAAGCACAGGCAGTTTGTTCAATGAAACCACACCAGCAAATTTCCTAAAAATAGAGAAAGAAGGAGACATATAAATACAAGAAGCATTTTGTTATTTTTGTTTTTTGAGGCAGGATCTCACTCTCGGCCCTGGCTGGCCTGGAATTCACGATGTAAACCAGACTGCCCTCAAATGCACTGCTGTCTGCCTGCCTCTACTTCGATGGTGCTGGAATTAAAGGTATGTACCACCATGCATGGCACAAGAGGTGTTTTGAATACCTAGTAGGCATGAACAGAGAAGAACCTTTCTCCAACATATATAGTCAGTCAAGATGTGAAAAAAAGTAAAATCTATAAGAGAAAAGTACAAACTCATAAGAAGAGCACATCAGAATAACACCATATCTCATTAGCAACAATAAAACCAGGAAAGCATAGAATGGCATAGTTTGACCCTTGAGAGTAACTGTTAACCAAGATTTTTATACCTATCAAATTTACCTCTTAAAATTGATGTAGAAATACAAACATTTAAAGGTAAAGATTAAGGCAATTCATGACAACCATGTTAGCACTGCAGAAAATACTTAATGAATGAATACTTAATACTTAATAAAAGAAAGAGAAAGACAAAGCCAGTCCCATTCATGAGAACACAGGAAAAAATACATTTTATGAGAGGAATAGATGATCAGAGGGGAGCTGGGAGGAACTCATCATTTCCAACACACAAAACAGTAAAATTTCAATACTAGTAAGAAGGGAAGAATTATCAGTAACCCAACCAACCAGAACAATAGTCAGCAAAACCATAGGAAATAGCAAACCCTTCTTAAAATAACATTAAATGCAAATGGCTTCAGCCAACCAACTAAAAAATGAAGACATACCATATTAAAAGACAAGATCCAACTATGTGTTGTCTCAAATACATCTCACTGTCAAAGATAAGCAAAAACTAAGAGTATGAAAAACAGTATACAAAGCAAACCGAAGCCATAAGCAAGCTAATATAACAATTCTCATATCTGATAAAGGAGATTTTGAACTAAAACTAATTAGAATAGAGAAGATGAATATATATTTTGAAGAAGAGAACAAGTTACCAAGAAAATATAAGAATTTGTATTTATGTACCAAACCTGGGGCTCCTTATTTCATAAAACAAACACTAAAAGGCATGAAAAATCAGGTATGTCCAGACACAATACAATGTTCTGGTTGCCATTCTCATCTTTGGCTAGGCCTTCTAAACTACAATCTGGCAAAGATTTAAACTATACCACAAATCAACTGGATTTAACAGAGATTTACAGACTATTTCAAATAACAGATAGAGACTATATGTTCTCAGTAGTAATAGAATCTTCTCTAAAATAAATCATGACTGGCCATGAAGCCAGCCTTAACAAATGCAAAGCAATTAAAAATAATTCCTTGTACCTTAGCATACAATGGTAGAATAAAACTAGGTATTAACAGCAAGAGAAAACACACAGAAACTACACAAATACTTGAAAATCAAATAGTACACTTTCATATGAACAGTGGAGGAGATTTTTAAATTCTTAGATTTGGGTACAAATGATAGCACAATCCACCAGAACCTCTCAGATGCAGCCAAGAAGTTGTAAGAGGAAGGTTTCTAAGTATTCACATTTTAAAAGATGTCAGAAAAAACCTCAACCTAAGGACATACCTCAAGGTTCTTCTAGAACAAGAAGAAGCCAAGTTCAAATTCAGTATCCAGTGAGCAAAAAGTCAGAGCAGGAATTATTGACATAGAGATAAACAGAACAATACCTAGACAAAGTTATGTCTTGAAGACAGAAACAAGGACGGCAATCCCCTGGTCAAACTAACCAAAAGACAAAATAAAATTAGAGATGAAAATGAAATTACAGCAAAGGACTACAGGAAATAAGGAAGATCATTAAGGAAGACTTACTTTCTAACATGCTAGAAAATCTAGAAAAATGGATAAATTCCTAAACACATGTGAGCTACCAAAATTCACATTGCTTGCTATGGGAACAAAGCTGTAATTAAGTGTCACACAAAGGAAAGCCCCAAATTGAAGCGATTTACTACTAAATTTAACAAGCTTTTAAAGGAAACCTAATACAAATACTTTCCAAGAAAACTATTCCACAAAATTAAAAGTAGACTACCAAACTCATTCTTCAAAGCTAGTTTTGTCCTAGGAAATAGCAGAAGGGTCCAAAGTAGTGAACAACAACACAAAAAGAACTGTAGGCCAGTCTTCCTGATGAATACACGCATAAAACTTCTCAACCAAAAATACTTGCAAATTGATTTCAAGACTACACTAAGAGGATCATAAATCATGTCCAAGTTGTTTTCATCTGAGGGACAAAAGTTTTGTTGAATATATGCAAATCAATAAATGTAATATAATATATAAGTAGGCTTAAGAACAGAAATCACTTGGTCCTCTTAATAGATGAAGAAAGGGTCTTGACAAAGTTTAACATGCCTTCTTAATAAAAGTCCCAAAGAAATTAGAAATTGAATGAATATACCTCAACACAAAGTTCTATACAAATGTATACCCAATATTATATAAAATTAGAGAAAACAAAAAGCATTTCTTCTAAGATCTAGAGTGAGACAAATCTCCACCCATACTCATACTCATTGTAGTACAAATAAGACCAGAGAAATAAATAAAAATGATACAAATAGGAAAGGAAAAAATTAAATAGTGTCTATTTGCTTATGACATTATATTATATTTAAAATAATTTATGGTCTCCACAAGGTAAGTCTAGGATCTGATAAATGCTTTCAGGCAAAGTTGAATGATTCAAAACCATAATATATAGGTCAGTAGCTTTTCTATATACCAACAATAAGCTGGCCGAGAAAGAAATGAAAAAAATCTATTCATAATAGCTTCATAAAAATAAAGATATCAATGAATAAATCTAATGAAAGGGGTTAAAGATCTCTGCATAAAATCTTTAAGTTACTAAAAATGGGAATTGAAGAAGACATTAGATGATGGAAATATCTTCTGTGTTTTTGGATTGACGGAATTAATATTGTGAAGGTGGCTACAGTATCAAAAGTAATCACTAATTCAAAGCAATCACCATCAAAATCTCAAGAACTTTGATGTTGGCTGTTGACTTGCTGTAAATTGCCTTTATTATGTTTAGGTATGTTCCCTGCATTCCTGATATCTCCAAGACCTTTATCATGAAGGGGTGTTGGATTTTGTCAAAGGCCTTTCCAGCATCTAGTGAGATGATCATGTGGGGTTTTTTTTTCAGTTTGTTTATATGGTGTATTACATTGACAGACTTTTATATTCTGAACCACCCTTGCATCTCTGGGATGAAGCCTACTTGATCATGGTGGATAATTGTTTTGATGTGTTCTTGGAGTCTGTTTGCCAATATTTTAATTGAGTGTTTTTGCATCTAGTGGAAACACATGAAGTGTGAACCAATAGCTGAGGAGCCCCCATGGAACTGGACCAGGCCCTCTGGTTAAGTGAGACAGTTGATGAGCTTGAACTGTTTAGGAGGCCCCCCAGGCAGTGGGACCGGGACCTGTCCTTGGTGCATGAGCTGGCTTTTTGGAACCTAGGGCCTATGCTGAGACACTTTGCTCAGCCTTGGTGCAGGGAGGAGGGGACTGGACCTGCCTCAACTGAATCTACCAGGCTGGGCTGACTCCCCAGGGGAGACCTTGCCTTGGAGGAGGTGGGATTGGGGGGTAGGTTGTGGGGAAAGGCTGGGGAGTAGGAAGAGGGAGGACAGGTGAATCTGTGGTGATATGTAAAATTAAATTAATTATAAAATAAAAATATTTATAAAAAAGAATTGACTTAGAAGAATAAAGTGAATGGACTAAAAAAAAAATCTCAAGAACAGTCCTCACAGAACTGGGAAGAAAACTCCTGACATTCATATGGAAACACAAAGTTAAAAGAACACTTGGATAGCCCAGTGCCTAATCTCAAATCATACTACAGAGCAATAGCCAAAAAACAGCATGCCCTGGCACAAACCAGACATGTAACCAAGGAACCGAGTACAGAGCCCAGAAATAAATCCGCACAGCTGTGAACAGTGTTTTCAACAAAGGACCAAAACCATACACCGGGGATCACACAGCCTTTTTCAACAAATGGTGCTGAGAAATTGGGTATTTATATGCAGAAGAATGAAATCAGATCCAGATCTCTCACTCTGCACAAGTATCGATTACAAATGGATCAAGGACTTAACTATAAAACCTGAGTCACTGCAACTGCTAGAGAAAACACATCAAGATTGACACATAGGCAAAAAGGTAGTTAGTATAACAGTGAATAACCCAAGAGTCTATACATGGGAAATTAAAAGGCTCTGCACAGCAAAGAAACCAGCAGTGTGGTGGAAAGACAGCATACACAATCAAAGCGTCTTTGCTAGCTGTATTTCAGACAGTGAAATAATATCTAAGATATGCAAACTGCAATGATTAAACACCACAAACCCACAAATCTTTGAATAAATAAATAGGCTAATGAACTGAATAGATAGGTCTCAAGAGAAGAAACAAAGTGGACAATAAATAGTTTTCAAAGGAGTTTAATATCTTTAGCCCTTAGGGAAATGCTAAGTAAAACTACAGTGAGATTCTATCTCATCCCTATTAGAATGGCTAATGTCACAAAAGTAAGTGACAATGAGTACTGGCAAAGATGTGGGGAAAGGGAACTCCTATGCACTATTAGTGGTGATATAAATGGATGCAACCACTGTGAAAATCAACTTGGAAGTTTCTCAAAAAATGTCTTAAAAAGAACAACCCTTATGTGAGGTGGTGCATGTCTTTAATCCCAGCACTGGGGAGGCAGAGGCAGGCAGATCTTTATGAGTTTGAAGCCAGGCCAGCCAGGACTCCATAGTGAGACCCTGTCCAGAAAAAAAAAAAAAAAAAGAACCATATGACCTAGCAATATCACTCCTAGGTATATACCTAAAGGACTCCGAGTCAACACATCAGAGATGCTTGCACATCCGTGCTTATATCTGCACTGTTCACAATGGCTAGCCTAGGTGGTCATTGACAAATGAATGGATAAGTAAATGTGGTACATATACATAATGGAATTTTGTCCAACTATAAAGAAAAGTAAAATTATAACATTTTCAAGAAAATGTACGATTGTGAATTGTTATACTAAACAAAGTAACCCAGACTCAGAAATACAAATGCCATGTTTCCTCTCACACAATGACCCTAGACTTTGATGTTTACATACACAAGTGTAACTGGGGAGGGGACTATGAGAGAGGGAAAGAAGGCTTAAGGAAGGGAAAGAGTAATGGAATAGACTCGACATGAAAGCAGAATTGAGGACCACTGGAGAGAAGGAGCGGAAGGCGGGGGATGGGGGGGTGGGGGGGTGGGAGGCGGGGGAGCAATAGGATGAGGGAGCAGTGTGGGAGACCAACAGGAACAGAATATGCACACAGGTGCAGGCCTGGGAAACACATTTCTCTGTTTCATTCTCACTTAGTCTTGGTTGTCAATTTACCTGGGTCTGGATTCAACTAAGAGGCAAACATCTGGGCACAACTGTGAGGGATTTTCTCAAGCGGGAAGATCAACCCCACGTGGGTTACACCTTCTGGTGTCAACCCAGATATAAGGAGGTCTAAAGGGAAAGCTTTAGTTTTTGCCCACTTGCCTTCGGCCTGACAGTTCTTCTCCTTTGCTCCTAAGTTCACCTATGCTGCACTGCCACTATATTCCTTTGCTGATATCAGAACCCAGCTTCTTCAAGCTTCTAACGTAGAGTAACCTGGACTGAAGACCAGTGGCTCTCTAGGAATCCTCCAAGCCTTCAGTACTAGACTGGGACCTCCAAAACGTCCAGCTTTATGATCTCAGCCTCTCCAGTGTCAAGACAGCCATTGTTGGACTACCCTGGCTGAACTATATGAGTCAATCTAATGAATCCCTCTTTAATAGATATTCATTCTAATGTTTCTGTTCCTCTATAAAAACCGTGACCATATACTTTGAATGCTACTTCTAAAAATTATTTTTTGAAAACTAGGTCCTCTGGATAAGCAAGACAGTTATTTAGCTTGAACTGTTCAGGGGGCTTCTAGGTAATGGGATTAGGACCAGTCCCTAGTGCATGAGCCGGCTTTTTGGAGCCTGGGGCCTATGGTGGGACACTTTGCACAGCCTTGATGCAGGGAGGAGGGGCTAGGACCTGCCTCAACTGAATGTACCAGGCTCTGCTGACTCCCCATGGGAGACCTTGCCTTGGAGGAGGTGGGAATGGGGGGAAGGCTTGGGGGTGGGAGGAGGGAGGAGAGGGGGATCTGTGGTTGGTATGTAAAATGAATAGAAAAATCTCCTAATAAAAAAAAAGAAAGAAAGAAAGAAAGAAAGAAAGAAAGAAAGAAAGAAAGAAAGAAAGAAAGAAAGAAAGAAAACTGGGAGAACCTCTGCTTCCTCCCCCTAAAGGTTTGACTATACTATAGATCTCTTTTAAAATGATTCTCCACCCTGCACCAGTGAGCAGGTTGGGAAGTACAGGGGGGCTTTCTCCACTATCAGCTTGCTGTGTGAACCAGAGACCTCCCTTCTTTAACTTTTAGCCAGTGCCAGACTATGGACCACTATGGTTTGGTGAGCCTTTCTTCACTCTTTGGCTTAAAGCTTTGCTAGGGGTGGGGGCCACTCTTTGTCCTCGGCCCCCACTGTAATGCTTAGGTCTGATGTTATGGTCCTATTGTCTTAACAAATATAAAGTTTTGTCCATATCTGAAAGTAAATTTTCATCTAAAGCCTTGTGGACCTATTCACCCATGACAACATAAATTTGTATCAAAACTGGTAGTTCTATTTACAAAAGTAACTAAATGCAGGCTGTACTCTGCAAGCAGGAGAAAGCCAAGACATTTCACAAATGCACGGGAAATGTAGATTTGTGTGGAAAGGAAGTTTTGTTCTAAGCCATTATGCAGTCGAAGAGGAACTGAAATATTCCACCGAGCAGATTACATGGCACACGTAGGAAGAAAACTAGAGAAAGCTTTTGAATGATGCTTACTCATCAATTAGTGGGTAAGAATTCTCTTCTGGAAACTCCAAAGTAAGTTTTGTTCAACTTTGTATCTTTAAAATTATTTCACACAGGGCTGTCAAGATGGCTCAGCAGAGAAAGGAGTATGAATAAAACTCAAGGCCCTAAAAATGTATCCACTACTATTACAGTACAATAGCTTCTCCAAGACATAAAGTTAGTTGCTTCAAGTTGCTGAGACAAATTAGCTGGCTTATGGAAATGGGCATTGTAGTTATGGATGGACACGGATCTGTCTGTATATTGTATAGAAAGAATGTATAACATTCCATATTCCATTTAAATGCAGCTTAAGAGTTTTTAACCGCTGGGCGGTGGTGGCGCATGTCTTTAATCCCAGCACTTGGGAGGCAGAGCCAGGCAGATCTCTGTGAGTTCGAGGCCAGCCTGGGCTACAGAGTGAGTTCCAGGAAAGGCTCAAAGCTACACAGAGAAACCCTGTCTCGGGGGAAAAAAAAAGTTTTAACCATAATGACAAAACCCAAATAGGTAATTTCCAAATGTCTACATGGATTATGGCACTTATAGTAACATTGTCTTTAAAATATATATGACAAAAAGGAGCCACTAAATACCAAAATGCCTGTCCCCACCATACGGCACCGTCAACTGCTCATGAATATTCTCCAGTGTAGTTCACAATGCAGCATAACCTACTAGCATAACTCCAAGAATAAGTAAGTGGTAAATTAGACATAGTAAGTTTTATTAAGCTGGCATAGTTTCTACGATGGTGTGTACAACTCAGTCACCAGTGACATTTGTTTTATTGTTAAGTTTTTTAAATCAACATATGGGAGACACGCTACGGCCAGCTCTTCTTTGGTGCATCCTTTCAGACAGCATTTATCTGAGAAACTTCTGCGCTTCCTTTGGGGATGGTTCCCCCAAAATAAACTGCTGAAGGTATTGATTCTGTTTCTGTTTTTCTGCTGAACTTTTATACTCTGAGCGTAGGGATTGACACCGAGGGGTGAAAACTGTCTTGTCTTCTCCTGAAACAAGCTGGCCTTTTCAAACTGATAGTCGGGAGCTGGCTGGTGTTCCCAAGTGTATACTGCTTTCTTGTGAGAGGCGGGTGCAGGGACTGTGAGAGACAATGAAAAAACAAGTCTTATTTATCCAAATCTTCTATTAGAAGCGAATTTAATATTAGAATACTAAAATCAGCTAATTATTAAAAATCATTTTAAATAAAGGTTGGAAAGCACAGTTATTCAGAGGCAACATATTTTTAACTATAATAGGTGCAGTGTTTCCCTATGAGAAGGCTTAGCAACCTTTGGACATTTTGTAGCAGTATTTTTTATTACAACACCACTCACACGCTATAGAATTCAGCATTTTACAAGTGTGAAATCAGTGGTCCCTGCTATATCTACAAGCTTGTGGCACCATCCCCACTCTCTAATTCCAGAACATTTCTTTCACCTCTCAAAAACAACAACAACAACAACAACAACAACAACAACAACAACAAAGCCAGCAGTCAGTCACCACTAACAGTCACGCCCATGCTCTCTCTCCCCAGCACTGTGCAAACAGTCTATTTTCTCTGCCATGGATTTCTCTGTTCTGTACATTTCACACAAGGGGTAGCTTCTGGTGGGTGGTCATTTCTGTTTGTTTTTCAATTAGCATAATATTCTCCATGTTTATCCAGGATGTCAAACATGTTCCTCCTTTATTCCTTTCACAGCTAAATAACTTCCCATTGTGTGGCTTTCTCACACTGCATTTCACTGATCCATCTGTCAGGTCCTGGATATTTTGGTTGTCTTCACTTTTTAGCTATTATGCCGTGGATATTCATGCCCACATTTTTATGTGTTTATGTTTTCAGTCCTTTGGGGTATAAACCTAGGAGCAGGACTACTGGATCCTGTGGTAATCCTGAACATCTTCTCATGGGCTTCTTGTATGCCACCTTTGGAGAAATACCTATTAAATCCCATGCTCATTCTTTTTATTTATTTATTTATCTATCTATTTATTTATTTATTTATTTTGTTTTTTGAGACAGGGTTTCTCTGTGTAGCTTTGCGCCTTTCCTGGAACTCACTCTGTAGACCAGGCTGGCCTCGAACTCACAAAGATCCACCTGCCTCTGCCTCCTGAGTGCTGGGATTAAGGGCGTGTGCCACCACCGCCCGGCCCCCCTGCTCATTCTTATGTTTTCACTTGTTGTCTTTCATCATTTCCAATCAGGCTGTCTTTTTGTGTGTAGGTTATAACTCAGTAGTCAGTAGAAGCACTTTGTTCTTTAACAAAATATAAAGATGTGGTGAGAAGTGGAGATGTTCTCAAAGTACAGATTTATTGTTTTATTATTGTTATTATTATCATTATTATTATTATTTTGGTTTTGTGAGACAGGGTTTCTCTGTGTAGTTTTGGTGCTGGTCCCGGCTCTCACTCTGTAGACCAGGCTGGCCTTGAACTCACAGAGGTCCGCCTGGCTCTGCTTTCTGAGTGCTGGGATTAAAGGTGTGCACCACTGCCACCCGGCCGTTACATTATTTTTAACTCAGTCAACATTGAGTTGACCAAAATAACTAAAATAACTCCTAAATGTAATTAGTCAGAAGCTTTGTGGATGTCCACTGTGGCCATATTCAGGACTTCCTAGGAGGACATTTTTTTCCCAAGGTCTTAACCACAGAGCCAGCTCTGTGAGCCATGCCCTGCATTAGGTAACTCCATTGCAAGGTCAAGGAAAGAAACCTGTTATGGTGGATGACGATTCTTGGCATATGGGAAAATTAATTGGCTCAGTCAGATTCCTACATTTTGAAATCAGAAGTAAGTAATAAGAAAGGAAGAGTTAGTGAGAGTCGAGACTGAAGAGATTTTATGAGGCTTGTCATAGAATAAAGGAACGTAAACAGAAATCAGCAAAAAGAGGAAGAGAAGGACGAGGAGGAGGAAGAAAAAGGAGAGAGAGGAGTATGGAGCTGGCCTTCCTGCATCCGTTACTGGGTCTTTCCTTTCCCCCTTTCTTCTATTGTAAGGTTCTGCCCCCGACGCTTGGTCCTGGAAGCTGGAGGACTATTTATTACCCTTTCTGCTACTATTGTGATTAATAAAACAGAATTATAGTTAAACTAAACAAGAAAACAAAGACTAAAGTGAGCAAAGAAAAGAAGAAATGGTATAGATAGAACCATGTTTGTAAAGAAATGATTATTAATTCTTAAACATTTGAAATCAAGATGAAATGAATTCCTATGAAAACATAAACACACACAGACATACAAAACTTCAGTACTTTAACACCAAAGCATAACTAGTCACCACCTTAGAAGATGCACACAGAGATGGTTTAGAGGTAGATTCCACCTGTTTTAAAGAAGAGTAATTTACAAACACTTCCTTGTCATTTTATGAAGCTCATTAATAATCCCTATTTACAAATCAGGTAAAAACACTGAGATTTTTTTAAGTTCTTATAAGTCGTTTCACTTACAAATGTAGTTTGAAAAACTATGTAATTAGTTAAGTAATCTAAAATACATTTTACAAACATAGGAGGAAGGCTTATCCCAGAAAGGTAAGAGTAGGTCAAGGTCACAAAATGTGTCAAAGTAATCAATTCATCGTGCTAATTCACTTTCAGCCAGCAGCTGCTGCCATCGACAGAGAATTTTCATCATTTTGAGCTCATGTCTTAACATCCG
Organism: Peromyscus eremicus; assembly: GCF_949786415.1. NCBI lineage: Eukaryota > Metazoa > Chordata > Mammalia > Rodentia > Cricetidae > Peromyscus > Peromyscus eremicus. Next base: position 32,890,459 of record NC_081416.1, on the reverse strand, counting down.
CCCCCATATATGCTCCCTTTCTGCCTGTTTGCACAGATGAACTGTTATCCATGCCAGGATTCCTCTCGTCTGCTCTTGCCCACTCCAATCCTTCTCTGCGTCCCTCGCTCCGTTGGTTTCACGTCGTATGATTTGCTCTTTGGTTTTGCTTTCTTACCGCCATCAGCCACGGTGAATGTACCTTACCGACCTTAGCTGATTCTTTCACTTCCTGTTCAGGCCACCCTGACTTCCTTGCTGTTCCCAGGATAATCCAGATAGAAGTGTCTTTCCCCTGCTGTTTTCTCTGAGCAAACGCTCCCACCCCAGCCACGGCTCTAGTGGCCATTCCCTCACCACTTCTATCCATTTTCTACTGTCATAACACGATGATGCCCAGCAGTGGCTAATTGCAAATGAACATGAATGGATTTAATTCATGATTTGTAGATGCGACGGTGTTCAAGGACCTTCCTGGAGCCTCATCCCACAGGGGAGGTGCAGGAGAAGCCCGTGAGAACAAGAAAGTGAAAGGAGTGAGAAGTTGATTTTGCAGCAAATTCACTCAGGATAATTCACTTCTGTGGTAACAGCCTGAATCCATTTCAAGGACATTTAATTTTCTTTTACTAGACCTCACCTCCTAACACTGCTGCACGGGGGTGGGGTGGGGGTGGGGTGGGGAGGAATTAAGCTTCTAACACATGAAATTGGGGGATGCATTCAAACCATAGCAACCTCTTCTGACAAATGTTATCTTTTTAATAAGGCCTACTCGGACCACGTTATTTCTTCTAAGTCTAAAGTAAACTTCATATTCGTTTGCATGTTTTTAAATTGTATTTACATGTATTCTAGGCACAAATTTCTATTTTGTGCAGAAACTCACTGGTAAAGCAAAGTCGAGTCTAAGAGATGCACAATGAAGAGCGAACACACACCCTCTCTTCAGTTTTACCTGGGTTTGTGAATCCTCTCCAGGTCGAAGAAGGGCTTTGGTCAGGGATGAAGGTTTTGACCTTCTTTGAGAGATGGGGAGCAGGAGCGAGCCGTGTCAAAGGAGTTTGGTCCTCCAACTCGAACTGTCTCCAATCAGTCTGGCCACAGAGTTTTATAATTTCTATCAGCAGGTACCTGCCGCACAGCTTCCTGCGTCTGCTGCCTTCTTTCTCATGAGAGAAAGTAGCCTGTAGGACTCCAAGCCACAACAGACATGAACAGCACAGCTGCTTCATCCCTGGGCTCCGCAGCAGGGCCGGGCCCGCAGCAACGGCCGTCGCCCCGCCCCCGCCCCGCCTCCTCCCCACCGCGCCACGCCCCGCGCCACGCCCCTCTCATACTGCCCGCGGGCTCAGGCAACCTTCTCCAGAACAATGAGGTTAGGGGTGGGGTGTTCCAGGCTTGCTTGGACTTCCGACTTGCAGGAAGATGAAGAAAACAGGCTCTTTTTCGCTCGGAAATGGAAGTAAGAAATGTCTCCGTTTCCTGGCTTTTATTCATTTTCCTTGTCCACACCAAAAGACTGCCATCAACATATGAGAACATGGGACCCTGAGAAACCAAAAATGTACTAATAGAAGATGCTGCAAATTACACCTGGAATGTGAACTCTTTTGTCTAGTAATTACATGAGACATCTCTTCCCTTCGGAAAACCATCCTCTCATCTCCTTCCTGGGTTATATTTTGAACTTTAAAAAGTTATTACTGGAGCTGGAGAGATGGCTCCGCAGTTAGGAGCATTTGCTACTCCTGCAGAGGATCCAGGTTCCTTTCCTGGTACCCACATGGCAGCTGGCGATAGTCTGTCACTCCAGTTCTGGCCTCCACCAGTGCCAGACACACACGTGCTGCATATACAGACACGCAGGCAAACACTCATACACATCGAATAACATAAATAAACCTTTTAAAAACTACTAATGTTTTTAGGCTAGCACGCACACGGGCTTCACCATGTCATCTTCTCACATCTATGGCATTACACTTTGTTCTCACTTACTCTCTTCCCTTACTGCCCTCTCCCGTGTCTCCTACAGGTTCAGTTTCTTCAGTAATTCCCCCTTCCTGCTCGTTTCTTACATGTATACTACTACTTGATTTCCTCCTGTCTTCCTTAGGAGCTCATCCCCCTTAGCATCCCCCTTTGCAGTTTCATGACCTACAAACGCACATATTTAAGCGTGCACATATATAAACACACAAATATATAGTTTTAAATCTAGATTCCTCATGTAAGTGAAAACATTCCTGTTAAAGTTTGCCTTGGTTTATTTGTATGAACACATTCTTCTTATAATAAATCTTCTTTATTATGCTTATTTACTGGTGTGTGTGTGTCACAGTGTGTGTGTATGCCACAGTGTGTGTGTCACAGTGTGTGTGTATGCCACAGTGTGTGTGTGTGTGTGTGTATCCCACAGTGTGTGTGTAGAGATTAGAACCAGTTCTCTTCATATACCACGTGGATCCAGGGATAGATGTCGCTTTGTCAGGCTTGATAGAAAGTGCTTTTTAACCTGCCAGGGCATCTCACTGCCCAGGAACACATCCTTAACTGCTACACATTATTATGACCAGTATAACAACTGGTCATGGATTTATTTAACTGAAAACTTTATTATTTAAATGACTAGTCTTGAATGAAAAAGTTCTAATGTTATAAATTAATTTCAGACTTATTTATTAGTATCCTGTACTATTAACTGTATTCTAAAACATTGTCATAAAATATTTGTCTTTCTGAATTAAACATACTTTATTTAACATGATTTACAATTATGTATTTTCCTACAAAGGTAATAATTTCATTTTTTTATGAATGTATAAAATTCCATTGTGGATATTTACCACATTTTCTTTTTTAAAAATGTAGTTTTTATATTTAAATATGTGTGTGGGTATGTGTGCTTGAGTGTGGGTGCCCACTGAGGTCAAAAGGGGTGTCGGATCACCTAGAGCTGGAGGTACAGTGGTTATGAGCTGCCTGACATGGGTGATGGGAACCAAGCTCAGGTCCTCTGGAAGAGCAGCAAGTGTTCTTAACCTCTGAGCTCTGTACCAGAAGGTTATCATTATCCAGCCATCTGCTGAAGGACATCTAGGCTGGTTCCACTTCCTGGCTATTGTGAGAAGTTCAGCAATGAACAAGTGAACGTCTCTCTGATAGGTTGACTTGGAGCCCCTGTGATGTATTCCCAAGCCCTGTAGTGCTGGGTGATGTGTTCTATCTAGCTCTAGCTTCAGTTTCTGGAAGAACCTCCATGTCGGCAACACGCATTTGCATTCTCACCAACAGTGAACAAATACTCCTCTTTCCCCACATCTTCGCCAGAATTTGCTGCCATGGGCTTTATATATTAACAATTGCTATTCTGACTAGGGTCAGATGGGCCCTCAAAGCAGTTACAATTTGTATTTCCCTGATGTGTAAGAAGGTTCAAGTACTTTTTAGCCACTTTCATTTTTGCTTTTGAAAGTTCAGTTCATTAGCCCATTTACTGATTAGAAGACTAGCTTTTCTGGCATTTAAAATGTGCAGTTCCACAGGCTGGAAAGATGGCTCAGTCATTAAAGGCTAGGCTCACAACCAAAAATCAAATTCGTAGTTCTTCATACAGAATGGATATTATTGCCCTGTCTAATGTGTAATTAGTAAATAATTTCCCCCATCCTGTAAGCTACCTTTTTACTGTGGTGGCTGGGTGCTGTGGGATGGTCTGTATGTCAAATCTGTTGCTCTGATTGTTCAATAAATAAAACACCTGACTAGTGGCCAGGCAGGAAGTATAGGTGGAACTAACAGAGAGGAGAATTGAGAGAACAGGAAGACGGAAGGAGATACTGCCAGCCGCCGCCATGACAAGCAGCATGTGAAGATGCCGGTAAGCCACAAGCCACGTGGCAAGGTATAGATTTATAGAAATGGATTAATTTAAGATGTAAGAATTAGATAGCTAGAAACCTGAGCCATTAGGCCAAACAGTTTAAATAATATAAGCATCTGTGTGTTTATTTTATAAGTGGGCTGGCGGACGGCTGGGGTTTGGTGGTACCTGGAGAGAAAATACTCTAGCTACAGCTGGGGTTGTTTTTGTTTGTTTGTTTGTTTTTTTGCTGTTGTTGTATGGAGCATTTTAATATCATATGATCCCACTTGTTAATTATTGGGATTATTTCCTGTGCTGTTGGAGTCCTTTTCAGAAAGTCTTCGGCTAAATTGTATTTTGGAGTGTCTTCCCTGTATTTTCCTCTTGCAGTTTCACAGTTTCAAGTTTCAATGTTTTTGAAGAATTTTGAGTTGAAAGAAATACAGCATGGAAGAATCTAATTTTGTTTTTTATGTGGAAATCAGCTTTCTCAGCACCATTGTTAAAGAGATTATCTCTTCTCCAAAATGTATATCTGATACCTTTGCTAAAATTAGGTGACTGTAAATGTGTAGCCTATTTTGGGGTCTGCTATACTACTCCATTGGTCCACGCATCTGTTTTGGGTTTTGTTGTTGTTGTTGTTGTTGTTCAGTTGGTTGATTGGTTTTGAGACAATGTTTCTCTGTGTTGCTGCCCTGACTATCCTGGAACTTGCTGTGTGGACCAGGCTGGCCTGGAGCTTACAGAGCTCTGCCTGCCTCTGCAGGGTGCTGGGATTAAAGGCATGCACCACCACCACCTGACTCCACATACCTGTGCCAGTACTCACTGTTTTTGCTTCTGCTCTGATATTTGATCCTGGGTACTGTGATACTTCCAGCACTGCTCTTTCTGGTAAGCATTTCTTCAGCTCTTCAGGGTCTTTTGTGCTTCCAAGTCAATTTTAGGATTATTTTTCTAGTCCTGTCAAGAATGGCACCAGAATTTTGTTGAGTGTGGTACTGAAACTGTAGACATCTGATGCGTTTATCTAATTATTCTTTAACAATAAAAAATTGGGAGTCAGATGTCAGGGTAAGAACCTGAGTGATCAAAGAAGTGGCTGAGAAGCCGCCAGTGACCTCCTATCTCTTCTGTTTCTCCATCCAAGAGGGCTGAGATCCTCTCCAAGCCCTGCCTTACTACTTCCTGTCTACCTGTCCTCAGTCCTCCAAAACCTCTATGGTTAATTTTGGTCAGCTAGTGGCTAACTCTGCCCTCTGATTCAAACCAAGCTTTATTGCCAGAATGCGATCAAAATATCGCACAACAGACATCTTTTGCTGATAATAGTCATTTTTGCAATATTAACTCTGCCTGTTCATGAGCATGGGAGGTCATTCAAGTTTCTATTATCTTTTCTACTGTAGAAAATTTTCACCTCCTTCATTGGGTTTATTTCTAACTATTTTAGTGTCCAGAAGTTGGGAATGAGAACTCCCCACCCCCGCTTTTTTTTTTCTCAGTGCATTCATTACTGACCCACAGGAAGGCTACTGAGTTTCGTGTGTTGGTTCTGCCCTGCTACCCTGATGAAGATATTCATCAGTTCCTAGAGTTTGCTGACAGTGTCTTCTGTCATTATCTTGTTTATTCAGTGTTTTCACACTTATCCTAGATAATTTTTAACTTCATAAGACATTCTATAGTAGTTTTTCACTTTCAGTTTTATGATCATTGATGATGTATTCGTAGATTGTACAAATATATTTGTATATCTCATAGGGTTTGATGTTATTGCTGATACAGCAATCAGGTTTTTCTTGCCAAGTGGTGCTGGAGATTGAGCCCTCAAGAGTAGGCTTCTCAATAAGAATACTGACCACCAAATCCAGAAGAGTCATTCAAACAAACAGATGTACAGACTGCAACACAGAAATGGAAAAAAAAAAAAACACGGAAACACAAAGAATTGGAACTCTTCCCCCACACGACTGCTCAAGCCAAAGACCTATCCTGAAATAAGTCAAATTCCAAGTGAAGAACTTCAAATGTCTCTGATAAAAATGACCAGTCGGGGCAGGGGTGGGGATTTAGCTCAGTGGTAGAGCTATTGCCTAGCAAGTACAAGGACCTGGGTTTGGTCCTCAGCTCCTGAAAAAAAAAAATGACCAATGGTCTGAAAGAGGCTATGAACAAGTAGATGACTTCAATTCAGAATCTAGAAAGGAAAATCAACAACACAGAGGAGAAAATCATCCATGTAGGTGAAAAAGATAGTAAAATTGAAGAATAATTCAGTGAGGAAATTGAAGTTTTGAAAAAAAAAAGAAATATTGGAAATGAAAACCTTCATGAGTCAAAAATCAAAATAAACAAACAAAAAAAGAAGAAGAAAGTTTGGCTGATAGACTCAGCCCGACAGAAAGAAGGAAACGAGAGGTGATAGATACGGTTGATGAGATGTAGTAACATTCAAACACCAAGGAGACAAAAAAGCATGACCACAGCATCCAAGAACCCAGGGACACAATCAAGAGACCAAACCTAAGAATCCACAGGATGGAAGAAGGGTCCCAGAGAAACACCAGAGGTGTAGAGATATAGTCAATAAAATTGGAGCACTAATGCCCCAAATATAAAGTCATCCAAACACAGAGGCGTTTTGAGTCCCAAGTACACACAACCAGAGCCCCTCCATGACACGTTATAGTCAAGGTGTCAAAAACCAGGAAATTAAAAACGGTCTTAAAAGCACCGAAGCCAGAGTACCAATTCCCCACAAAGACAGAAACAGTAACACCGTGCCTCTTGTAAGCAAGACTCTTAAGAAGGAAAGCATAGAAGGGTACATTTCAAGAACTGGGATTGAATAACTGCTGACCAAGATTCCTGTGACTAGCAAAGCTCTCTTTCAAAATTGATGGAGAAATGGGACAATCTTCAGTATCTCCTAGGTATAAGATGATGTCAGCACCAAATAGGGATACTTGGACTTCATGCTTTTATATGTGCATCTCTTGCATTTCTTTTTCTTGTTGCCCTATCTAAGAATTTTAGCACTATATTCAATTCAACAGAGAGCAACCTTGTTTTGTTTCGTATTTTTGAGTAAATGCCCTCAGTTTTTCCCTATTTAGCATAATATTGCCTATAGATGTGTTAGGTTGAGACATGTTCATTTTATTCCTAGTATCCGCAGGGCTTTTGTCATGAAAAGGATGTTGAATTTTGTAGAAGGCCTTTTCTATGTCAAGTGAGATGATCTTATGGTTTCTGTCCTTAAGGACATTTATGTGTTGAATTACATATATATTTTTGCATATGTTGAACCAATCTCTCTTTTTTTTGACTCATTGAGTTTAGAGTAGTGTGGATGAGCATGGGTAAGTTACTTACTGTAGTGTGGGCAACTTACCATTGACTATACCCCTGTAGAAACAGACACCTCTCAGGGAGGAATAAGACCTCATAAGCTCCCCAACCCCATTCCCTGACCCATGATGGAAAGCTGGAGACCCAGTTTTGTGTAGGTCTATGTCCAGAAGACAGCATTTCAGAGCACTCTTCCCCATTCTCTAGAGCTTTACATTTTTTTTTTTTTGCCACTCCACTCTTCCCCGAAGTTCCATGGGCCTTGATGGGGGTGAGATCTAGATGTCCTGTTTAGGGCAAAGCACTCGACAGTCACTTATTCTCTGTACTTTGTCCCATTGTAGTCTCTGCATTAATAACTGCCTTCTTCACCATTTTCGTTGAGATTTTATTATATGGAAGTAATTTCATCAACTTCAGGGTGTCAGCTACAGAGAGGCATGTAAGTAATGTTCTTGGCACTTCCACTTACCATTCCTTTCTCTTTTCTGTCTTCTGAGTCTGTCTTTTCTCCATTTTCTATTCCCCTAGTTTTGTCCTGAGTTCTAGTGGCATCCATGAATACTGTTAAATCAACTGTCAGCTGGAGCTTTTAAAGACGACATGATACAGCCTAGGACAATCTCATCCCTCTCCTTGAGAAACAACCGATATCCAAACTATACTGGGCCATATGTTCTAATCAGAACGTTTTTTAGGAAAATGCTGTGAGAGAAGAACTATCCATCATCTATAGATGGAGACTTAAAGGCTCAAAGTATATGTGCCAGACAATCTGATTTACATGATACTCCGTGCTTTCTATACCAGTTCTTGCCAGTTTTATGTCAACATGACACAAGCTAGAGTCATTGGAGAGGAGGGATCCTCAATTGAGGCAATGCCTCCATACAACTGGGATGTGGGCAGGCCTGTTGGGCATTTTCTTAATTAGCGATTGGTGGGGGAGAGCCCCAGCCCCCTGTGTGTGGGGGGGTGCCACCTTTGAGCTGGTGGTCATGGGTTCTAAGAAAGCAGACTGTTCAAGCCACAAGGAGCAAGCCAGTAAGCAGCACTCCTTCACGGCCTCTGCATCAGCTCCTGCCTCCAGGTTCCTGTCCTGTTTGAATTTGGTTTTGAGTTCTTCAGTGATGAACAGTGATGTGGAAACGTAAGCAACTAAATACTTTTCTCCCCAAGTTGCTTTGGTCATGGTGTTTCATCATAGCAGTAGTAACCCTATTGTCTTGCTTTGTGTTTTCTCACGCCACCCATTACAAACTGACATGTGGTAGATTTACCTCCTTTGTTTACTCCCTTCCTACCAGAACGTGTTCTCCAAGCAGGTAAGAATCTTCATCTGATTTGTTTACTGTGATATCTTCCTTGCCTTGAACAGTGTCTGAAATACAATAGGTTCTTAACAATGCCTCAGTATAATAGATACAATTAATAATATTATCAACAAATAATTAAGTGCTAGTAAGTTTATAGTATTTAGTAAATGAATGAATGAGTGAATAAATGAGAATTTATGAGTTCTTTTGTACTGGTTCCCTACTTCTGTCATCATTTTAATTTATTATTACACTATTTAGTGTTTAAAATCCTTTTTTAAAAAGCTTATTAGTGAATGGAATCATCTTTTGTTCATATTTATTATCTAGTGCCTCTTAAATTGGACATGATGAGTATGTGTTGTGTGAAAAACACATTAAACTACTATTTATCATTAGCACAGTTGAATGGATCTGTTAAATTATATTAAATTAAATGCATTTTTAATTTTTTTTTTTGAGACAGGGTTTCTCTGTGTAGCTTTGCGCCTTTCCTGGAACTAGTTTTGGATACCAGGCTGGCCTCGAACTCACAGAGATCCGCCTGCCTCTGCCTCCCGAGTGCTGGGATTAAAGGCGTGCGCCACCACCGCCCGGCAAATTTATTTTATTTTATTAACGTTTAAATTGTATGTGTTCAGCTGTTCTGACTGCTTGGATGTCTGTGCACCACATGCATGTGTGGGGCCTGCAGAGGCCAGAAGAGGGCATAGCATTCCCTATGATGGCATCGCATTGAGGTGAGCTATTATGCACAGTTAAGTGGTAAGAGTTTATAGCCGTTTTGAAGGAATATCACTCAAAAGCAATAAGACTGTTAAAAAAGACAAAATGAGTTTTGCATAAAATTATTATTAACAGAACTACAATAATGCAAAGAACATTTATTTCACATCAAACAGCAAGTCCAAATGTAAATAACGATTTCACAGATTCTTATAAATAATCAAAGGGAACAGAAAGAGGCGTCAAGCAGGTGGCAAGAATACACTCGAACACAGGACGAGTTGTGCACCATTAGCTCCATATCAGCAGAGCTGGGCAATAGATCTTCTGGGACAACCAATGTGGCAGCATCGCTCACTCAGCCATAAACCGGACTGCCTCTTTTTCCGTGAAGGAGTATCCAAGCGTAAGTATTTAAGCTCTGGAGGACTGCTGTCTTCTGCTTCACCTTGTGGACTATGGAAACTTTTCTTAAAGCCTTCCAAGCTACCAACTGAATTGCTCAAGGCAGGTGCATATTGTTGTGACTCTGGTAATGATGGATCCCCCTCAGACAGTGCTGCCTTGGGCTCCTGTGACAAATTTGGAAGGCACTTAAACATATCTAGAGGCTCTGCATCTTTGTTGATGAGGGATGGCACAGTTTCTGTTAAGTTTAAAAAAAAGTAGGTGGGGGAGAAAATATTCATGTCAAGGAGCATTCGGAAACTATAGACATTTGAATAGGAAAAAACGCCTATTTTGCCTGGATATAATTAAACACTGAAACAGAATCAGCAAGTTCTGAATGTCTAAGTGGTTTTGCTTGCTGGGAGGTTCAGAGTGCTATGATCTTACCAAGGTTCTGTTTTATCCACATGACCTTCCGGTGTCTTTCTTCATCACTCCTTTCTTGCTTTTTCTCACAGCAATTTTCACCCTTCGACATTGAACTCTTACTTTTCTGAAATCATGTTGGCTAATGAAAACACTAGTTCTCAAGTCAGGCGTGGTGCAACACACTTTTAATCCCAGCACTTGCGGGACAGAGGCAGGTGGATCTCTGTGAGTTCAAGGCTAGCCAGTCTACAGCATGAGTTTCAGGACAGCCAGGACTATGTAGAGAGCCTCTGTCTCAAAAAACACACAAACAAGAACAAAAAACTCCCCCTCATTTGCATGTTTTCCAGCCTGCGTAATTTTCTTCATTGTTTCTGAGCCATGAAAGTAATCCTTGAAAAATATTTTCACGATTTTAAGATCTTTAGTGTCCCTGAGTGTCAAGTTACTGCTTCAGGATAAAGTTTAAAAGACAGGATTTCCAACAGTTCAGCTCTGACTAGAGGAGCATGTGTGTCTAAACACTTATGTGGCCATCTCCCTTCCACAGAGTGTTCGCTCCGAGTCGATGGTACTGTATATTCAGGAGAGAAACAGCTTAAAACCTTCCTAATGCTATGACCCCTTGATACACTTCCTCATGTTGTGCTGACCCCAACCATAAAATTATTTTCATTGCTACTTCATAGCTGTAATTTTGCTACTGTTGTGAATCGTAATGTAAATATCTGATATGCTCCCCCTCTCCCAAAGAGGTCTTGACCCACGGGTTGAGAACTACTAGCTTAAAAGCATACTAATCTCAAACCAAGTGCTTCCCAAAGAGATTGGTGTCTCCCAGGGTATGTGTGCCAAAGTGTTAAGTGTGGTGTTCCCCCAGTGCTGTGGGAAAGCCTGCTAGACCCACCTGCCCCTGCCTTCTTACTACTTATCTATAGTTCAGCATTCACGGACTGTTTCCATGTGGCAATGCCAGTCAGGAGTTTAAAAAGAAAATATTTTCTGCAAAAAAAAATCCAAAACAAAACAAACAAAAAACCCTTAGAGTAACACAAACCTGCCCCTGGCCTTGTCTATTCCAAATGCACAAATTCAGAGTTTTAGCAACAAAGACACTGGAAGTGTTGGTTAAGTTTAACTTATAGTACAATGGCTCAGTTCTTGCTGCTGACTTCAACTTACCAATAAATCCTTCCTCTTGACAGAATAAAACCAAAGAATCCAAAAGACACAACAAATGTGGAAGGGGGATGCCTGGTTAGCCATGGAGGCTTACACTTTAGAGAAAGCCCAAACCCTTCACCTATGCAGGGGTCCCCGGGAACAAAGCTCCTTCCCGAGAATTCTGTTGTTCTTTGAGCCAAAATACACTTCAGCAGTTGGGATTAGGCAGCGGGAAAGCAATGGTACTGCCCCACTTCATCTTCTCTCTACTCCCCACTCATTCATTCACTGTCTAAACCGGCCGTGGCAGGTGACATTCTATACCATTTTATGTATATCAGAAGTTTTAGCTCTTTTCCCCTAAGACTCTCTAGCTTTAACTTACCTTATTGGTCCCTCATTGCTCTAAACCTTTGTCCAGTCAGGGCTTTCTTGGCGGCCAAACAAAGCTTATGGTAACTTTCTATGCATTTAGAGTCAGTGAGCAAAGGCCAGTTATTGTATGGGTCAGGGTTAACTTACAGGTTTTTGTGCCTTGAAATTCTTTATTTAAAATTGCTTTTAACTTATTTTGAAGTCCATATTTTTAGTTTGTAGATACTAGACTCAAATATTAAACTTTAATCTAACTGAATTCATACAGTTACACACTTTTTAATCACTGCATTTTTATATAGAATCAATGAGTTTTCGGCCATGATAGACTGAAGGCTAGCCTCCGTTCTTGCTGGTCCCCTTCACTTTTCTCTATGGTCATCTAGTCACTGTTGTTTCTCTTGCTCTTCCCTACCCTCTGGATTGAACTGCAAGACCCAATTCAAAAAGATGCAGGACAAGGTTGACTTGGTGACATGCCTTAAAAACGGGGAGCAGGAGTTCTCCTAGGCGTGCTCCACAGGACAGATTTGGGCTCCCGCTAGGATCAAGGCCACCCTAGCATGAAGCTGCACGCCCACCTCCCTCTGATGGGTTCTCATTGAAACTCTTTCACCCAGGCAAGTTACAAAGGCAAACCTGAGACTGGACTGAACTAAGGAAGAAGGAGGCGCTTTCCGATTGGTGGGCAGCCGGTGGAAAGCACGGGAAGGCTGGAAAAAATCGGGGGGGGGGGGGCTCACCTGTCGTTGGCCGATGTTGCAGAGCTGACTCCCCCGGGCTCAAAGCCGGTCTTCCCACGGAGGTCCCGCAGATTTCGAACACCGCACGGGCATATCTCCGGCCGCACACCTGAATGACTTGGTCCATCCACTCCTCCGAGACGCGCGCCCCGCAAGGCTGGCTCAGCAGCAGCCAGAACCCCAGGAGATGGAGCAAGAATCTGCTGGACATCCCGGTCTGGGCAGCTTCTGGGAGGCTCAGGCTTGGCGGGACTGGGCTCTGCTGCTTTCCTGGAGCTCAACCCGGCTTTTATATCCCTCGGGCACTCTCAGCGCCTGGGTTGATGGTTCCAGCTCCACCCCCTTTCCGCCCACCCACGGTGTTGCCTTCTTGGGTCTTGATCACCTTACCCACTTTTCCTTCATCGGGTCACCCTTCTGTCCTTGTCCCTCCCACAGAACTTTTCCTCTTTGTTCTTGCCCTCAAACCATTTCGTATGCCACAATTACTCTGGATTTGAGGCTTTTCCTTAATTACTGAATAAGGCAGGGCCACTGCACTAAGTCGCATCAGTAGTAAAGTCAGACCACCTCCTCACAAAGGTTTGCCAGCGTGGAGTGTCTGGTATATCCGTCTGTAGAAAATATAACAGAAGTGGGGTGAACTATGGGCAAGAGAGGGCAACAGAATCCTGGTAGAAAATATTGAAACCTGGTTTTTGTTTTGTTTTGCTGATGTGAACGGGGCTGCTTTTGTGATCTCTTATCAGCAAATTCCTTCTTGCTGTTTTAAAATGCTGTTGAGTTAGTTTTGTGTGTTGGTTTTAGATCCTAGAGTGGAGATTCTGCTAGTCATAATGGAGTGTGGGTTTTTTTCTATATATATAGAATCATATAATCTGCACCACTTGACTTCCTCCCTGCCTAACTGTTTTCTATGCACTCTGTTGTCTTATTGTTCATCCTAAACTCTTTAGGAATATATCGAACGAGAACAGTGAAAGTCAGTTTCCTTGTCTTGTTTTAAATATCAGAGGAAATGCTTTCAGCTTCCCCGCATCCAATATGATGGAGGCTGTGGCTTGTCATATACTCTTGATTATATTAGGTATGAACTTTCTATAATTTGTTTTAAATCATGAAGCAACGCTGAATTTTATCCAATGTTTCTCCTACTTCTATTGGGATAATTTTTATGATTTTTGTAATTCATTCTGATGACGTATTACATTTATTGATTTGCAAATGGTAAACCATTCTTACATCTAACTCTAGGATGCATCCACCTTGGTCACCATGAATGATCTTTTTAATGTTTTAATATTTTGTTGAGTGTTTTTATGTCTATGTTTATCAGTGACATTGGTCTCTAGTTTTCTTTGCTGTGTCTTTGTCTCCTTTTGGTATGGGGTGATGCTGACTGGGTAGAGTGAATTTTGATCTTTAGAATAGTTTGAGAATAGGTGATGCTTGAGAATTTGGTAAGATTCAGCTGCAAAGCCATCTGGGACCAGGTTTTTCTTTGTCTGGAGACTTCTTGTTTACTCAGTCTCATTACCTATGTTAGTCTGTTCTGGTTTCTATATCCCCAAGGTTAAATTTTGATAAGTTATTTATATCCAGAAATTTATCCATCTTTTTCTTTCCTTTCCAAATTTTTTGAAATGAAATTGATTTATTAGATAGTGTACATAGCATATAAGGCCTTTTCAGATTTTCTACACTATTCTCAGTGATGAAACTATAATATTTTGTAGCAAACATATAATTAACAAAACAAAACAACCTGAGTTTGTGGTGCCTCAGTCTGGAAGTCTGACATGACTAAAGACCCAAAAACCTGCCAGGCGGTGGTGGCGCACGCCTTTAATCCCAGCACTCGGGAGGCAGAGCCAGGCGGATCTCTGTGAGTTCAAGGCCAGCCTGGGCTACCAAGTGAGTTCCAGGAAAGGCACAAAGCTACACAGAGAAATCCTGTCTCAAAAAACCAAAAAAAAAAAAAAAAAAAAAAAGACCCAAAAACCTGTGACATGTTTTTAGAAAACAAGGCTGGAAATTAAGCAAACATTCTTAACTCCAACTAGAAGATATCTTAGTTAAATGCAATAAATAAATAAATAAATAAATAAATAAATAAATAAATAAATAAATATTGTTATGCTTTCTTTACATAGAATTCCTTTGTTACAAAAGAGACTTGGGGCATGCAGCCAGACTACTAATGACTTCCAAAGCCATTAGTGTGTTTTGGTTTTTTCAGAAAATTCAAAATATCTTTTTCATTAAACATATATAAGGAATGTTTAGCACGTTAAAATACTGGTACCAGAAAACTAAGCAGCCATCAACATTATTCCAAACCCCACAGCAAGTTTTATTTTCACACAGCACCAAAACATTTCCTTTTCTAAAAATTGCGCACAATGAACTTGATTCTTTAGTCCAGCTACGAATTGTACCCTGTCTCAGCTGCATGAGAACGGGTGGCTTGTTGCTGGAGTCCGGCAGGAGGGCTCCCAGGGAACAGACAGACGGGCAGCTGCCCCTGAAGTCATGTTCTGAGATTTTCCAGTTTGTTGTGCACTGGTGCTCACTAGTCCCTAAGGATCCTTGTGTTCCCTGCACATGGGTTGTAATGCACACTTCTTTGTTTGTGATTTAATCAATGTGTCTCCTTCATTCTCTGTGTCAGTTATTCCAACTAAAAGTTTCTCAGTTTTGTCGATCCTCTCAAAGACCAGCTCTTCATTTCATTTATCTTTTCAACTATAGTTTATTCTCTATATAGTCTTTGGTCTTTGTTATTTTGGATTTGACCTGTCCTTGCTTTTCTTGGTCTTTGAAATACACAAGTAGGCTGTTATTTGAAATCTTATCATTTTTCTGAAGTGTTTATTGCCATAAATTTCACTCTTACTATTGATTTTTTAAAATTCCATAACCTTTGATATGTTGATTCTATCTTCATAAGTTTTTTTTTTTTTTTTGGTTTTTTGAGACAGGGTTTCTCTGTGTAGCTTTGCGCCTTTCCTGGAACTCACTTGGTAGTCCAGGCTGACCTCGAACTCACAGAGATCCGCCTGGCTCTGCCTCCCAAGTGCTGGGATTAAAGGCATGCGCCACCACCGCCCGGCTATCTTCATAAGTTTTAAGAATTTTCTTCTTTTAGGCTGAAAGTTTATTCTTTTCCATTACACTGTTTAAGGATGTACAAGGAAAGAGAGATAAAATACAGCTTTTTGACATATTATTAAACCAATATACCATAGTATAATTTTTTATTTTTTTTTGTAGTAGGAGTATATAGACATAATTGAAAACAATTTAATTTCCTTCATTATTTCTTCCATGACTTAGTGTTTATGCAGTATCATTTGTTCAGTCTGCATACATTCATATAATTTTCTAATTTCAGAAGTTTCTTTATCCTTCTGCTTTTGTTTTTGTCTTTTTCAAGAGAAGGTTTCTCTGTGTAACCACACTGGCTGTCCTGAAACTCTCTCTGTAGACCAGGCTGTCCTTGAACTCACTGAGGTCCACCTGCCTTTTCCTCCCAGTGCTGGGATTAAAGGTGTGCGCCACCACCACCCAGCTAGTTTATTTTATTCTTGATTTCTCGTTTTATTCCATTATGACTAGACAAAGTACATGATACGATTTTGATTTTTTAATCTGTTATTTTGTTTTGCCTAATGTGGAGAATGCCCCAATGCTGATGAAATGAGTGTGTGTTTGGCAGCTGTTAGGCTGAAAGTTTCCACCGGTATCTTTCTGTGTGAGTTAACTCTGGTGTTTCTTTGTATCTGGATGTCTGTCCTGTGTTGAAAGTAGGAGGCTGAAGTCCCTCATTCTTGCTGTATTGGAGATCACATCTCCCTTGAGATCTAATAGTGTTTATAAATTGCATGCGTTAGCATGGGTGAATTTACATCTACAATTGTTGTCTTCTTGTTGAATTGATCTCGTTCTTTGTTTCTTTCTGTAGTTTATGTCAAGTGTATTCTATCTGCTGTAAGTAAGGTGCTCCTCTCTGCTACTGGTTTTCACTAGTGTGGAATGTCTTTTTCTGACACCTCATGTGTCTATACTGGTGAAGAGAATTTCCACACTGTTGGACTGGGTGACTTACTGAGTTTTTATTTCCAAGATCATTGGAACTTCATTTTTTAAATCCATTCAGTCTATGTCATATTAGTTTTTTAAATGAATAATTTTTCCTTTCTATTTTTGATAACATATTAATGTTATGTATTAATATGTCTCAGTGTGACATTTCAGGCCATGTGTACAGCATGTACTAGTCAAATCTAGCTTCCCTTTGTCCATTCCTATACATCTTCCCAACCTCCAGTTTTCTACATACAAATCTAGTTTTGTTTTTTACAATCTAATACACTGCTTGGTGAGAAATAGTATGGAAGTAACTAAAGTAACTAAAAATATGATGGTATATAAAAATACTACTAATTTCCTTGTCTTGTTAGATTGATATTTGGGAAGGAAGGCTAAAGCTAACTCCCTTCAGGATGTATATCCCAGAGCAATAGCATTACAATACCAGAGAGATATCTGTGCATCCAATGTGCACAGTTCACAATAGTCAAGATACAGACTCAATATAGTAAAGATACACAATGGAATATTATTTAGCCACCAGGAGAATGAAATCCTATTATTTTATAGCAGTAGATAGAACTGGAAGACATTGTGTTAAATGAAATAAATCAGGCACAGAAAAAGAAGTATCATCTTTGCTTTTTCCTGTGAAGAAGTCAGTATTTTTTTACCCTGGGGAATCTAGTCCATTTACATTTAATTTAATTTTACTAATAGCTAAAGACTTACTCCTGATATTTTACTTATTTTATTGATTTATGTCTTCTATTTTATTCTGTTTGCTTTGGTTTAATATGTCGTTAAAGTGGACTTTATCCTACTTCTCTTTTGTTTCACTTGAGTCATCTTCTTTCAGTATTCTCATGGTATTCTTTCTTTCATTTCTGGTTTAGGACTCGGCTAAGTGTCTGATGAAAGTTGTTGTAATGGTGATGAATTCCTGATTTTGCTTCTTCGGGGGGGGGGGGGTCTTCGTTTCTTTTCTCCCTCATTTCTGAATGACAGTTTTGTCAAGAACAGTTTTCTGAGAGCATTTTCTTTCAGAACTTGGAATCAGTCGTTCCCTTCCCTCCGGCTCTGAAGCGTCTCTTTGTAAAGCTGTTAGACCAATGGGAGCCGTGAATGGAACTTTTTACTTTCCTCCTGCAGGTTTTAAAGTTCTTTCTTTTTTAAAGATTTTTTAAAAATTGTGTGTGTGTGTGTGTGTGTGTGTGTGTGTGTGTGTATCTGTCTGTCTGTCTGTCTGTGGCCTGTGCATGCATGGATGCAGGTGCCTGTGGAGCCCAGAAGAATGTGTTGGGTCCCTCAGAGCTGAAATTTCCTTGTATCTTTCACAGTGTTGCTAAATATACCACAGGAGGGTCAATTCTGACAATTCTACTTGAGGTTCCATGCGCCTTCTATACCTGCATGTCTATCTTTGAGACTGGGAGATTTTCTAACTATTTCTAACCTATCATTTAATAGGTTTTGCTTGTTTCTTTGTTTTTAGTACTTTTCTCTATTTCTTTGGCTTCTGGTGCCCAAAATGTACTTATTCCTTAATAATGTCTCAGAGGCACTATTTTCTTCTCTCTTTCCTTTCTTTCCTTTTTTTTTAAATTGTATTTATTTTTACTTTACTAGCATTGGTGTTTTGCCTGCATGTATGTTTATATGAGGGTGTTGGATCCTCTGGAACTGGAGTTACAGACACATGTGAGCTGCTATGTGGGTGCCAGGAATTGAACTCGGGTTCTCTGGAAGAGCTGCAAGTGCTCTTAATCGCTGAGCCTTCTCTCCAGCCCCTTCTTTCTCTTTCTTTTCTGCCTGAGATATTTTAAGATCTGTCTTCAGGCTCAGGTTTCTTTCCTGTTTGACCTAGTCTGTATTTAAATGTCCTGCCTCATTTTTCAGGTGACTTTTCGAGCTCTTCATTTCTAAGTTATCTCTTGGTTCTTTTCAAAGATCTCAGGCACTACGCTTAACAGCTCGTTCATCGCATGGTTTGATTTCCTAACTTTGTTCTCCCTTTGTTGTCTTTAATGCCTTTCGGTCTCCTTGTACTCATTCTTTGAAGTTGATAAATACTCTTTATATCATGTCTTCTGTCAGTAACCCTTGTATCGAGGTCTGTTGTTCATGCGTTCCTTTAGAGACATCGTGTTTTCTCATATTTCTTGTGACCCTGAGCTGATATTTCCACACTGATGGACCACTTGTGGCTTTTGTAGAACCTTTTGTGTGGTATTGGTTTGGTAAGACATGTTGCCTTTCGTTTCTGTTGGGTCCTGCAGTACAGGATCTCTATAGTTTCTGCTGTGGTTGATGGCTTTGGCTATGGATAATGTGTGTGGTTAGAAGGGTTAGAGACCATTTCCGTCTCTAGGGTCATGATGAGTGAAGAGATATTCCAATGACCCTGTGAGTGTGGCACCTACAGCTGTGGGGGTGAGGCATTTGTGTGGGAACCCCTCTGACAGTGGGAATGGTGGTGCTCAAAGTGTGGAGCACAGTCACCCACCTGGGGCAGCTCAGGTGAGTAGAGGTTATGCATGGCAGCAGTTTTGGAGCTGGGAAGCAGAGAATTCACGTCTGGGTCTAGAGGTGGCTCAGGCTAACTTTGTAGCTTGAGCCAATTATGGTGTCAACATCAGCAACTCTATGCTGTCAGGCCCAGTACCAGGAGAGGCCATGTCAAAAGTCCCCAACTACTGGGCTCCCCTACCACCCCTTCTCCCATTGTGTGGTATTTCCTCCCAACCAGGAACACTGAGATCACAGTTTCCCACACTCTATTGCCCTCTCTAATCTTTGTGTCTTCCAGGGTTTCTGTTTCTCTTTTCCTGTGTCCAGCACCACCGACTTCTAAACACAGCTATTTATTTGTTATTCTGTTTCTTCTTGTCAGACCAGAAGCCAAGCACTAGGCACCTTTAGTCAGCCATCTTGCTCTTGCTCCAAATACAGTTTTTAATAAAAGCATTAAATTGAGCATACACTAACTGGTTCTCACAAAGGTCTTAGACACTCTTGAGCAGTACATGCATGAGCTATGATAATAATCTGAAGATTGAAGTAATTGTTTGGCTGTTTATTCCAAATGGTTCACCACAGGTTTTCCTGACAGCACATAAAACTCAGGTGTCTAGGTGACTGCCTGTTCTCAGGCTGTGAGCTCTGTCTGAAGCTCTCAGCTTGGAAAGCGGGGGAGGAGAAGATGGGCAGGGCTGAGTCTGCAGGGCTGCTTCTGTCTCTGAATCTCATCGCTGTCTCATTGTCCTGACTCTTCTGTGTTGGCATGGCCATTTCATAGAGCACAGGGCCTGTCTCCATGTCAGGTGGCCCAGAGCCTCTGAGTTCCCACAGATGATTACTGAGTTCCTCTGCTCAAGGCCTTCCTCCTGAACTAGCTCCTGGCCTCCATGATATCCAGAAAGGAACCATGGGCTTGGCCAGTGGCCCTAAAGGAAAAAGGAAACTCAATTTTTTTTCTTTTTTTTTGGTTTTTTGGAGACAGGGTTTCTCTGTGTTGTTTTGGTGCCTGTCCTGGATCTCGCTCTGTAGACCAGGCTGGCCTCGAACTCACAGAGATCTGCCTGGCTCTGCCTCCTGAGTGCTGGGATTAAAGGTGTGCGCCACCAACACCACCACTGCTTGGTGAAACTCAAGTTTTTTAAAGATAGGCTACCCACTCTTGTAAAGCTGGCTGCTGATAACTTCCCAGGGCTTTGCATTTTCTGCATTTTCTGGTCGGTTCTCACTGATTTCTCCAGTCTGCCAACCGCAGACAGTCTGCACCTGAGCCCAGTGATGACCCGCGCCATGCTGCACCTCTGTTGCCTTGCATTCTATCATTTCGTTGAGATCTGGGTTCAAGGAATTCGATGAAGATGTGCATTTCCAAGCATTCTGGGTAAAACCCAGTGCTACCTCTCCAGTTCCCAGGTGTGGGCGCAGCCACCAGGTGCACTCCCCTTGGCTATGTGCTGCCTTATCGTGAATGAAAAATCACAGGAAACTGATCACCAAAGGTTTCTTGCTTGAAAATTATTGGAAATTTCTCAATTAAGAGATTAAGAGAGATATGGTTTTTGTCCCGTTACTTATTGTTCAACTCAAATCTTAGTACCTGTGCTCAGGGAAGTCTGGCAGTACCCCAGCCACACCTATGGCTCCAATACTCACTGTGCAGACTCCAAGTAGGTTTTAGGTTTGATTTGGTTTGGTTTTCAGACTTACTTATTTTATTTTATGTGTATGGGTATTCTGTTCAAATGTATGTCTGCATGCCTGGTGCCCACTGAGGTCAGAAAAGGGTTTGAATCCTTCTAGAACTGGAGTTAAAGATGGCAGTGAGCTGCCATGTGGGCACTGGGAATGGAAGGAGGGTCCTCTGCAAGAACAAGTATTCTTAGCCACCGAGCCATCTCTCCGGTTCATTTTTTAAAAAAGCAGCTGGCCATCGAAGTGTGTCTTTATTGGGGTTTGTGGCTTTAACGTTACACTGGGTACTGATACTGTGACACAACTGAATTTCTGGCTGTATAACTCAACCATTACCACAAGCATTCTTGAAACATCACAAACCCCAACCCACTCCCTGCCCCATCACAGAGCCTGATCTCATACTTGAGTTTGTAAAGTTCCATTGCTAGTAACTAAATAGACCTATAGAAAGATGGCAAGTGAGCCTGGTGGTGGTGGTGGTGGTGGTGGTGGTGGTGGCGGCGGCGGCGGCGGCGGCGGCGGCGGCGGCGGCGGCGGCGGCGCACACCTTTAATCCCAGCACTCAGGAGGCAGAGGCAGGCGGATCTCTGAGTTCAAGGCCAGCCTGCTCTACAGAGTGAGTGTGAGTTCCAGGACAGCCAGAGCTACACAGAGAAACCCCGTCTCAAAAAACCAAAAGAAAAAAAGAAAAGAAAAGGAAGATGGGAAGTGACTGTAAATAGGACCCCAAACAAGATGTTATAGTTCTGATCACGTTGTTCCCGCAAGCCCTTCTCGAGTCTCACTAAATAAAACTCTCGGGGGCCGTACTGAGAACACTGATGTAGTATCAAACACCCCTGACTGCGAGCCATACACACAAAACCTGCCAACCGTACACCTCGTGAGTGTTAGCCTCAGTGCTATAAGTTGGGTAGTTGATTAGCCCCTGAAGTGGGAATGTTTATTTCCAAAGAACTAAACAATACTGTGCATGAGTCAACAATATTGGACAAGGACAATAGCACTTCACTTAAAAACATATTTCATACCAAGAATCCTGGAAACCACAGATGTTTTCTGTTGGCTGTCCCTGAAAAAAATGGAGTCAATTGCTGTCCACAAGTTTGTAAACCCCAGAAATAGTCATTATAACAATTGTGGTCCTGTCCTCCCTTGTATCAAATGCCTGTTTCACTTCCTGATGAGGTAATTGGGTTTTTGTTTGTTTGTTTTGTTTTTTTCCTGAGAGTATCAGTTATTACCAAAGTTTAAATTAATGTCATATCATTAAGGGGTCAACTGGGGTCTAAGGCCTCAAATGAATGACAGCAATATCACGTCCTGCCTGGATGCCAGGTAAATCTGGAAGCCTCAAACGGCCTGCCTATCAGCTTCTCTCTCTCTCTACTACTGCAGATGAAGTCTCCCAGCTAAATATTCCTCCTTGTGGGGAGAGAACTCAGCACCATTCTTGCTTGTCCCAGAGTAGTGAGTTTCAATCCTCTGTCAGCTTGCTGGAGTACTCAGATACGCCAATCACATACTTACTCTCATGGAAACCACTTCACACTCTTGATACCACAAAAATCTGTCTCACACAGACAGCCCTTGCTTATTCAGTCTTTACACACCTGCCACTCCTGTGTGACCCAGTACAGCATGCAAGGCCCATGTTCTACTCCTGGAACTATATGCCTAATATCTGCCATTTCTCTTATCTGCCCACTACCAGTAGGCGTGTTTGGTCACCTGCATAACCCTAAGAGGAAAAGCCCTCCCTCTCCAGCAAAGTGATTAGAAGAGGATTCAAACAGCCTATTCTTACAACCTACCCATCTCCTCCTCTTCTTTTTTTCTATGTGGCTGAAGTGGTTTGAAAGAAAATGGCCCCCAAGGGGAGTGGCACTATTAGGAGGTGTGGCCTTGTTGGAGTAGGTCTGACTGTAGCTGGAAGTTTTCCTGTGTCCTGCCTGGGCCTTGTGGATGGGACAAATCTCTCCCACCCATATCCCACAGCTGCTTGGTCCCAAATAAACACACAGAGGCTTATATTATTTTCAAACTATGTGGCCTAATGGCTCAGGCTTCTTGCTAGATAGCTCTTATATCTTAAATTAACCCATTTCTGTAAGTCTATACTTTGCCACGTGGCTTGTGGCTTACCAATACTTTTATGTCTTGCTTCTCCTGGTGGTGGCGAGCAGCATCTCTCTGCCTCTCTTCCTGTCTATCTGCTTGTATTTCCTGCCTACCTCTAACTTGCCTTGCCATAGGCCAATACAGCTTTATTTATCAACCAATCAGAGCAACACATATTCACAGCATGCAGAAAGACATCCCACAGCATGAGGCCTTGTTGGAGGAAGTGTGTCACTGTGGAGGTGGGCTTGAGGTCTCATACATGCTCAAGTCACACCAGTGTCTCAGACCACTTCTTGTTGCCTGCCTATCAAGATGCAGGACTCTCAGCTCCAGCACTATGTCTGCCTGCATACCTCCATGTCCCACCATGATAATAATGGACCAAACTTCTGAAACTGCAAGCCACCCCATTAAATATTTTCCTTTATAAGAGTTGCAGTGGTCATGGTGTCTCATCACAGCAATAGAAACCCTAACTAAGACAGAAGTATAGGTCTTACTTTGGACTTCCTAATGTATTCTAAGATTCCTGCAACCTTTCCCATATTTCTTTCCAAGAGAAAACTTTCCACATGTCTTCCAAAGTGGCCGCATCCTTCCTGCTGGGTTCCTGCCGCTGTACTCCCCACCAGCATTATTCTTTTCTTTTCTCCTTTCTTTTGGCTGGAGCTTTTCTTTTATTTCTTTTTTTTAATTGTGGGGTTTTTTTTACATTTTTTTATTTATTTTTATTTTATGTGCATTGGTGTTTTGCCATGGGTGCCAGGTCCCCTGGAACAGGAATTGCAGACAGTTGTGAACTGCCGTGTGGGTGTTGGGAATTGAGTTCCAAAGTTTTCTTAGTTAGGGTATCTATTGCTGTGATAAGACAACATGACCATGGCAACTCTTACAAAGGCAAACATTTAATGGGTTGCCTTACAGTTTCGGAGGTGTAGTCCGTCTCATGGTGGGACATGACAGCATGCAGGCAGACATAGTGCTGGAGCTGAGAGTCCTATGTGTTGATAGGTAGGCATTTGGAAACCTCAGATATCACTCTAAAAACCAGAAGTACTGGCTACAAATCAAAACCATAATACAGTACTTTAGTCAGAAAGACTCCAGCCTGGGGCTGGAGAGATGGCTCAGGGGTTAAGAGCACCGGCTGCTCTTCCAGAGGACTCCACCTGGTTTGCACTCAGGGCCCTGGCCTTCAAAATCTGGAGCTCGCCTGCATCAGGGGTTTTGTTTCTTTTATGGTTGCTCTGCTGCAGCAGTTCACTTTTCATCACTGGGGCTTGAGTTTTCCATGCGTCAGAGAGCCCTACAACAGACTGGCAGGCTCCACATCCGGCATCCCTCCCACCCTATCGGTTGTAGGACCTTTGGACATGGAGCTCTGCTGGAAGACGTAGGGCCATAAAGGCAGACCTTATGAGTTACAGGCTGGCTCCCCTTCCAAACTGAGCTTTCATTTGGGATACCAAGACTGAGGTACCCAGCCATACGATCCTACCACTTTGATACCTGCCATGCCTTCTCCGCCATGATGGACTGTACCATCTCAGACTGTGAGCCAATACGTTCTTCCTCCCTTACACTGCTTCTTGTCAGCTATTTGTCACAGTGATAAGTAGCCAAAACACCTAATGATGAGCTTGTTGCATATGGACAGAGGTACATTCCTTATATATAAGCTTAGTTTGTTGAGAATTCTCATCATAAATGGACATTGAATTTCACTGGATGCCATTCCAGTATCTGTTGAAATGATAGTGTGCGTTGTCTTTTATACTCTAATGTGATGTGTTAATTCATTCCCCATACTCATCGTTTTCTGTTTCTTCATGATTAAGTGTTTACAGGTTATAGGTACTTAGGAACCTACTTGTTTCTTCGAGGTTATCCCGTTTGTTGGTGTTAATGATTCATAGTAGTCTCTCTCTTTTTTTTTTAAGATTTATTTTATTTTTAGCTATGTGTATATGTGTCTGGAGGAAGACATGTGCACATGAGTGCAGGTGTACATGGACGTCAGAAGAAGGCATTAGAGCTCCTGGAACTGGAGTTACAGGCAGTTGCGAGCCACTTTACGTGGGTGTTGGGAACTGAGCTGTGGTCCTCTGCAAGACATCTATTGCAACAAACATCTCTCTTATAAATACTTTTGCAACATTTATAAATTTGGAACACTGTATTTCTATTTTAATTTTTTCACATTTAAAAAAATTTCTGATACAATTGCCAGTCAGGAACATATTGCTTAATTTCTACAAGTTTGTTAATTTTCCATGATTCATCTTATTATTTTCTAGTTTCAAACTATGATGATCAGAAAATGTGTTTTATATGAATTTAATCTTCTGAAAAAATTTAAGATGTGTTTTGTGACTTAACACATGATCCATCATCAGAACATTCCTTGAACAGTTAGTTGTTAGGAATGTGTCTTCAGCAGCTGAGGAAGGAATGCTAGGTCTGTTTTTTTCTGAAGTGTAATTCAACTTCCTTGCTTCTTAAGTAGGTTTTCTGTCACCTGACAGATGATGAGTTCAATGTTGGCCATCTTGCAGAGGTCCTCAGCAGCCTAGGCTGAGGATATCCACAGTCATGGTAGTAGTTATTGGAGTCTTCAGTGGCAATGGCCCCAACACCCTCCCAATTTACCCTCCACTGAAGAAGTTACGGCTGAAGCCATCCCTCTTGGTACTGTGTCTGGCTTGCCCTCCATTTGCTAGTGATGATGGCATCGTGGAATGTCCATAGAACTTAGTCCTAAAGCACACAACTCCAGTTCTGGGGTCTGGGACAGTGATAGTTCTGGTGACCATCAAACTTTCAATAGTGGTGTATGATATATAGGTACTGGTGAGCCCACCAAGGAGCCAGGAGTAAAACATAGGTGGACACCCATAGCTCAGTAGCTCCAGGATCAGTGTAGAAAGGTTGGTATCCAGAGCATAGGTATGGCCAGAGAAACTTTGGCATCCAAGTACAAGTTAGTTCTGTATAGCAATGAGTCTGGCATCTGAGATGTGAGCAGGGCAATGTAGCCAAGAAGCCTAGACCTAGAATGTGGGCATTTCTGGAGCAGTGTGGGTTGGGGGTCTCCACAGGCTGGGAGAGGTGGTGGAGAATAGGCAGTCAGGTCTCCCTCTCTGTGGTTTCCAGGAAGGAATGGCTGTTGACCACTCCATGACAAAAGATGCTGGCATCCTTTGCGGAGCAAGCCTCTTGGGGACACAGTGATTCCACTGTCCTGTGGACAGCTGACACTAAGGGGCCTCTAGCCTTTCCTTTTGTCACTAGTTATCCTGGTGTCTCAGACGTGCATCAACAGGCCTGTCTACATAGATTCTCCATTTTATTCTGCTCCACTGTGCTGCAGATTTTTACTGGGCGCTCTCAAGGTTATTTTGTTTTATAAATAACTGGGTTTTCTGTGGGAGGATGAAGGATTCTACCTCCTACTTCATCATCTTGGTAATGTCACCTCTTTGACCCAGGTTGTGTTTCAGGAATTTTTTTACCACGTTGAATGAATTCCTCTGAATATTAGGGTTTTTTTTTCCACTCAACATTATACTTCTGCGATTTATGTTTTCTAATGGATGTAGTTTCAAAAATCTAGAAAAATCAAGTTTTCTGATCTGACATATTTAGGAAATACCGTAGTCTTTAAAGATGGAAATACGTATCACATGGAATACATGTGTCATATAAAGAATACCCTCTTGAAACATGGGATTCAATGACTATTGTTCTACCATTCTTAATTCACTTATATCTACAGTACTCTCTCTCTCTCTCTCTCTCTCTCTCTCTCTCTCTCTCTCTCTGTGCATACATACATACATACACAAACAATCTATTACTTTATATCGTCTCCTACTCTTTAAATTATAACAATGAAAATTATGGCAAGAGTTACTATAATTTTAGATATTATACCCTGGAATGCACAAATATTAGGCATGCAATTTTGACAAATGGAGACAATGATGTATATATCTTTATCATGACACAGACAGATCTATTTTCCCTCATAATCCTTTCTAGTCATTCCTCAACTTTCCAGGAAAGTGCTGTTCTGATCAACTGAGGTTACTGTTGCCTTAGTTTTCATAAGTGGAATCACAATGCATAGGCTTTTTCGTTTAAAGGAGAATTTGCCAGAATGGGTCTCTCATTAAGAAATGAGAACAAAAATGAGAGAGAGGAATGAAAGTTAGGTAGTGAATAGTAATCGAAGCAGGTGAAGTAGTGGGTACTGAAGGGGCTTGGAAAGAGCTGGTCTAGCTGAAGTTATCCCTGCCCATGCTTCCAAATAGAAAAGGAGTGAATATGTAACACAGATAACACTGAGTTTGTAGCTAACACTTGTGGCAGCATTTCATGTTTAATTTCAATACCAGAATTTATCAGAAATTTTATAATAGAATACTTTTTTCAGTTCTTCTTTGACCTTAGGTGGTAATTTATACTGATGGAAAATATATAAACACTCAAATTTTCTGAAGTACAGTTCTACTACTTGGGTGGGTTCTATGCTCAGAACAACAAAGTCACAGCAGTGAGAATACATGCATGTGTTGGTCAGAGAAAAGCCCACTCTTTGTTGACTACATATAAAAGTGAACTGGCCTTGGAGAGGATCCCACTACTAACGCTGGGTGTTGGAGTAACAACCCTGGCAGTCATGCATGGCCTGTCTCTGGTGGAAGTACTCAAGTCAGCCCCCTCGCCTCACACAGACTGCCATTCCTCAGCCCCCTTCTTGATTTCCAGACCTCTCAGATTCTCTGGGTATACCTGTTCACCCTTTTCTGGACCTCGGGTTCTGCCTGTGCATAACCCAAGAAGTGTTCTAGTTTTCATAGTCACGAGACTGACCAGAGCAGGCATTTAAAAAAAATCAGTGGAGATGCTGAACAGTCTGCCTTGAAGAAAATGCCAGAAACTGCTTTCTGTAGTTTGGTGCCATGTACTGTCTTCCTGAAGTTTTCTGCGGGTGCTCACAAGGCCAAATCCAAGGGAACATTTCCAGTCCTCTCACAGAATAGACAACCCCCCTCCAAGGGCAAGAAACACCACAATGTTTGAGTAACAGCAGGCTGTACTGATAATGATTTCTCAACAGGAGTCTATTCCTTTCTCAGAATGGCAGAACAGAAAAAAATTAGCTAGGTTCTGGCTAGAGTCTCTAGAATATTACATTAGGACATTCATATATTGGAATTGTTAAAATCTGTATAACATCTCATTTTCAGATGGCTTATATTTAGATCACATTGGTTGCAGAGTTTTTGAAATTTGACATTTGTGTGTGTATATGTGTGTATATATACACTATATGTACCATATATAATATCATGAAGCTTGACTCTGTGTCTGTCTGTCTGTCTGTCTGTCTGTCTGTCTCTCTCTCTCTCTCTCTCTCTCTCTGTGTGTGTGTGTGTGTGTGTGTGTTTATGTCTTTATCTTTTATCTAGGAATTGAACCCTGAACCTCATACATTCTAGCCAAGCACTCTACCACTGAACTACATGGCCCACCCAATTTTCACAATTGAAATCTGTCCCTTCTGCATTCTCTTCTAACCCATGTACCTTTCGTTGTTTTCTAAGATAGGGTCTCATGTAGCTCAGGCTGCTCTTGAACTTACTAAGTAGCTCTGGGTGATGGGCTAACCTATGAGCCTTTGGCCCATTTTCATATACTTTGTATGGTTGTAAGACATGACAAAGGTGACGTTTTTAAAAAAGCATATTACTTGTGACTTTTTTTAAATTTAATTTGTGGTTCTAAGGATAGAGCCCAGGGCTCATACACACCAGGTAAGGACTGGCTTTAAAAATTGATTTGGATACTATTTGAATACAGCCAACATGCTGATTGAAATGAATCCTGCCATGGATTTTGGACACCACTGTTTAGTAGAAACTACTCTTTTTAGATGTAAAACTTCTAAAAGTTTTGGAAAAGCACAGTGCTCTCCCTTAAACGTGAATTGAAAACATTCAAAATCTTGAGGGGGATTGAAGAGATGGGTCAGTGATTAAGAGCACTGGCTGCTCTTTCGGAGAACCCAGCACCCACTTCAATATAGCTGTGCTTAAAGGCAGTTGTTCAGTAGATCGGTTTGGGGTTTTCCTCTCTGTGCACTTGGGAAAGACTATTGTACAAGTAGATGTATGAACGTATGTTATCAATGAATTGAATGAATGTGAGTTATCAATGAATTCAGTGTCTACATCAAGACAAGGAGCTCAAAGGAAGAGTCTGACAGTCAAAGGGGACTGAGGGCTTGGCTAATTGGCACAGCAACTAAACCCTCTGTAAGGTCTTGAGCACCACCTTGAAGGAGCCTTAAACCACACCTGGAGAACAGTGACAGCAGCAAAGCTTGTATAGCAAATATAATTCTAAATTTAAAACTCTTGATGAACCATTTTGGACACCCATAGCACACACCTATTATGCAGATTGTGTGTGTGTGTGTATGTGTGTGTGTGTGTGTGTGTGTGTGTGTGTGTGTGTGAGAGAGAGAGAGAGAGAGAGAGAGAGAGAGAGAGAGAGAGAGAGAGAGAGTCTTGCTCTGCTGCTCAGTCTGGCCTCAAGCTTAAGAACCTCCTGCCTCAGCCTCCAGAGTAGTTGATATTATGGCAGTATTCCATCATGTGTGGATCCCATCAGATGAAATCTCCATCTCTTTCCTCTATAATTTTTTTCTGTTTATTTATTTGTATATTTTTTATTTATTGATCCTATTGTTTGAGAATATCACTCATGTATACAATGAAATGAGATCATATCAATCCATTTCCCTCCTCACATTCCCTCTTGACTCCTGTTTATACCTCTCAACTTCACTATCTCTTCCTCCTCCTCCGAACACTGAACATTGTGATTTATTGGACATTGGTCACCAGTGGGGGACAGGACATGATGCCAGATGCCTGTGAGAGTTGATATCGAGTGGAAAGTCTGTGTGATAAAAACTCAAGCAGTAGCACATTGATGTCAAATTCAGAACAATATAATTTATTAATTTTGCACTTGGATAATTGTAAAACAAACACAGAAAATTTGAATGTTATCTAGAATACTGCCATGATTTGGCTGAGTGTTAAAAATTTTATTTTAAAATAGTTCAACAAATTCATTTTGAATTTTAATATTCTAAAATAAAAAAGCATCGTATCAAAATCTTGATCATTTAAAAAACTGTAAACACTGTGATTCAAGCCAACAATTCTGTGCTTTGAGACGCAGCATGTGCTTTAAGGGTACACGTGACTTCATTTGTCTGTGAAGAATCTACTCTGCTCCCTTCTGATTTTTTCAAGGCTTTCAAAGGTGATCATTCCTTTTGGCGGCTCCAACTTGGTCTTTTCTGTTTCCAATATGTCTTCAGCTTCACCTAAATAAAACACAGAAGTGTGTAAGGCAATGTAAAAATCAGCGTTTTGTCAGAGGGCTTGATTGCTGTTTCAGTGACACAATGTGTGTGTCACCTGAAATCTCAGAGGTAAGCATTTCATCCTTTCATGCAGGAGAAGGAGTGCACCACTTGGGGAAACACAATGGTGGATTCTGAAAACCCAGCTACGGCTGGGTGTGGTGGTACATGCCTATAATTCTAGCACTCAGGAGGTAAGAAAAGAGGATCATGAGTTCAAGGCCAGCCTGAGCCACACAGGGAGACTGTAGCTCAGAAAAAGAACAAAAAAGAAATGATAAATGCATGGAGGAGATAGATATAACTACCTGGATTTGACCATTATACAATACATACACACAAACAATTGCAAATTCACACTAAAAATGAGTAAGCTGTCTGCAAAAATGAAGAATACTCATAGACATTATTAGAATTCTTTCCCAAAGGTTTAAAATGTCAACATTTTCTAATCCCTGGTCTAGACGATCAGTGTCAAGCCTTGATTTGGTGTTTGCCAGTTTCCACGATGTAAATACTCCCACCCTGGCCAACCTCAAGCCACCAATGGGATGCCGCTGAAGCCGAAGCTGTGGCTGCACTTTGCTGCATCTGTATGCTGTTTCTGCATCTGTATGCTGCTTCTGCATTTGCATAATGCAGATAGAATTGATACAAGTAACCTATATAGTTTAGTTATATAGAATATATAGATTATATAGAATAGAAAAATAATTAGAAACAGATGAGTTCTGAGTGCTTAATACCTTTGTTTTAAATGCAATTTAGTATTTATTATAATTTAATTGTAAGTCTGTATATTCTTATTTAATTTAATTTTAATAATCACCTGTGCCTCACATCCACCATGCAAAATTTCTAAACATCTATCAAGTCAATTCTTACGAGCTAGTAAGAGCTGACACCATGCCACTCTGTTGGAGGGAACAGAGATGTTGGTCATCAGAGTCTTAGGAAAATGATCCTATCAGAATCTACGTAAGTCATAGATTTATAAGGAGGGGGTGTATGTGTGTGTTCATGTGTGTGCACTTTCATGGTGAGGCCAGAGGTTAATTGCCAGGGTCCTCAGGCATTGTCTACTCTGGTTTTGTTTCTGAGACAGTATCTCAGACTGTCCTGGAGCTTGCCAAGTAGGCTAGGCTGGCTAACTGGGGGCCCCGAGAGATCTGCCTGTCTCCGCCTCCCTGGTACTGAGATAACACACTTGAGCCACCACCCCCAGCTTTTTTACATGGGTACCGGGGATTGAACTTGGGTCCTCCTGCTTGCAGAGCCAGCACCTCACTGACTGAGCCGTCTCCCAGCCCTGAGAGGAGATCTGGAATCAGAAGATTAATTAGGAAACAGACTAGTTTAGGAAGACTCACTTTTCATTCTTTGTAGAAGAGTTCCGTAGCCCAGGTCATACTGGTAGGTGAAGATAAAGCTGAGTGGAACTATGGGAATGAGAAAGGCTGGCTTTTTTCGCTTTATTGCTCTGTTTTGGAAATACAAAGATGAATGTCAACAATAACCAGCAAGTACCTATCTTGTCCTTGTAAGAAAAAAGCACCTGCTTTCTAGAAGGATGTATTCCATCTCATAAGTTATTTGATTCATCTGAGTCTTCTACGGAAATTGAATTTCCTTGCCCAGAGTACCTCACCAGATCCTTTGGTGGGGGGGGGGAGTGGGGGGGTGGCTATGACTTGCTAATCTTTCTTTGATTCAAGGCTTTGATTCCTCTTTTTAAGGCAGACAAGGATACAGAGCTACTATTCAGGATCTCTGGGGATAAGTGCAGAGGCCATCCATCTTGATGTCAAGTGAGCCCTCTTTAACTTATAGACTAGAGAAAAAGACAGAAGGGATCTAAGGAGTGGAATGAACTCTTTCTACCCTTGTTTTACAGAGGAGTAAGCGAGGGGAGGTTTCTTTGTTCACATGAACACTCTTGGGCTCAGAGTCCTACCTCCGCCAACTTGGCAGTGCTATTTATGACCATGGCAGAGACTGCATTATTTCAGGAAATTTTCAAGCAAATCGTAAACATACCCAGTTGTTAACGAGATGGCGGCAATGCTAAAAAACGTTCCGAAATATTTGAGGAATTCCCGAGACCAGGCGATCTGCATAGCCATTTGTCTTTCCCTCATCTCGTTCTGCATGGTCAGCTGCCTTTCCAGCTAAGCACAAAAGACAAAGGAAGGTTACTCACCTTTCGTCTCGGAACAGTGTTACAATCTGCTTCTCCTTCATCTGTTTCCATGCATGTTTGTTCTGTTTCAGTCACAACAGACTTCGACTAAGTTGCTCTGAGCAGCTCTGTGCCCCTGTCCCCTTGGCAGTGACAATTCTTTCAACTCTGTACGGAACAGACACTGCTCCTGCTCACTGAGGGCTTGACTGCATGATTGTGGACCCGAGCCCCAGGTATGTTTCCAGCCTTTTCTGTTTCGTGTGAGGAAAGATCTCTGGGTCACTAAACACACCCACCTTGCCTGCCTTTGTTGTTAGTACTTGCTTGGAAATCATTTTGCCTTCCATCCATGTTGCCTTCCAGATACACCCAACTACAGACTGAAATGTCGGGTCCTCGTCATACAGTGGTGAGGAGTGTTGCTTTGAGGTGTCAAAAGAGGTTTTTGTTTGTCACCTTTTGTGTCTTGTGCCACTTTAGCCGGTGCCTTTCTTGGCTTTGAACAGCCCAAAACACAGGACACAATACCTGATCCAGTTTTTAAAGAAATACACAGAGGCATTAGCAGTAGCAAAATGAAAACCCAAGGCCAGGATTTGGAAAGAGCTTGATTCTTCAGGGAGAAAGCTGTTTTCTTCTTGGCTTCTTGATTCTAAAACCTTGACACTACATATCACCAGCAAAGCCCAGAAACAGAAAGCTAGAGATCATGATAAAAGACAAATAATGTGACTCAGTTTCCGGTCATGTCCTCTTTCTACCATGGCTATGGAAGGAACTGGGAGAGGAGAATTGTGTAAGAATATAAAGATAAGGCTTAAGCCAGGCGGTGGTGGAGCACGCCTTTAATCCCAGCACTCGGGAGGCAGAGCCAGGCAGATCTCTGTGAGTTCGAGGCCAGCCTGGTCTACCAAGTGAGTTCCAGGAAAGGCGCAAAGCTACACAGAGAAACCCTGTCTCGAAAAACCAATAAATAAATAAATAAATAAATAAATAAATAAATAAATAAATATAAGGCTTGCCCACTTGTTCCCCCCTCCTCCCCCAAGGAGTTATAGTACAGGAGAATGTCAAGCAAACCCCAGGTGAGCCTGGGGATCCTATAAACAAAGAGGATTCTGGGAGAGTGAAACCAAAGTAGAGAGCCAGTGGTTACAAGGCAGACCTGGGTTCAGAGCAGGCTTGAGAGAGACAGTTGGGTGAATCTCAGCTCCCTAGGTGTCTGCGTGGTTCCCATGTCACCTGGAAGGGTTCCCAGGAGGCAGCTGAATATGAGAAGCAGGTGGCATGCCAGAGGGTCACTAAATCGTCGTGCCAGGAGAACTCATAGCAGACACTTGGCTAGAGAATAAACCAGAGGTGGTTGGAGAAGGTAGTTGGATCTCAAGGGTTTATGGCATTGGAAAAGTGTAGACGTCATGGCCAGATTCACCTGGAGCATGATCAGTGCCCTCAGAACAAACCACCTCATGTTTCCCAGGTGGCTGTAAACAACAGCAGAGAAGTTTCCCTCAAGCAGAGATGCCTCCTCTGATGCCTGTGCCACCTGAGATTGCCTAGGCCAAACCAAGATTGTTCCAAGGAAAAGTGAACAGAGAAGGGGAAAGAGCGAGAAGTAATTAAGCCATTTTGCCTTGCTAAAATTTGCCTTTATTAGTAGAAGTTGAGGTTCATTTTGAGTTCTGTTAAAGATAAATAATATGCCTTTATATACATGAATATTGAGTGTGTAAAATCACATAATAATGTATATCTCCCAAAGTGATATAAATACTGCAATTAATAATTTGTGTTCATATAAAAAGGCATGTAGATTTAAAAAAAAAAGACACAGAAAAGCCAAACATCAGTGTCCTGAGCTGTAAACATCTGTAGAGTTCTTCAAAGTCCCAACACCAACACCCCAGAGCAGTTATTCCACATGTTAACTGGAGGTAAGGTCAGCATAAGTTTAGTTTACGTTTATTTTATTTTATTTTGCAGGTGGTCTAGGTAGTTCTGGTGTGCAGCTGGGACTGAGAACCACTTCCTAAAGGAGCTATCACAGGATAGACATTTCCCCCAGTAAACATCAAGTGGATATCAGTCTGAATTTGATGGCTGGGAACTGTCAAAGGTAATAAGCAGAGAGCTTTGTAAAGGTTGTGGGACTAAATGGTATGATGTGGTGACGAACACAGAACACCCTGTCCTTGTCATTTGCATAAACTTTATGGTAAAGAGTGAATGTGATGTATCAAAATTTTATAAGTCAGCCAAGAACGTAGAGAATGCCCAATATGGGATGAGGCTGTGAGGAGATCCTGGGACTCCCTGACAAACACGGGTGTGAGGAGGGGAAGGAACGATCAAACCATACAGAAAAGGTACTGTCAAGTTAAAGATCAAAAGGACTGTTCTCAAACACGGGACTCCAGCTGTGAAGCTCTCCCTCACAGCGTACAGGTTAACACTTCTGCACCAGGCTTGGTAGTGTATGCCTGTAATCCCAGAATTTGAGAGGGGACATAGAAGAATCGTAGCTGGAAGTTTTCCTGTGTCCTTGCCAGCCGGTGGTCGAAACAAATCTTTCCTACTCGAGTTCCCCAAGTAAACACACAGAGGCTTTTATTAATTACGAACTGGATGGCCTATGGCTCAAGCTTCTTGCTAGCTAGTTTTTATATCTTAAATTAGCCCATAACTGCTAATCTATATATCATCACATGTTCTGTGGCTTTACCTGCGTCTCATTACATGTTGCTCCTTGGGTGGCTTGCTGGCATCTCCCCCTCCCCACTTCCACCTACCCTCACCCCACCTCTACCCTACCCCCACCCCGTCTTCTTCCTGTCTCTCCCTTTGAATTTCCAGCCTGTCTCTAAACTGCCTCTCCATAGGGCAAACGGCTTTATTTATCAAACCAATCAGAGCAACACATATTTGAAGCGTGCAGAAAGATATTCTTCCATCAAAGAACCATGAATTTGAGACCAACTTGGGCTTCTGCCACCCTGTCCCAAGGGACAACAACAACAACAACAACAACAACACACACACACACACACACACACACACACACACACACACACACACACACACGGGTTGATTTATAGCAGTGCCTGGCACATGGTGAGTGACATACAAGTGTTGCCTATTTATGTGGTAACATGGTGTTGTCAGTGTTCTCTGGCTAAAGACACACGGGGTGCACCTGTGGTTGAAAATCTGTCGTGGCTAAGTGACTTGTAACAAAGGAGACATTGCAGTGGGTGTCTGAGTAAGGAGTCAACAGAGAGGATTCACCATGGACCAGGTGGAAGGAGGGAAGGGAGGAAAGGGGGAGGGAGGAAGAGAGAAGAGAAGGAGGGAGGGAGGGAGGTAATGACATAGTCTCTCACTCTACTATAGTTTTAAAAACTTTGAGCTCTTTCTTGTTCAAAATCTTAAAACAAATAAAACTTGAAGCTAATGGTTTTCTTTTGGGAAATTATAACTGGAACTAATTATGCCTTAATAGTATTTGGCATCTAAACAATGTGTAATGATTGAAAAACTAAAATATATCCATACATAATAAATTCAAGTCTCCAATGGCATAATTATAGTAGATAACTCCTTAACCCAATAGTTAGATTCATTAGTCTAAGCCAAACCTAACAATGAACCTAACGTCAATTTTCCTAATAGATTCAAAAGTGTGCTTATTAAACGTGATCCAGATATTTTTCCTCTAAGAAAAGTCCTACATAAAATATTTGAGCCATCTCAGGACAGAGAGAAGCTCTCAATCTCACCTTTTTATTTGTATGCCCTCATTGACTAGCCAAGGTCTGCACACTGCCTGGACTAAACAAGTACTGACTGCATATGTGACCGTTAGAAAAGCCTCTACCATTCTGTCTCTACAGACACATTAATATACAGCATTCTCGGTTCTTAACAGTATTGAATTCATTGGCTTCCATCTCTACCCTGTTCAAGGATGTGCGATCCCTTGAGAGAAGAAATCACACTGTTCACCAAGGTGTTTTAGCTCCTAATTCATGTGGCTCTTGATAGGCTCACCACAGTTTATGTAAATGTCTGACTGTGGTAATGGCTAAGAAAAACACCTCGGTGTGTCTGGAACTGCCTTTTTATTACCACATTTGGAACTGTTCTTGTTGATTATGTGACTGTGATAAAACATCATGACCAAAAGCAACTCAGGAAGGACAGGGCTTATTTCACTTTCCAGGTCACGATCCATCATTGAGGGACGTTGGGTCTGGAACTCAAGGCAGAAACCTGGGGGTGGGACCTATGAGGGAACATTGTTTTCTAGCCAGGGCTCCTGTTCAGCTAGCTTTCTTACACAGCCCAGACCTACCTGCCTAGGACGATACTGCCCACAGTCAAGACACTCTCACAGACATGGCCACAGGCCAGTCTAGGTGAAACAGCT
Organism: Peromyscus eremicus; assembly: GCF_949786415.1. Taxonomy (NCBI): domain Eukaryota; kingdom Metazoa; phylum Chordata; class Mammalia; order Rodentia; family Cricetidae; genus Peromyscus; species Peromyscus eremicus. Next base: position 32,853,632 of record NC_081416.1, on the reverse strand, counting down.
CTTCAACTGAGATTCCCTCTCCTCAGGTGTCTCCAGGCTGTATCAAATCGACAATAAAAATTAACCAGGGTAGAAACACCACATCTTCCATCTGCAAGATCCAATATCACTAAAAACCAGGAGAATCTACACTACCTTAAGTTCTCAGCGCACTAACAGGTCAAGGTCTGGCCTCATGTTTGGTTGGCTTTTGTTTTCTCTCATGTTGTTGCCTGAACACAGCAAACAACAAATAAACATTCACTGCCCACTAATCTCGGCACGACCACACTGCTTTGCCGGCAGCCGTACTGCATAGCATGGGCCGGCCGCATCTCTATTTCCTTTTTTCCCCTTTCCTTCCTACTCGGTAATGTAATGTCGAGGCTTCCAGACATGCGGGCCCTATAAAGCTGTTTGTGTGCGCCATCTAGTGGCCATATTGGAAAATGGTTTTTTTTTTTGTTGTTTGTTTGGTTTTGTTTTTTGTTTTTTTCTTTTTCTTTTTGGTTTTTCGAGACAGGGTTTCTCTGTGTGGCTTAGCGCCTTTCCTGGAACTCACCTGGTAGCCCAGGCTGGCCTCGAACTCACAAAGATCCACCTGCCTCTGCCTCCCCAGTGCTGGGATTAAAGGCGGCGAAAATGTTCTTTTTTTTTTTTCTTTCTTTTTTTTTTTTTAACATACTGTATAGCTCATCTCAGTAACAGGGGTTGGAAGAGGCAATTCCTCTCCCTACCCCTCAAAGTAACCTCTCTCTCTCTCTCATCTTTCTTCCCTCTCCCCTTTCCTTCCCCTCCCCACGCCTCTATCTGTGTCTCTTTTTGATTGCTGTACTGGGGACTGAACCTAGGACCTCGTGCATGCTAGGCAAACGCTCTACCACTGAGCCATAGCTCTCACCTCTAATACATTGCATGAAATTCCCAAAAACTGATTTTTTAAAAAGAAAAAAAAAAGTCTTCTTTTTTGTGGTTCCTGAAGGGAAAAACAAAGGCCCCGTGCATCTCAGTCACCAGCCATCTGTAAAACTGTACAATCTCCTGAAACGAGGCAGGGGCCCTACAATACTTCCGTTAAATTCTTTGAATGGAAGATGGGCCGAATTCAAGTGATGCAGTCTGAACAAAGTTTGCATTAAGGAAGGGAAGTTGATCCGATTTGAGACACTGTCAGGTGTGTCCATGCACACATACAAGGTATAGTGAAATTGATGTGTCTTGTCTGTACGGAAAACTCACGACCGAATCTCTCCCATCCATGAACTCTGACTCTCCTCCCAGAAGAGCTTATAGAAATAGGCAGTTGGGGAGAAAGGCAGAAAATTGCAGTTGGGTTGCAGGGAGCCCCTTGCCCAACACACCAGCATCCACTTCTGGATACAGGCTCCAAGTACTCCCTGCTTTAGTTTGATAAAGCTGCCCCTACCCCGAGACAGCTCAGCCTGGCTAGTTTATGCACTAGAAAAAAAAATTTGTCTCAGTTATGGAATCTAGAAATCCAAAATCAATGTAGTTAGTTCCTTGACAAGGTATGAGGAAACCTCTGTCCCTGGCTTGTAAAATGACTGTGTCTATATTTGGGGTTCATGACCAAATTTTCTCTTAAGTCACCGATATATCAGAATAAGACCACCCTAAGGATTTATTTTTGTGGTGATATTTTGTTGTAGCCTAGTAAAATTTGCCTGAAGATCAGAGAACAGAAGAAGCCACTAGATTAAACACAGAGGCCAGGAAGTGGTGGCACACACCTTTAATCCTAGCACTCAAAAGGGAGGCAGAGGTCCCTCTGGATCTCTGTGAGTTCAAAGCCACCCTGAACTACATGAGATTGATTCAGTCTAGGAGAGAAACAGAGCCAGGCAGTGGTGGCACACACCTTTAATCCCGGTACTTGAAAGTCACATGCCTTTAATCCAAGCACTAGGAAGGAAATAATATGACTGGGTGGAGAAAGGTATATAAAGTATGAGGAGACATGAACCAAGCTCTGTTCAGCTGAAGGTTTTTCAGCTGAGGAGTGCTTTTCGGCTGGGCCCTTTCTGGCTGAGGACTCAGAGACATTTAGTCAGAGGATTTGGGGAGTTGGTGAGGTGAGAAGTGGCTGTGGCTTGTTCCTTTGTCTCTCTGCTCTTTCAGCATTTACCCCAATATCTGATTCTGGGTTTTTTATTATAAGACTTTTAGAAATTCAAGCAATACCTGGTGTTCAACTTTTGGGGCACAAATTTATGAAGAAGCCGCTTGCCTGTGGCTTTGCAGTCCCCAGCCCAGGCCCGAGCTGCACACAGCCAGAGTGCCCACCCCACCTGGCCTGGAGTTCCTACCCTGCAGGCTAAGCTTCTGTTGCAGCCTCTCTGCAGCAAACTCCTCAGGCTCAGGCTCCAAACACACCAGAATTGGCTGCTTTCACATGTTCCCTCATGTAGACAGCCGGCTCTTTAGTTTCTTCCCTTTGGCCTTCTCTGAGCCCCCTCCTCAGGCTGCTGCCATACCATCATTTGAATCATTGTCAGCAGATTTGGTGAGTCAATTGGGATTTCTTAAAGGGAATAATTAGTTAAAAGAAAGGTTTTTTCACATTAAAAAATGGGAAATATTTTTACGATGGAGGAAGTTTGGTCTCTGACTATAAGCTAGATGGTCTGAAAATGGAACAGTTTAATGAGAGGATAATTAATGTTGATGAGATTTATGTAATGTCAATTATAAATATTATTTGTTTAATAATTTCTGTTTTATCATTTAAAAAGTTGGTTAATATGAGTGCCAAGATAAAAGTTTTAGAAAAACCTGTTAAAACAGATCATAGAGATATTCAGACCCAGACAGAGGAATTTAAAGGAGAACCAATCTCAACATTGCATTATAAGGTTACAGAGAAACAGCTTAAGGCTTTCAAACAGCCAACCTTAATCTATCCAGTAACCTTACAGGAACTACCAAATGATAGATATCCCCAAGACTGGGTACAAGCTGACTGGACTCCTGTGCAAATGTTAGATTTGAGGAGATTCAAAGAAGCAATAGTCTTATATGGCATCCACTCATCTTTCATGAAGCAGATGCTAAACTTGTGGCCAACTTGTAATAGAATTATCCCTCAAGAATGAAGAGATTTGGTTACAACAGCCTTAGAGGCTGGTCCCCAATTATAATGGAGGACCTGGTGGAAGGATGAGGCTAAGACCATTGAACAATGGAGTAGGGGTAGAGGTCTTGAAATCTCCCAAGATCAACTTCTTGGGGCAGCTGATTAAGCTGGTATACAAAGACAATCTTTATATGATGACCACACCCTAGCCTTATGCTGCATGGTATCCTTGAATGCTTGAAACAGAATTCAAGAAGTAGGAAAGAAAATTGAGTCATTTACAAAAGTTATACAGGGCCCAAAAGAAACCTTCACTGATTTCTTATAAAGATTGGCTTCAGCAATAAATAGAATGATACCAAATTCAGAAGCTAGACAAATAATAATTGAATCTTTGGCTTTTGAAAATGCTAATGCACATTTCAAAAGGGTAATTGGGGCATTAAAGGCAAAATCAGCACCCTTGGAGGAATGGATCTGAGATACAGTCAATATTGATCTCATGACCATGATGATGCTTGGATAGGAGAGATGATTTCCAGAGGTTTGAAGAAAAATCGTAATATCAAATGTTTCAATTGTGGTAAACAAGGTCACCTAAAAAGGGACTGTAAACAGGGCATTCCTAGAAACAATGTTTTTTCAAGGAATAATCCCAACAGAACGCCCCTCCCTTCTGGATTATGCAGAAGGTGTGGCAAAGACAGACACTGGACTAATGAATGTAGATCAACAAGGGACAGACAAGGTAATCCCTTGCCTTTGCCTTCGGGAAACTTCCTTAAGGGCCTCTTGCAGGCCCCCATGTCAAATTTGGTTCAGTCATTTTCTGTCATCATGGAAGAAACTCCTTCCCAGAGCACTTAAAGAACCTAATGCCTATTGTAAAAAACCATACTGGTCTAGATGATAGAACAACTATAGAAAATAAAACAAAAATTTAAGGAGAAACCATAAATTAAAACTGATAAAGATTAGATTTGGAAGCTCCCCAAAGTTAGGGTTGGGGAAGGGTTTTGTTTTTGTCTTTCAGGAGAATGAAGGCTAAGGAATCTGAAAGACAGCTGGACAAATGAGACATCCCAAGAAAAAGGAAAAATCATCCAGAAAAAAGTGTCACACAAAAAAGATTTTCTGCAGTGAATGATGACCATGCCTAAGAGCGACCTTTGAAGTCTCCAAAAAGATGATGGGACCCCACAATGATGATTCCACATATACAATGATAATATCACTAAGCTGACAAACACTGCCTAAAGATCGGCGTTGGACTACAAACTGCTCAGGATAATTTGGAGATGGCTAGCTGAGATGGTCCAGCCTCACAGACTACTCTAGCCAAGACTTGAGACAAGCCCTGCACTTCCTTTTTTAAATTTTTTCTGTATTAAGAAATTTTCTACTCATTCTACATACCACCCACAGATCCTCCCTCCTCCCACCCTCCAGCTCTCCCTCCCTAGCCACCCCACATCCCCACATCCCCCAAATCAAGGTCTCCCATGGGGAGCCAGCAGAGCCCGGCACACTGAGCCTAGGCAGGTCCAAGCCCCTCCCCACTGCACCAAGGCTGTGCAAGGTGTCACACCACAGTCACCGAAGCCCTGCACTTTCTCATTACCCTGAGACTGGACAACAAATGATACAGCTACCTCTCCCAAGACTTGACAATTAACCCAAATTTTTTCTTTTCCGGATCCCCTAAAGATGCCTTCACCCCCAGAAAGCAGGAATGGCCTGGGCTCCAGGACAGCCTCAGGCAAGCCTGCTAGACCCAAACTTAAGTTTTCTGACTTGGGTTTCCCACTGCCTAGGCTGCAGTATCGAAAGGATTTGGGGTGCGGGCTTCTTCGCTAAATTCTCACTTCTCCATCTGGAAAGGTCTTTTTTTTTTTTTTTTTTTTTTTTTTTTTTTTTTTGAGGAAGACTCTCTTCCTTTCCCAGGAAATCTTGGCCACTGGAACCTTGGGCCACTTTTATAAATTAGTGAATCTGCCTGCCTGAGTTGGGATTAAAGGCACCTGCCAACATGCCCATCGGATTTTCTTTTAATAAGTAATTCACCCACAAAAGGACCTTTTAGCAACTTCTGTCAGACTCATTCACGGGTCAGCCCACTGAGTAGTTTTTAAAAGTTTGGAAAGTGCTTTCTAGGCCAACGCTCTCATTACTATTACCTTTTTTGTTGTTATAAGACAATTTAGAATTTGTGCAACATATTTTAACTTGATTACCTCTATGAAGACCCTATCTCCACATGAAGTCCTATTGGGGTTAGGATTCCATCATACAAATTTTGAGGGGACTCAGTTCAGCTAGTCGTTGAAGGGTCAGAGAGGCGAGGCAATCATTGCTCTCTTGCTGAGCTTCTGCTTAAATAAGTTTGGCTCTAAGAAAGCCATGGGATCCTCAGGTATGACATCTCCATTGTGGAGTGGGGAATCCAAAACAGGACAAATACAAGGGAGGGTGCTGTAGGCTAGTCAAATGAAGACAGCGTGTTGGAAGGTGCAGTGGGTCAGGCCATACCGAACCTTCCATCAGCTGCGTGTAGGTGAAGGAGCCATTGCTCTAGGGAAAGTTCTACCCTGTCTTCTTCCAGATGAGAGAAAGCTGCTGCGTCAAGAGGAGCTGGGCTCCTAGTTGGGTTCACTTTTGGTTTAGATAAGCTGAAACTTGATGACCTCAATGCTATACCTGGAAAACCTGCTCATTGGGATTGACTGGGGAGGACTTAAGCTGTTCTCTTGTCTCTGGTCAGTCAAGTGACTGCCAGGGACTATGACTATCCATGCACATTCTCAAGGGGTAGATCAAAAAAGCCAGGCCCTAGCTACTGGAGCCATCTCCTGCCTGTCTGTCAGCCAACAGCCCTCCGTGCGCCTCTTGCTCATGGTTCATCATAAAAGCAGGAGATTTACCCTCAGCTCTCCCCATACGTGACCTAAAGGGCCTGTCTCCATGAGGAAGTGACACCAGCCTTACACTCAAGCTGCTTCGGGGCAGTGACAAAGTCCTTTGACGTAGGAGGAGTCTTGGGTTTCTTGTAACTTCCAAGAGGAATAAACTCCCCAAATCTTCACAGATCCTGAGGTCGTGTGGACCGATTAAGAACGAAACTCCTGTAGTTTCCATGGGCGGATGGCTCCAAGTTTCTGACACACTGGCCTGATCCCTACACTGTAGTCACCTCTGGTCACTGGTCTGTTGCAGTAAAAAACTTGCCCCTTCTATCCATTTTTCCATTTCTATCAAAGAAATCATTAGCTGCACAGAAACTCTTATAAGCCTAGCACTGAGGAGACAGAGGCAGGAAGACCAGAAGTTCAAGGCCATCTTAGACTACATAACCAGTATGAAGCTGGCCTGGGCTGTATGAAACCCTAACTTTTACAAAAGATTTTGATAGCAATGAACAGCAGCACTCTATATAAGCAAGCGGCATTATTTTATACATTCTACATGATATACGTTCTATATGATGTGTATAAATTTTCCTTCTTGGAGCATCTCTAAAAGTGTATTGCCTCTAGGGTACAGACCAGGAGAGTGAGGACAGATCATGCATGCCATCATGTTGCTATGGATTTATTCAGGCAGTCTGGTTTATCTCTCACTTGTACTGCCCAAGAATAGCGCTTTCTACTCTGAGAGCCATAACAGACCACGGGGGACTCATGATCTTTGTCTAAAATCTTAGCAAAACAATTTGGGTTGAACTTTTTAACTTTCAACTGTGATTTATAACATTTTAAAACACTTTGACAACTCATATTAACGGCAATTGAGCACTCTCTTTGATTTTTTTTCTAAACATCTGTTGTATAATCCAAGGTCAAGCATATGGTCTACAGCAGTTTCTTAATGCCACTTTAACAAATTATTATCTGAGGTTAAAGGGACCAAACGGGCTGGCATAGCTCCATCTCTCTGGAGGCAGCAGGGGAAAATCTGCTTCTTTGGCTTTTCCAACTTATTGAGGCTGATTGCCTTTTTTGGCCCGTGGCCCTGATCACTCCATTTTCAAAGCCAGCAGAGTGCTGTTCAGCTTGGGTTTGTATTTAAGACTTCTCTGTGTAGCCGCAGTATGACATCTTTGAATTCTCTCTCTCTCTTTCTATCTCTGTCTCTGTGTCTCTGTCTCTGTGTCTGTCTGTCTGTCTGTCTGTCTCTCTCTCTCTCTCTCACACACACACACACACACACACATACACACACACACACACACACACAGAGTCTCCTTATAAAGGCCCTGGGAATTACAATGAACCCATATGGATAAACCAGGATAACATCTCTTTCTTTATACGAACACACAGTAAAGTCCCTTTCTGTATAAGGTATCATATTCCTAATATAGTCACAAGTTCTAGGAATCCAGGACACCTTGGGTGAAGGGTATATTCTCTTCATAATATACTCTAAGCAATTACCTGTAGTATGGAAATGTTGAATCAAGTATCTGGATTGGAGGCATGGGCCATTCGTCAACTAGAAAGTCATCCACTCGTCAACTAGTAAATCATCCACTTCATCTTTGAGGATGGTGTCCAAGGGCATTTTAATTAGGGATCAAGGGGAGTCAAAAAGAACATACTTCTAGAGCACCATTCTAGAAATGTTATGTGATTAGGAGCACAACAACTTAACTAACACATACCTGAAGTCGAGCATTCATAACCATGAACTCCTGTTGGATTTTCATATTTTCATTCATAGATTTTGAGAACATAAACCCCATCTTGACCTAAAGCATGAAAATGCAAGGCGACTTTAAATCACAGACTCTGTGCATCCTTACACCTGCTCTGAGATACTGTCAGCAATGTAAAAAGAGAGGAAATGACCTAGGGAATAGTGTAAATCCTAACTAGCTGTTTTACCTCAGGCATACTTACCCAACCTGGCATTGTTTACTTAGCCAAGACCAGTTGAGGGAAATGATTTCCCATCTCTCCCTGCTCTGTAAATACACAGTGCCATGTTTCCTCACGTTTTCCCCCACTATAATTCTAAGCCTATCCACCTTCTTACCATCTCCTCAATAGACAGCAAGACCTTGCATCTGAGGATGTGTGTTCAGAAGAACTTTTGTCTGTCCTTCTCAACTCGTATTTTAAGGATTAGGCGTCTCACGGCCAGTCCATCGGTGTTCTTCCGGAAGTCTCCTGTTCCCCTCCCTCTGACTCACATCTCATTCCCACCTTCTTGCAGCTGATATCTCCTAGCTATCCTCCTCCAGCCTCCCCTTCATCCTCTCCAAGTTCCTGAGGTTCTCAGGAGGAGGAAAAGATGAGGATGCTTACATGCCTTTGCTAACGCACTGTGAAAAAAAAAGATCTCCATGTGTGAGTGTATATGTGTGTGTGTGTGTGTGTGTGTGTGTGTGTGTTCATGCGTGTGAGTGCAGGTGGGTGTGTGCCACAGCACATGAGTACAGGTCAGAGGACAATCCCAGGTATTGGCTTCACTTCCCACCTTGTTTGAGACAGTCTATTCCACTTGTGGTTCTCAGCTGTGTACCCTAGACTAGCTGGCTGGGAGCCTTCCAGGGATTCTCCTGCCTCACCACTGGGATTACAGATGTGTGCTACCCCTATCAGGTTTTCATTGATTTGGGGGCTTCCAACACGGGTCTTCATGATTCCACGGCGAGCACTTAACGCATTAAGCCATCTCCTCCACCCAGAAATGCATTTTTGTTGTTGTTGTTGTTTTTCAAGATGGAGTTTCTCTGCATAGTTTTGGTGCCTATCCTGGAGCTCACTCTGTAGACCAGGCTGACCTTGAACTCACAGAGATCCGCCTGGCTCTACCTCCCAAGTGCTGGGATTAAAGGTGTGCGCCACCGCCACCCGGCATCAGAAATGCATTTTTAAAATGACTACATTGTAGTCTCTCCTTTCCTTCCAATGGAAGTTACAGCCCAATAAACTCATTGTAAATTGGAAATATCATTGAGAAAAATTCATTTACTCGACCTAATGTACTGAACATCATGGTTTACCTTAGCCTACCTTAAATGTACTCAGAACACTTACATTAGCCTACAGTTAAGTGCCGACCTCTTTTTATAATAAAGTACTCAATATAATTTAGTGAGTATTACAGGGAAGCTGAAAACCGAATGGTTGTCTCATCATTACCTGAAAAGTTGTGACTGAAGCCACACAGGCACACCCGCATCAGAAGCCACCTTCAGTTTGCATCTTCCTATCTTATCTTACCTACCAACTACCTAAGAGGGCTGTAAACTGTAGGTGGGCCAGAACTCCTAATTTTCTTCTAAATCCTAGTGATTATGTGCAGAAAACGTTTTAGTTAGTTACAGATTTTCCCTCCAGAAGACTATAAGGCCAAGGGGGGAATGTCACAACTTCTCTACTTTCTTCAATGTCCTTTAGTAGGCTGTTGAATACCTTCACACATAGTAGCCAGTCTCGATGTTTTACAGCCAGGATTTATGTATATTCTGATCCCAGACAACAGCTATTTCCCATCTTTCCTCATCAGGAAATCCCGGGTTTAGAGTAACTCAGGAAATGAGTGGGGGAGAGGAGAAGGACAGGGGTGTTTCACATCAGTTGGAATGGTTTCCCTGTTAGTGGGAGCTGACAGCCAGGCTTCAGTGACTTCTGTATACTCCGACAAAGAACACAGCCTGGAATTACATGGCACTTGAACCAATCAGAGCTGAGCAGAGGCTGAACTACTTACTAGGAAGAAAGATCAGAGCCCTAAGGAGGCCTGGGAGGTCTGGAGGATTCCTTCCTTTCTGTCCTTGTCCCACTTAGCACCCTCTGAGCGGAGACAGAGGACACTCATGGGGAGGGGGACCTAGTGGTTTACTCTGTTATCTAAGTATTGACAGCCCAAATGAGCCATTTCCAACTGAGCTTGCAAGAGAAAGACTATCATCCAGCTTGATAGTCTCTGTGGCTTCTACTTGACACAAATACCAGCACAAAATAGGTGTGTTACTTAGTTGTCTTCTGAATTTTTACATCTGCTGCAAACATCTTCAAAGAAATCGACTGTTCTCTAGTTCTCTCTCTCTCTCTCTCTCTCTCTCTCTCTCTCTCTCACACACACACACACACACACACACACACACACACACACACACACACACTGATCGGAGTCCCTTGGCACACTCCTATTTTATAAGGGGGCAAGCTTTCCTTGCAGTGGTGGGATAATCCTCCTGTCAACCATCTAGAGAAAAGAAACACTTTGGAAAGCTCGGGTTTAGGCTTACCTCTTTCTGGGTCTTGCACTCTTGGACTTGGACTTTGGCAGACGGGTTAAAGATAGAGGGAAACCAGGAACACTGTGCCTCTGGGAGACCGCACCTGCAAATGAGTATGCCACACCTTGTAACTTCACCCTTGAACAGTGTTTTTAACTTCTCCCCCCCCCCCCCCGTACCTACCAAAGCCATTTGCACCCCTTCCTTAGGGTGTTCCAAATACCCTCAATTTTCTCTCTCCCAGAGACAAAATATTAACAACTAAACAAGAGTGGCCTCGAATGTTATTATGGATAACACAGGAAACAAGAATGTCATAGAGGACGGAGAACACTGATGTAGGGCCAGGTTGCTCCTGTTTTATGCTTGTTTGTTTGGAAGTGAGGTTTTGTGTGTGGGGGTGGTGGTGGTGGGGTGTTAATGCTTCAGCTCTGCGGAGCCATGATTCAAATTCATGTGGAAAGGTGTGTTTCTGGGGGAATGTTGATGGTGGAAATCCCAGACAGACTTTCTCTGGTTGCCCTGGGAACCAAGATTTGATCTGGAAAAGGAAAAAATCGTGACTTCCGTCATCCAGGTTTCTGCCCTGCTTTATTACCTGAATTTGTGGCTGACCATATCACAATCATTTTCAGTAAATCTTCCAGACTATATTCCCTAGCAAACTTAAGCCAGAAGCACATAGCCTCTGGGGGTGTTTTCTGTCACTGTTTCCACTCTGGCTCTGTGGAGCCAGTTTCCTGTCACTTACGTATTTCCCCTAGAGTTATCCTACTTCCCTGCCCATTACACTCTGCAGACTTTTCCCAACTTGGTAACAATGCTACCGAGAAATCACGCTTGCTTACAGATCCGGGTTGTCAATACCTGTCAGCCTCGGGGCATCAGCAGAAGAACCCAGAGCCCAGGCCTCCCCTACCCCAGCTGGAGCTGCAGCTGTGCAGGACCACGCAGCCGAGCTGACCCTCCCTCCCTGCGGCCGGATGCACTCACGCGACAAGGTGGCCACTGCAGAGGCCTCTAGCTGGTGCTTCTGACGGATCAGGGCAGGACTGTGCTTTGCCCGGCAGAGCCTAGGGATTGGCTGGCTATGACAGTGGATTGCGCGCTTCAGCCAATCAGCGTGGCCTTTGGATCTTTTAAGGGCTCCTATTCCCGCGGCCTGGGGTGTCCTTCCGGTGCAGGCCCCCGGAGCCGGGAGGAGGGAGGGGCGAGCCAGAGCCGCAAATTGCTACCTGCAGGATCTAGTCTAGTGGATGATTTTGAGGGAAGGCGGAAGAGGCAGCATGAAAATGTCCCGATCCTGTAAAAATGCCACCATCAAATGGCTTAAACGTAAACAGGAAACAAATGCAAAACAGTGACCAGAACTTCCAGATTACCTTACGCCCTTTCCATATTACGTATGCCTACCAGCAATGCCTGTCTGGAGTAAGGCTCCCCAATCTCTGAAGAAACACCCGAGGACTGGTTAGCACTCTTATCCTTGCTACCCAAGGGTTTGGGGAAATAGCGTGCGTTTCACGGGCTCTAGCCTTTAGGAAGAGCCCCCTGCCTTAACCTTGGCTGACACCACACCATAGAGAAGGCATCTAGCCTCCTCCAGGCACAGACCTCCCAGGCTTGTGTAGATGCTCTCAACTTCAGTCCTTGGTACTCTGGCTTTTAGACTCTTCATTTCGAACACTTTTTGTTCACTAGCCGGATGGGAAAATTGCAACAGTATCTTTATTCCTGTTTGCCGGAGCCGGTGTGTTACCAAGAGTAAAAGTTCTTGAAAGGAGGTGAGCAGCAGATCCCTGATAGTGTTTATGCGCGCAGACTAACCATGCCTTGATTCCGTTCCCACCGTCACCGTCAGCCTCTCACTTTGTCCCTTGGGTCTGCAGTAAGACTAAAGTCATCTGATTACCGTGCTGCGAGGGCTAAGTATACTTAGATGCAGACAAGGTGTTCCACCCGTGTACAGCATCAGTAGATGATGACTGGCAACAGCGGAGTTTCTGCTACCTATAGTCTTGAAGGGACCAGGGAGAGTGGGTAGTTACTAAGGCCAGGTGAGAGCTGGCATTTAGGCGAGGATGCCTAACAGGAATGTTCAGCAGAGGAATCCGTGCCCTCCTTTGGGCAGAGAAGGTGAGAAACACAACCTTAGGAGACACAGAGGTCCTTGTACCCGCAGATAAGCACTAGGGAAACCAGGAATGTTAAGCAGGCAGGGTTGTCTCTTCAAAGGGAGAGATGTATAACGCGTTTTCTGCCCAGAGGCTGGGAGCAGAGGTGGTTAATAGCCTGGTATACCCTTTTCATTATCTGTGTGGCTGAGACCACACCAGATCCTTCCCAGACCCTTATCATGAGCTTGTTTTTCTCAGTCAGTCTGTAGAACCTATCTTTATGGACGATGTCACATGCAGTCAATCTATGGAACCCATCTTAATTTATTTTCTATCTTTTCAAAGACTTGCTTATTCTGGAGAGTTCATATAAATGAAATGACCTTTTACTGGCTTCTTTTGCTTTGGCACTCTTTTCTGTGTTCAGCTAAGTTATAGCACGGGGACTGGTAAGATGGGTCAGCGGGCTAACGGGCTTACCATCCTGGGACCCAGTTCTACCCCTGGTATCCACATGGTGGGAGGAAAGACCCCATTATTGCAAGTTGTCCTCTGACATCTGTAAGTGCTCTATGCATGAGTGTGCACTTGTACACACATACACACACACACACACAATAAATAACTTTGAAATGTAAGTTTGAAATAAAAATTAAATAAACAAATTGTAGCATGAATCACTGCTCCATTTCTTGCTGGGGCTAGATAATAGCCCAGTATATGGTTACAGCACATTTTGTGTGTTCATTCAGAATCGATGGGCATTTGGATGGTTCTATTTTGGTCTACTATGAGTAACATTGTTAGTTTTGTGGACATATTTTCAGTAATCTTGGGTGTATTTGTAGGGGTAGAATTGCTGGGGCATACAGTAAGTCAGAGTTTACCTGAGGGGGCTGAAGAAACATACAATGTGGTGGCAATAAATAAGGATGCTAATTCACTGTACACCTGTGTATTCACTGTGTAGCAGAAACCAAAGCCAGGGTTCTGGGTTTGAATCCCTCTCGTATCATTTCCTGTTGTGTAAGCTTTGACAAGTTGCATGAGCTGTGTGTCTCAATTTCAACACCTCTAAAGTAGAACCAACGTCAGGAACTAAAACTCATAAGACTATTCCACAAGTTGGATAGTCTAGTATGTATACGACCAAGTCTGACATCTTTAAATCCTACATGTTTTGTTGTAACTGATACTTTTAATCATTGCTGTGATTGCTGCATTTCATCTTACTCATTTGATAGGGTTTTTTGTTTTTTGTTTTTTTTTTAAATGATGCTATGGCTTGTCAAGGTTTGCCACTGAAATGCAGTCACAGGAAAGGTCAGAATGTCAAGGAAAGCTGTTCTGAGCAGGGGCAGTTAGTTATACTTCAGAGTGTAACCTGAGTCAGATGAGGCTTCATGTGGTTCAGCTGAAGCATCCCATAGCATTCCAAGAATCAGAAATCTGACTGGGGAAGAGTGAGAAGGGTGTGGACTTTAACCTGCCTCAGCTGTATGGAAATACTCTGCACAGCGGCTGAGCAGGAAATTCAGCAGTGATGTCACAGTACACTTGACTGAACCCTGCTGACTTCCTTCTCCTGGAACCCATGCAATTCACATGACCCTGTTCTCAACCTACAAGTCTCAGCCTCCTGTCCCAAGGACTGCACCTGGTCTCCTGCTCTGATAACCACCTCCTCCTCCTCTTTCAGAACATAGTCCCTGAACTCTAAGAGCTGGAGAGATGGCTCATCCAGTTAAGGGTACTGGTTGCTCTTCCAAAGGACCAGGGTTTGATTCCCAGCTCCCATATTGTTTGATTCCTAGCTCCCATATGGCAGCTTACAACTATCTGTAACTCCAATCCCACAGAAAGCCTGACACCCTTTTGTGACACAGACATACATGCAGACAAAACACCCATGCATATAAAAGAAAAAAAAATTAAAATAAAATAAAATGGTCTGCCCTATTACTTGTGATATCCTGAGATATATATACATATATATGTCTCAGTATATGTATACATACATACTTTTGGTGTTCATTCCATTTTCTGGCATAGAATTCCTAAAATCCTGTTATAATTATCTCATTAAAAAGGGTGCTTGGTGACCCACCTAACTACTAGTTCTCTGGAGTTTCCTGAGAGATGGAAGTAGCCTTTGTTCTAGTGCAGTGACTCTTCTGAGTTCCTGGATTTGAGCTTGTCATCTGAATGGCCAAACTGTGGTCAGAGCATGGCACTTGCACCCCCAACTCCTGTCCTCCACAAAGGGGAGAGCGGCTGAAAGTTGACGTGATTGATATGGAAATACTCTGAGCCAGAGGTTCAAGCCGCTGGGCTGCAGAACATCTGGAGGGGTCCCGGAGGGTAGCGAACCCAAAGAGAAGCGTGGAAGCTCCCTCCTGCTCCACCTGACCACACTTTGCCCTGTGCACACTTTCATCTGTATCAGCGATAATGTCCTTTACAATAAACTGGTTCACATAGGTGAACTGTTTCTCCCAGTTTGTGAGTTACTCTAATTAAACAAACCAGAGGGAGTCATGGGAATCCTAATTCATCGTTAGTCCATCTGAAGTTCTAGAGGCCTAGAATTAAGATTAGCATCTGCCATGGGGCCCATCCTGTGGTGTTTCACCCTTGACTTATGGGATGTGACTTTACTTCTCCACAGGTAGTGTTGGAATTGAACTGTAACAGAATCTCCTCAAAGCTCCCGGCTTCCAGGAACATAGGCTCCTCAACCTGCCTTCTTCTGCTGGTTCGAGTGCTGTTTGTAGATGGATGACTCCTCTGCCTAGCTAGCCAGTGGATTTGCATTACAGTTAGAATCCACCCTTTCAGGCTGGAGAGACGGCTCAGCGGTTGAGTGTTGGCCGCTCTTCCAGAGGTCCTGAATTCAATTCCCAGCACCCACGTGCTCACAACCATCTATAATGGGATCTGATTCCCTCTTCAGGTGTCCCTGAAGACAGGTCACTTATATACATTAAAGAAATAAATATTTAAAGAAAGAAGAATCCAACCTTTCTCCTTAACCCTCAAGGCCCTTCCTTCATGGAATGATGAGAGCCAACCTTTCAGTTTAGACTCCAGCCACAATGATAGTCTCTCCAAGAACTCGCCAAGGTTGCTCACCTTCACAGTCCACACCAGTTCTTCCCTCTGTTGAGTACACCCCTCCTGCAGATCGTTCATGGTTATCTCCAGAACTTACTTTATGCATCTCCTAACCATTGAGATGGTTAGTCTTCATCATCAACGAAGCAGAACATGAGCAGTGAGGAGGTTTTTTTTATCTTCCCCAGATGAATAGGGTAAGTGGGATATGAACAGGAAATGGTGACATTAGAGATGACCAACGTGTTCCACTACTCAGCCTTCGCTAGCCACTGTGTTTCTCTTGTCTGAATGTTTCTCTATTCACTTTGTCCAAATCACAAAACTCAAATCATTCTCAGGGCTACTTCTCCCTTACTTAGGCTATTTTGACTTACACAATATATTTTGAAATGATAAAATAATTTTTTAAAATTAAAGTCACGTCCTGCTTTTCTGCTTCTGGAGGACACCAGTTTTGTGAAGGAGCATGATCCACGTCATGGGAAAATAAAAGCCTGAGGAGTAGAAACAAGTGGAGAGGTGAGGGAGCTACTATTCAGATTACTCATATGCAAATCAGTGTGAGCAGCTGGCTGAGAGCAGGTCTTAAATTCCCAGTTTCCATTACCCGGTGCCTTCTCTGTTGACTATTCATGTAACCCTTAAGCAGTGCTTTTGTAAAACAAACAAAAACAAAACACCTACTCCTTCTAGTTTTAAAAAATAATGCACATCATAGACACTACTAAGGGACTATGACTTAATCCTCACTACTCAAATCGTTATTTAACTAAGAGAACTCAGCTAAATTGTGAGTCTCTAGAGTAAGTTTTTATAGAACTGAATTTTTATATGACTAACATATCATAAATATGTCCCGGGACTTGGCTATCATTTTTAGAGAAAAGAACTATTAACTAGAAACATGTTCGTCTGTATAGGTGTACATACACATATACATGTTTAAACTGGATTTCTACATATAAAGTCTATATTTTATTTTCCGTCAGTCACTAAAGTTGGGAAATCTACTTTATTCCACTATTGGGGTTCAAAAGACATTTGGAAGAGGGACTATCTCAGCTGAGCCTCCAAAGTCTGTTTCAATGATATTGCTGACATTGAGTTCCACATTCTCTACAGGTCCTTAAAGCAGTATCACCTCCAACATCTTCAAAGAACGGAGAGATGCTTTGAGAATGTGAAAATCCTACTACATCCAAGCCAGGGAGTGCCCCAATATTCACTCAATGCACTACTTTAGGATTGCAGTTTTAGTGACTAAGTGGGAAGAGCAAAGGATGAAGAAGGCCCTTGAGGTCCAACAGTGAGATACTTAAATGATGACACCATACTCTATGGAGCTCCCATGGTTTCGTCTTGGAAAAAGCCCACATTTCCAGTTCCCAGAAGGGCTTTCTCAACTTCACCTAGAAGAGACTTCCCCACAGGGATCCTGAGAGTGGCAGGATTGTAGATCCTCCACAGCATTTAGAAAGGGCACGGCTTGAGATGGGAAGTTCTTGAATGGTAAGGTAACCGAAGTTTCATTATGTCGAGGAACTTTGAGGAAGTCACCAAATCCACGATTTAAAAATATGTTTCCTATTATATAGACACACCTACTTTCTAGAATTAAAATCCAAGTCGTTTGTCTGTTGTTAACTATGTTGTGTAACTCTATATGTAAAGTTATGTCAAGAAGGTCACGTATCCAGAAAGGGCTTGAAAGAAGTGGGAAATGGGACAGGAATTTATTAAGGTGTCTGGATTCTGAACATAAAATTTAAGTCTCGGATTTTATGATTTTAGATGTTTCATTTTTTTCAACACTTACTGCTCAAGCATGGAAGATTCAAATTCGGATCCTCAGCACCCTCAATACAAGCAGTGATGTTTCTTATCTGAGAAACACCGTGGGGGAGGGGGATTTCGGGGAGGGTAGGTTCCTGGAGCACACTGGCCAGTAGGTCTAGCCAGCTGCAGACTCGAAGTTGGGTCAGAGAGACCCTCTCTCAAAAAACAAGGTGGGAAGCTATAGAGGAAGACAACCGATGTGGACCTCTGGCCTTCACAGGCACCCTCCCCTACTCACCCTCTCTCTCCACCTAAATAACAGCTCTGAGTTGTTCCCTCGGGACTTCTTTTAGGAAAGCTCATTTACAAGAAGGATAACGTAAAAGTTTCACTTTCACTTTTAGTTTCGTTTTTTAAAAATAGTGTTTTGTTTTTTGTTTTTTTCTTTTTCACTACAGGGAGTCACTATTGCAGTCCTGGTTGCCCTGGAGCTTGTTTATGTAAACCAGGCTGACCTCCAAATTCACAGAGATGCACCTGCTTCTGTCTCCGGAGTACTGGGATTGAAAGCGTGCGTCACCACGCCGGACTCCAGTTTCGTTCTTCTGTAAACTCAGTATCTTACTCCAAAGTTGACTCTAAAATCGTCATCTAGAAATCCAGTGGGACAGGCTGTTTATGGGGCTCGGCTTCGGTTTCAGAGCCGAAGTGGGCTGGGTTTCCAGAAGAGTGGGCGGGGCCTGCTTATAAGGCTAGGGGACGCGCTGATTTTCTGCCACAAGCCAGGCTGCACCGCCTGCGTGTCATCGCCAGTCTCCCCGCCTACAGGTAGGGAGCGTCTTCTCTCGGAGTCCAGGGACCGGTCGCTTGCAGGGCATATTAGAGCCAGAGTCCTAGAGTCTTTGAGGATAGAGAGAGGAGAAGGCAACCGGGAAACACGATGGGTTAACAGGCAGCGGAGCCTGTTGCCTGGCACAGTTGAGACCTCAGAATCGGCAACCTGTCTGATGATTATGGCACTGTTAGCGTCAATGTCAATTTTGTGTGTGGCTGACTGTGTGTTATGAATACGGTCTTGGGGTAGGTAGCCGGGTCAGAACTTGGTCCCAGCTCAACTTTGATTGTTCACTAGCAATGACTGGGTAAATCATCCCACTTGAAGCATCTCCTGAGGTTCCTTCCTCTGCCAAGATCCAGGACGCTGGAGCCTAAGATTTTTACTCTGTCTGCCCAGAGGACCTAAAGGAATCCTGGAAGAGGAGAAGAACTTAACATAAAAATGCCAAGACATTTCTTAGACACATTGACCTTGGCTATGTCAAAGTTTAGCTTGGGGTTGTCAAAAGTATGGTGTTCTTTTTTTATTTTTAATCTGAATAAATGATTGCAGATGCTTTCCTATGAATTAAATAGCCAGGTTTTGTTTTTATTGCTATGTTCCTTTGTGCTGGATAATTAAAGGGTATCACTCTCCCATTGATGGATGCACAGGTTATTTATAGTGGGTTACTAGCTCAGTCGTTCACTGGTCATCACTATGTGCAACAGTCTGGGTATTTCCTTTAGATAAACTCTTATAGCTACCTAGTTATGTCTGTGTATCTGAAAAACCTTTGTATGGAAAAGAAACTGAAGACGCATTCCAGAAAGTATATGCAGCTGACGGCGACAGTGACTGATAGTATTTAAGGACAGCTTTATACTTTGAAAATATTAGCCTTTTTCAGCTGAACAGCATAGACAGGGGGTCATGGCAGTAGTTACAGTCTGTAAGGTGGGACTGAGATGGAAGGAATTTGGGCACCGGTTTTAGGATCATTTGATAGAATTTGAAAATTTGGTAAAACCTCACTCATATTTTTGAGAAAGAAAGCTCGCATCTGCTTCCCTCCTGCCCTGGGAAGATAGTGAAATAGTGTCCCATGGTGTTCTTCTGGACTTCCCCTGGGACAAACCTATTTCCCCAAGCCACTTCTTCCCCAGTTCACACTTCTTTGCTCGATCTCTGCTCTTAGCTGGGAATTGGTGAAAGGTGGTTACAGTTTCTTGCCTGGGAATTGGTGAAAGGTGGTTACAGTTTCTCACCTGGGAATTAGTGAAAGGTGGTTACAGTTTCTTACCTGGGAATTCATGAAAGGTGGTTACAGTTTCTTGCCTGAAGAAGATGATGCTGTGCTTGTAGACCCACTAAGCGGTGCAGGTTCAGAAGTCAAAGGCCATGCTTATTTACATGGTTCCTGGACTTCCTCTTTTTCTGTCCAACTGCCGACAGCTGCACTCTGAGGGCCAGGGAGGAGAGGATATGATACTGAGTAAAGTGAATATCAGACCTAATCCATCACCTTTCAGTAAGCCTTTATCATACTAAGCTTTCAAAGCAGACTCATAATTAATGGATAAGCATTCCAACCGAGTCTACCGTCAACATTGAGAAATCAGGTAGAGCCCTGTAGTCCTTCGATGGATATCAGATGCCTCGGTATGACTTTCCAGTCCTTGGCTTGGCCATTTCTCCACAGCCTCATTTCAATAACCCCTGTGTCTTTATCCCATCTCATCTCCTTGGGCAGATGACTGGAGAGAAAAATTTTAAATATGTGCCTAATATTAGCTAGAGGATATAATGATTCCTTTCATCTCGCTCTTTTGATAAATGTCCCCCCCCCTTTTTTTTTTAAAGACAGAGTCTCACTATGTAACCCAGGCTGACCTCAAACTCAAAATCCTCCTGCCTCCGCCTCTCAGATGCTGCTGCATCTGCACTTTTCTAACACCAAGGGTTCATAACAGTCAGTAAGAAGCCTGTGACCTTGATGGACAAGATCATTGATCAGATCAGATAATTATCAAGAGCTAAACATTTCTTTAACAAAATTCAAGTTGCATTTTTCAAGAATCAAATTAGGAAAAAAAGTTAATGTCAGCACTGGGTGACGATGTAATGGTACCAATTTTCAGAATGTGTCACAAACTGGGAAAATAGTCTTTCTCTCTTGATCAGCAATTCTCTTCAGGAAGATCTATCTGCCAGGCCTAACCTTGGACCTGGCACACAATAGGTCCTCACCAAACATTGGACAAATACACCAACACTTATAATTCTGAAAAAGGGACAAAAAGAACAAAACAACAACAAAAACCAACACCTAGCAGTAAAGGAGTTAAATATTAAGGGTCCATTAATTACAAGACTTATGGAAATTATGTCAAAATCTTAAACTTTAAAAAAAAATGGATATTAAATATATAGAAGAACTGGGGCTAGAGAGATGGCCCAGGGGTTTAAAGCACTTACTGATCTTCCAGGGGGACACACAGCCATCTGTAACTCCCACTCCAGGGAATCTGATGTCCTGTTTGTGCCTCTGTGGGCACCAGACACACATGTGGTGGTGTACATACGTACAAGCAGGTAAAACACTCCTACACATGAAATAAATCAATCTTAAACATGTAGAGGAAAACTGTCTCTCCACAGGGAAAAAGGCTGAAAGGAAACTATTTACAGACAAGCCCAGAGTGGCCACCGTTTCTCCATCTTGCCACTAGTGGCACTACGGGCCATCTCTGATTCTGCCGTCAGGTGCTGTCCTGTGCTTTGCAGAGAGGTCTTGGCAGCATCCTGGGCCTCCATCTCATCACATCCGTAGCAGCTCTCCTCCTCTCCAAGCAAACTTTGGCAACCAAATCTGTTAGCCAATATTACCAAATGCTCCCTGAAGGAGAGTGGTGCAATGCACTTACATTAGTTTTTGTAACAACAACAAGACATAAAAATAATGTGTTCGTTCTACCTTAGTGAAGATGGGTCCTTCCCATTCAATCACTTAGTCTGTCAAATACTCAGAAGATGGGTGGGTGAGATCTTTCTTTTTTTTAATAATAAAAGTAAAACATTTGTTTATTCACTCATTTGAAAATTGGACACACATATGAAAAATGAAGAAACTATTCATGATTTCATCTCTCTTTCTCTATCTTTCTTTCTTCCTTTAAAAAAGTATAAATGGGTGAGAACTTACCTGTGCTCCCTGTAAAAGTCACATTTCACTGCAGATAATCATGGTCAGGCAGTATCTTCAGACGGGCTTGGGGATTGTTTTAAACCACAAATATACTTTTGCTTTAAATATTGCCCTCCAAGTTCCTTCCTACATCTTTGCAAACTCATTCCCTATGCATGTACTAAATTTTGTCCTTCGTGGTATTTTGAGTATATACAGTTTTATTTAGCCATTAGGCTACATGGGGTGTTTCAAGTCGGAGGCTGTTATTAGTCATTTCATCCGTTATATTTGTGTTTATTTTTCCCCCTGCGGTGAATTTCTAAGATGAGGATAAAGAGATCATGACATACACATTTACAGTTTTAACAGAGACTACCAATTTGATCTTTAAAAAGCTATACAATTTCACATCCTTACCAATGAAACTCAAGAAATCCTGTTTCCATGTATTTCACTAACCCTAACTATGAGGAAGCCCTAAATTTGGAAGAGCAAAAGGTCAGAGATTTTCTCATAAATCTTAGAAAGAACATCCTTTCCTGTGTTTGTATTTATTATTCTCTGAACTATGTGGGACTCCTGCTCATTTTCCGCTTGACCTCTACATAGTTTTCTTACTGAGTTTTAGAGAGCGAATGCCAGCAGCCCTAGTCTTCTGCTTTATACGCCTGTCAAATAGATTGTGTAGAGATACAGAGGTCAGGAAGATGCTAAGAGGGAAGACCGATGTGAAGACCACAGAAGAGAAAAGGTGTTAATGAATAGATTGGCTGGGGTGGAGTACTAACTTTCTTTGACCGCCTTTTTTGGACATCAGTTCCCAGGAAGAACAGCTTCTGTCTACTGTTCAAGGCTCCTCCAGTGCCCAAAACAGTGCCACACTCAAGGAAAGTACACAGCATTTACTGAGTGAATTAGGAAAGCGTCAGCAGAGTGGAGACTAGGACACAGATGGCTATAACCCAGAGAGTAGTGCTGAGACACCCAGACCTTAGGAAATGGGCCACATCGAATTCTCCTCCCTTCCCACTCCCGTTATTGGCATACCCTCTTTACTGGGGAAAAGAGTTATAATTTGAAGGAGGTGACAGGCAGAGGGGAGACTTTAAGGGAGAGGAAGCATTGAAAAGTGAAAGTGAAATTCAGATATTCTTTGCTTTGAAGCTTTACCTAAGGCAGGTTTTACAGATACTTCTCAATGGTGAAAAGCCCGTGGTGCGGCTGGGGGAGTTGGGGAGGTATGTTTTTTCCCTTGGCTTATTTTGAATGTACATTATCGATTTGAGGGGGCTAATAACTCCATTTAAAGATGTTCATCTTCTCATACCAATTTCTCTTCACTTGGTTCTGCATAACTTGGAGTTACGAAATGAAAGTACTGAACTTTCAACTCTGCAGCTGTGTTTCCACACTTACAAAACAGAACTGCTTCAGTTACAGCTAGTTTGTCTGTGTTTCCGTACCGGCTCTTCGGAGTTATTTATATATGAGAGGAACAAATTTACCGGTGTCCCATTGTTCATCTATGTGAATTAAGCCCTACACTTCTGTGTTTCCTGTTTCTAGATAATTCCAGAAACATGAGGACATTTACCATTGTTACATTCGCAGTCTGCTGTGGCTTGCTAAATGGTAAGTCAAATCTTTTCAGTGGGTTCTGTATTTTCAATATTTTAACCATGAGTTAAAAATTAAAGTAATATGTGTGTGTGTGTGTGTGTGTGTGTGTGTGTGTGTGTGTGTGTGATCACATGCATTTGCTAGGCATGTATGTGGAGGTCAAAGGACAACCTTGAACATTGGTCCTCACCTTCTATCTTGTTTGAGACATATCTCTTATTTGTTGTTCATTGCTGAGTACTGCAGGCACTGGCCCCAACCTCCTGGGATTCTCCTGTCTCTACCTCCCATCCCACTGTAGGAGCAGTGAGATTGTGTTTGCAGGCACGTGCTACTGTAGCTGGTTTTTACATATAGGTTCTGGGATTTGCATTTAGGTCCTCATGTTGTACAGCAAGTAGTTTTCTTACTGAGTGATCACCCAGGGCCCTAAAATAGTTTAAAGGCATATACTTTGCTTATTAAAAGCACACTCTAGTTTTCTTTCTTCATAAACAAGTGACTTGTATCATTGTAAAAGATGGAGAAAAAGACAGGAGTCATGGGTGTAATTTAGTAGTGGAACACTCGCTTGGCATGAACAAAGCTCTGGTTCAATATCCCAGCACTGGAAACAAACAAAAGCAAACAAAAAAAAGGGGGGGGAGGTGAATATAAAAATACAGATAATACAAAATTAACGGAGTGTCCATTTCCCATAAATAACAGCTGAAAATTCCCAGGGAAATGGCCTACTGGTAATACTGGTTTCTTCTAGACAAGGCTGGGAATATACTATCTCAGTTGCTTATGTTCTTCCCAATGAAAAAATGTTAAAGAAGAATTTTAGTGTTGATGTGACTCACCAGATGAAGTGATTATAACCTATTACCCATTTTTCAAATGTATTTGGAGGACTTTTCCATCTTCTGAAGGCTGGTCCTCTTTCTTTCCAGCATTTACCATCACGGCTCCCAAGGACTTATATGTGGTAGAGTATGGCAGCAATGTCACGATCGAATGCAGATTCCCAGTAGAGCACCAGCTGGACCTGCTTGCGTTAGTTGTCTACTGGGAAAAGGACGACAAACAAGTTATTCAGTTTGTGGATGGAATGGCGGACCTGACCTTTCAGCACAGTAGCTTCACGGGGAGAGCCTGGCTGCCAAAGGAGCAGCTTCTACAGGGAAATGCTGGGCTTCAGATCACAGATGTGAAACTGCAGGACGCGGGGGTTTACTGTTGCATGATCAGCTATGGTGGAGCAGACTACAAGCGAATCACGCTGAAAGTCAATGGTAAGCATTACTCTGGGTAAGGAAGTCTTGACCTATACTTAAGACATCTCTGTAATGTTGAGAGCTTTTCATTCTTGGAAGTCCACACCTACTTTTTATGGAACAATAGCAGCCTGTTGGTTTGTTATTTATTCATTCATTCTTTCTTTCATTCATTCATATACTCCTCCAAATGAATACTCCTAGCCCCTTGTGTTTGAAAGTAACTTGAGATCCAGTACCAGATAATACACAGTTGTGCATTGCGGCACTGTAAGCTTTCAAAAATTAAATGCCAAGTGTTTGCTTATTATCATAAATGCAACATATATATACTTACAAGAAATTTGGATCTCATGGAAAGGATAGAATCATAATACTCTCCCTCCTCTCTTTAGCACCATCATCCATGGCATGCATATACTATTTGTGTATCCCTGTAGAACCTTTTTATTGGATTTTTTAAAAAAATTCTATCAGGCTTAGCACATTTCCTTCTTTTGAGTATCTCCATACAAAATCCAATACACACACACACACACACACACACACACACACACACACATACATACAACCCACTCTAAGGTTCACATTCAAAAAGACAAGGTTAATCTATAAAGGATGAAAAAAATGATGATGTTGAGAATAGAAGAAGCCATTTTTCCACAGCAATGGTAAAAGCTACGCTCACCAGGCACACACTCATCTCCAGGGCCTGTATCAGGGTTACTTGGGAGGGTTGAGGAGGAACCGCTAGTGTAAGTTCCTGGATAAGGACCCACAAAAAAATGTCATCAGGTCACTTGAGTTCAAGGTTTGGGGTTGGAAGCAGCTAAGGGAAGGAAAACACCTGAACAACCACCCCTGCTTTCAGTGTGGCTTTCACAGAACTGAGAGTCTCACACATCCCAAGCGTGCACACAGACAATCCAGATGCCTGCCAGGACCAGAAATCCCCCAAGGCTCCTGTCTTCACATACTTCCCAAAGCGGCATCCCTCTGCTTTGGAACCCCCTTCTGTGGTCTGCTGAAACCTCTCCCTGGTTGATAGTGAAATGAATTCCGTCTTCCCCAGGCATGCATTTGAGATGATCTGCTGCTGCTTTTTTGTTTCATAGTAAGTGTTTAAATATTTGACTAGAATTAGATAATCTCCTTTGATCTTTGTATTCCTAAACTAGGTTGAAGGTCAATATTAGAAATAGGATAAGTTCACATTTCTCATAAGGGATAAAGATAACTATTACCTAAAAAATTATGTACAGATTAGAAAAAATGTGTCCATTTGATAGTATATTAATGGGTTTCTGATGCTGGATCACTTAAAGCTACCATTGTTTTGAAAATATCACTTGTCTTATAGGCTTTATTTTTATTGTCTTTTACTTATAATTCTTCATTTGTGACATTCATGAAAGATGGGAGGTGGTTGTTCATATGAGCATGTGTTAGTACATCAGCAAATATGAGGCATCTATTCTGTTCCAAGACGGTTAAAGGAATTATGAAGCCTGAAGGCCATGAACAGTCAAGGCTGCTGAACCTGGGATGGGAAAAGAACAATCCTGCAATCAGGAAGAAGGAAACATAGAGTTTAAGTCTCTGTGCCCAGAGGTCTCTCATGGCTTGTTGAGAGTAGCTGACTTTGTGGTGAGGAAGAATGTATTCTAGATTATCTGCTCCACAATATCTTTGATGCAAAAGGAACCTTTTGGAACTGATGGATTCTCCATGGAGGGATCCCTGATGGGGCAAAGCTGATAGCCAAGCAGACTTGAAGGTCTGCTTGTTTAACTATTTTGTTTTCTTTAGACCTTACTACGTTGGAATTCTACTCCCAATTAATCTTGTCATTTGCATGCAGTCAGTGGTTTGGGAGCTTAGCTGGGCTAGACCAAGGATCTGAGCCTTGACTTTGATGGGTGTTGTGGCTCCAATCTGTAATCCCAGCTATTTGGGAGGCTGAGGCAGGAGAATCACAAACTAGGGCCTTGTCTGGGCTATCTATAGCTCGTTCAAGGGTAGCCTGGGCAACCTAGCAGGATCCTGTCTCAAAAAAATTAAAACTAGGAACAGGACTGAGGCCATAGCTCAGTGGCAGAACAGCTGCCCCGCAGGTGTAGGACCCGCGGGTTCAGTCCCTAGCACCTTTAGGAGCTTTCCGTGCAGAGGAAGTAGAACTCCTGAGTCATGTCCTATGCAAATGATTTCACAGCAGTGCTGCCCCGGTTCTCTTCCCATCACTGTGAGAGTGTGGTAATGAAGCTTCCCAGGAGGGAGTTCACTCACTGTGGGATTTTAAAGGTGAAGCATTTCAAAACTGAAATCTTACAGGGTATAGTTTTGTATTAACTCAATTACCATTATCTCTTTGGATGCTATTATACTTTCAAAAGGTTACAGAAGACCCTCAGGCATCTGGCTTTCAATTGAAAAATCTTTAGCTTTAATCACTGAATTTCCTATCAGAGAAAATGAAATGTCCATTTAATATTTCTGGGACCTTAAATGATATTAAGCAGCTGTAAGAAACACTTTAATCCTATATATAAGTGATTAAGGACTGTCATGGCCCACCAGATCCCCAGGCCCTGTTTAAATCAATTCTATGTCATCTGTTCCCATCTAATATGTCTCATGATATCATGTTTATTGTCTCCTTCCTTCTTCTTGAACATAAACTGTAGGCGCAGCAGTTTGGGTCTGTTTTATTGATTGTTGTACCCCTAGGCCTTGACGTATAATGATGTTTCAGTGCAATAAAAAAAGAAAAATATTGTTTGAAGGAATGAATGGTTGTTTCATAAACGATTACCTTAAAATGTTTGCTACATGAACAGGATCAAATATGGGAAAATTTATTTCTAAGACTGTTTGTCATGAGATGTGAGAACTTTCTTAAAATCCACTGAAGTACCGACGAAAAAGGGGGAGAAACAGCTGTGCTCACGGTCCTTCTAGTCTGACCAGTGACAATAGGAACGTTGTCATAGTTAACACTTATGCAACTCCTAATACATGTTAGGCTGTGCACTGGGCTTTTTGCCTATATGAATTCATTTAGTCTTTAAATGACTCTGTCGGGGAAGGACTTCATCATGGCCAGGCTATTTTTTTTCCTACTTACTATCTTTCAAATCTGAATGTGCCTTTCAATAGATGGCATCTTACATCCAATGATATGTAGCATTATTCTTCCCATTTTAAAGTTTTAAAAATTGAGGTCCAAAGAAATAACACAGTTTGCCCAAATTCTACCCAGCTAAAATTATAAAGCCAGGTTCTAAACCTAACTAGCCTGGTTCTAAAATCTATCCCCTTACTAACCATGTTTTGTTGCCTATCTTTGTCCTTCTGGAGTGTGCATTGAGCTGTATTACGGCTTTAAAACTAGCCTGAACTTTTCTTAGTCTTGAACTAGGGAGCAGAGTGTTCTAGATCTACACCAGAGGTTTCAAGGCACACAAAGCACAACTTGCTTGTCTACTCTTTCTGTAAAGCGCTATAAACTTGTATGTGATTATAAAGAATAAATTTGATACCAATACATAGCTTATATCATAAGAAATTGTCATTTTGAAGATCAAAAGAAGATAACTGTCACTGATTTCATACCGTTGGTTCAACCTAACCCACGGTACATTCTTGAAATGGAAAACATAGACGTCCAAAAGGAAAGGTTAATGGAATAAGCAATATTTGTAATGTCATGCCAACTGTGGCAGCATTGGTGTAAGCCATGACGAAATTCATCATTAACAAATGGAGATGTTCGCAATAATCTTCAAGCTTATTTTAGTCAATGCTTTATCATAGCCAACTCAGTATTTGTTTTTAACTTCAGAAAGTGGCTGGTAAAGTCACTGCTGACATTTTGTTTTGCTTTGTGCTGAATTTTTGTTTGTTTGTTTTGCTTTGTGTTAGCCTTATCTTCAAGCCTCCATTTCTTAAAGGAGACTTTTGAATGGGCTCGTTTTTTAAAGAAGGTTAATTCAATTAAAAGTAAACAAGGGGGGATGGGCCTATAGCTCAACTGGTAGAGTGCTTGCCTGCCATGCATAAATTTCTGCTTTAAAATAAGGTGTGGTGGCACACACTTGCCTGGAATTCCAGCACTCAGGAGGTAGAGACAGGTCATCTTTGGATACATAGCAAGTACAAGGCTAGCCTGGTCTACATGAAACTCTTTCTCAAAAACAACAACAACAAAATAGGAGAATTTGAAAAATCCATAGTAACCCAAATATGAATCAACACCCTCCCCCTTCCTGTGGCAGACAGTGAGGTACAGTGAAGCCATCAACATTTATGAGGCATAAATAATTTAACAGGTACTATAGCAAACATGTTAGTAAAAGTTGTAATGCTTCCTTTCTGCGTCTTCACACATGTGCCCATCTTAGAGGTGAATGATGTGGAGGTTAATCAGTTGTGGATGGATCCACTCATTGGTTCAGCATGTTCTTCTAGATGAAGCACTGTTCTCCTTCAATTAATTCCCAGGAAAAATAATAACAGAAAGCAAATAATTCACTCCAAATGTTTTATCATTGACAGTGATTTTAAATGTAAACCTTGAATTTCCCAGAAATATTAAGTCATGTACCATGTGAGGTAGACCCTAGTGTGGTGACATTATTTCATGAAGTGCCCACTTAATGAGGCATAATCAGTGGTTTCATTTTCAATTGTTCTTAAATGTGACAAATACAAGACTGAGGGCTCAAATGCTCATAAAAGACCTTACTTCTGTGTTTTGAAATCATAATTATACCTATTTTATTGGTGGCCATTTGCTTGATTCAAGGGCAACAAAACATCGTGTCATTATTTCAGCCTTGTTTTATCCTAGCTGCTCTGTGTCAAATTTCTGGGAAAATACCGTATTACAAAGCTCTTATTATGTCTTTGGCTGTGGAGTAGGGAGCAAAGTCTCCCTTCTAGGCTCTAAGTGATTATCTAAAACATTGTGAGTAGAACAGTGATTATTGACTAAATAGGTATAGTTTATATTTAGATAGAAAGACCTGTGGTTTCAAGATGACAGTCTATTTAGTTGATACATTTATTCTGAGCACAATAAACACACCAGTGTGGTTATTACAGCAATGTGATTGTTCCTTAAGTCCAAACTTGGCCGAGATTTTGAACAGAAGACCTGAGGCAGACTAGCACACACTCCCTGCTGCCAAAATAGCTAAGCTGGAGGCACAGTTCTAGAAGAACTGGCCCAAGTTGATATTCTTTGTAAGCAGACAACACCTGCGATAGGAGAGAGCCTTGACCTCTTTTTGCTTATGACCTAGCCCCGTACCGCAAAATCAACCACAGAATTTCCATGAATCCAGCCACGTCCGAGCATGAACTAACATGTCAGGCTGAGGGCTACCCAGAAGCTGAAGTCATCTGGACAAACAGTAACCACCAGTCCTTGAGTGGCAAGATTACTGTCACCAGTTCCCAGACAGAGGAGAAACTTTTCAATGTGACCAGCACTCTGAGGATCAACGCAACAGCCAATGATGTTTTCTACTGTACTTTTTGGAGATCACAATCAGAGAAAAACCACACAGCTGAGTTGATCATCCCAGGTAAACTGCTTAACTCTGTCCCTTGTCCCCTAGCCTGATGGCTGTCGATCACAGTCATTCCGTGGTCTGGCTGAGGGCATGAATAAGCAATACTATGTTTACTAAATGTATGCCATTTCCTCGTTTTCTTGCATGTAAGCCATAATGCTACTTAACATTCAGCAAGTATTTATTGAGTATTTACCCATGACAAACTGCGTGTTAGGCATTGAGTATTCATAGATGGGTAAGACAAAAGTCACTGTGCTCCAGGAGAGCAGTTTACAGTTGCGTGTAGGAAACACTCTTGTAGCTGGGGCACCGTGTGGAACATGAAAGAAGGACTCAGCTTATGCTTCAGGAACTGAAGCCTCATCACAGTGGAGCTGCCCTCTTCTCTCCAGGGCTCCTGCAGTAGGAAGCAAATGCATTGACCCTCTCTCTCTTTCAATATGAAGGATCCTTTCCCCCTATATTCCTCCTTAAGGCATTCTCTGATGTTTCAACTCCAGGAAGTCTGCCTTGTGCATAGAACATGAGGCTAATGTCTCTTGGCAACCTACTAGATTTCTGTGTAGTTCACTTTCCCTGTAAGGGTTATAACTCACCGGGCAAGGGTATTGTACGGATAAAATGAGCTGTAGTATATGAAAATTATTTGAGATCCTTGTCTGCATAAGTTCAGCTGCTTTTTAAACCTGTTACCTTACAGAAATAGGTGAGATGGAAGACAGTCAGATGAAAGGCTCCGAGCATTATGAGGATATAAATCCATAGGTATTCTAAGGAGAGTTACTTTTGCCTCCATCTATCCCCCAATGTACATCAACAGTAGTGCTCAAGGAAGTTTAGAGAAAATAAATAAAACTTCACAGAAAAGTCAACTAATACGGAAATTCAGCCCAGGATGGGCTTAGAACCAGAAAGAGTAAACTAGCTTGGAAAACAAAGAAGACATTCTAACTGGAGTTGGACTCTCTCATAAAAGCTGTATTACTGGCTTCCTGTCATTAAATGCTCGTCTATGAGGCTGGAAATGTAGCTCAGTTGGGAGAGCACTAGTCTAGCATCCACAAAGAGCTGAGACCCAGCACCACGTAAACCTGGTGATGTAGGGCTCACCTGTAATCCAAACACTTGGGTGGTGGAAGCAAGAGGATCAGAAGTTCAAAGTCATCCTCAGCTACATAGCAAGTTCAAGGCCAGCATGGATTACAAGAGACTGCCTCAAAAGCAAAACAAGCGTCATCATAATAAAACCACAAAAAGCCATGGTTTTATGGCTATTTATTCGTGGGGCATCCTGGAGTAACTTACTTAGCCACTCTGTCTTCTGGTCTGTAACTTGGGTTTGTTTCTTTTTTTTAAAGAAATACTTGGTAGGTCTAACATAATGTTATTTCGAAATGCAAATCAAATATATGTGAACAGGCTTTCTAAACTGTGTAATTAAGTATTGTGGACCTCAGTATTTAACTCCCAGTGGGGCCAAATAGGAACTGACTTATGACAAGAGATGGGAGTTGGCAATCCCAAAGCATCCTTGTGCCGTGAGACCCATCTTTCACAAAACTTAGACAGAGACACTGGCAAGAGAAGCCAGTAACTAGAATGTTCAGAGAGTTTCAAACATGGAAGAAGAAAGAACATGCATTGGACCCTCATCATGCCCACAGGTGTGGGAGGTAGAAGCCGTTGAGCAGTGCCCAGTGGTCTGCCATGTTCTAGAGTGGGCCTTCCATGCCATGTTGGCTGATAGCATGTATATTAAAGGGTGCACAAGGAACTTTCTTCACTGAGGTCACCATTTAATATTGCAGTCACTTTCTGTGGCACTGCACTAAACATGTCACAGACAGCCTCACAGGAAATTCGTAGCATTTCCCTTTTATAGGCCACTTAAAGGACGTTGGCATTTCCAAAGCTGATCCGCAGGAGTAGAATTCAGTCTGTTTCATGTGTGCAAGGCTCGAGTTCTTACTTCTCTGTGCTTCTTCCAGTTCCTTTGGAGACCCATCTCGTCCTCCCAGACCTTAACTGGCCGTTATCTTTTAGCAATTAAGATTACCCTAAAACCAAACTAGGTTTCAAGAATGACCGTTCTCCTGACTATTTCCCATCAAAACTTTATCTTTAGTCGGCATCTTTTGATTTTGTTTTTCAGATCCTCCTGCAGAATTTCTCCCGAATAAGAGGACTCATTGGGTCCTTCTGGGGTCGTTCCTGTTGCTCCTTGTTGCAGCCATAGTCCTCTTCTGCTTAAGGAAACAAGGTATCTCCTTCACTGCTGTGGTCTCTGTGCCGCCCGTGGGGAAGTGCACGAAGGTCTTCCTACCATGATATTGAGTAGGTAGTGCCAGAGATGGTACCTACCAAGAGTTGATAAGGGCAGCCCCTCATCACAGGGAGCTGTCTGACCCGACAGGCTAGCAGAGCCTCCCTGGGAAACTTGGCCTGAAGGTGTTGCCTTTCGCTTTCCAGGGCTCACTTTCAGTTCTACACAAAGTAAGGTTTAGCTGTGATTCCGGTGAGCCAGGGTGCTAAGTCTTCCTTCAGTCCTGCTCATATTGCCATTCTGCAACACCTCCTACCTGGGAGTGTGGCATTGAACCGTGTGGTATTTTGGAAGGGTATGAGTTGGACAAGGGCTTAGGGAAGCTAAATGACTGAGCTTCCAAGGTGGCACTGCGGGGTCCAGGGTTCAGTAGTTTACAGTAAAGCTGGGCAGCGCTGCTGTGTGTAATCTGGAGCTGAGGTGTAGGACGACGGTAGCAGTGGAGGTCGAAGAAGACAGTCATAAGGTTTCTTTTTACATACAAATAACCACAGACTTTGCAGAGACCACAATGCCTGTTGGTCTCAGCTGAATTCAAGCCACACATTCCTTGCAATATCTTTTTTTTTTTTTGGTTTTTTTTTTTGGTTTTTTTCGAGACAGGGTTTCTCTGTGTAGCTTTGCGCCTTTCTTGGAACTCACTTGGTAGTCCAGGCTGGCCTCGAACTCACAGAGATCCGCCTGCCTCTGCCTCCCGAGTGCTGGGATTAAAGGTGTGCGCCACCACCGCCCGGCTCCTTGCAATATCTTATTGAGCTGAGTTCTGGGTACCCTAAGTAGGAAAACATTTCTGTCTAAAAATCTCTACCACAAAGCATTTTTTTGCAAGATTTCTGGAGGCAAAAATATGACATAGTGTTTTAAATAATTTTCATATATTTATTTCAGTATTTGCTCATAAGAATGATTAAAATCTAGGAAAATGAGTACATTCAAATAATGTCTTCCTGTTGTAAGATGACTTAGAGTAAACCTTTCCCTCAATGCTTTGAAATGTGTCCCAAGAGAGCCAGAGATGTATGGACTTGTCTGAAGCCAAAGAGGGAAGTAGAATATGGAAGGGAAGTCCATCTTCAGGGAGGAATTCCCCTCTACCCTTTCTGTGGGTAGGTCTATGGGGAAAGCGATGTAACTGAGGGGATAGTAACCAGCTGTTTCCAAAGAACAGGCCCTGACCAGAACCAAGAGGGTTTTCAGGATGTGAGATCAAGTTTGAGTGACATATCTGGACTGGAATTAGACTTGACCTTGCACAAGGAAGTGTTGCCAAATTGAGTCTAGAAGGATTGGTTGAGAATGAGAATGGCAGAGAGACAGTAGGTAATAAAGTAGCTCAGGATGTCAGCCATCTCTGAGGGAAGGATGAAAAACAAAGAAGACAATCTGAGAGAGAGAGAGAGAGAGAGAGAGAGAGAGAGAGAGAGAGAGAGAGAGAGAGAGAGGAGAGGATGAAAGTATGTATCCTAAATTGTTGAATAATACACTCTGGGGTTTGGCACATGGAATAAGGAAGTTCGTGGACTAAAAGTCTGATGATTAAGGATTAAGCAGCGTCTCATAGAAACCTTGAATTGATACTTGAGTCACTTTTACAATCAACATGAATGTTTAATTGCTCAAGAACAAAAATTCCAGCATGCTGAGGTCAAACCATCTGACAAAGGGCAAAATGGCAGCCCTGAGAGAAGCTCACGGGCCCCTTTTAAGCAAGATGAGGGGAATTCCACTGTGATTAAGTACACTTTGAAGTGATTGCGTATAGAGCCTTACTGGTACAGGAATCACTTTATGATTGGCTCATGACATCTGGTCAGCAACTGTGGCTGCAGTATCAGGGGTCTGTCTGCTGTGTCAGGGGCCTGTTTGATTGAAAATAGCAAGAACAGTTCTT
This sequence comes from Peromyscus eremicus, assembly GCF_949786415.1. NCBI lineage: Eukaryota > Metazoa > Chordata > Mammalia > Rodentia > Cricetidae > Peromyscus > Peromyscus eremicus. The sequence continues at coordinate 32,819,621 of NC_081416.1, read as the reverse complement.
GCTTATGGCCAGGTAGGACCCTGATTGGCTACCAGACTGGACGTACTTCCTAAGGGTCTGATTGAAGCCAGATAAGAGTCAACATAGGATGGTGGGGTAATATGGGGCAGAGGTCTTAGCAAACTGGCCCCTAGGGAAAAACAACAACAACAACAACAACAACAACAAAAAACAAAAAAAAAAAAAACCAGCTGGCCCTGTTAGGGTCAGTCCTGTTATAAGAGGGGACGGCCACTTCAGTAGTGTTGTGCTCTGTGGAATTAAGATGAATTTCTTCTTATTTAGTGAGAAGTCTAGATGTGGGAAAATGTGGCACCGAAGATACAAATTCAAAAAACCAAAATGGTAAGTGTGACTCATAGAAGGGTCGGGAAAGCTGAAGGGAAAGAGGGGTGAATCAGCCTAGCAGCGTCCTGCAAGACTGTGGTTCCCATGCTCTGTAGGCTGAGGCAGGGGGATAATGAGTTGCCAGCTAGCTGAACCACATAGCAAAAAAACAAAAACAAAACAAAAAGAAGAGAAAAGAAGAGAAGGCTATTATAACAAATCTACTAGTCGTGCTCTGCCCTCCTTCCAAAGGAGGCTGTGAGGACTGCTGGTTCCTCCACCTCACAACTCCCACAGTTGAGGGAATTCTGGGATGGCCCTGCAGAGTAAAGACTGGCCAGCAGCCTTATCTGATGATTTGGGGAGCAAGAAGGAGAGGGGTGCTTCTGTCTAAGCTGCTGCTGCTGCTGCTACGGCTGTGCCTGCGCTGTAGCCCTACAACCAGGGTCAGTGCTGAGTTAGATGAATGTGTAACTAAACAAATGATTCTGCTGCCGTGTGGTTAGTTGTTAAATGTTTTGTGTGTGGGATGTGGTATTTCATTTCATCATCCTGCCCCCAAACACTCATATAAATATAAGAATCATCTCTATTTTATAGTAGAGAAACAGAGCTGGAAAGATAAAAGAAGGTGTGTAAGAACACACATCCTTACCATGGGCTTTTGCTCTCAAACTATGTGCTTCAATTCATTCTGCTACTAGTGTCTATATAAGAGTAGAAAGCCCTCACCCAGCCAACTGCACTAAATTTTTAAGTAAGTTATATTAAGTTTTCTAATTCATTTTACTGTTGTTAGAACCCAGATCTAACACTAAGCCCAGGATTAAAGTGCTCTAATGAACTTGTGCAGACCCAGGTAGGTTCCCTCATATGCATTACCATTTATGCTGTTGAATCACTTAGCTTGAATCAGGTTATCCATCATGCAAATGTAGTCAGACATAGAATTTGTCTCTGTCTTATTGCAACATTATTATATGACCTAGCAAATGTCTAATTTATTTCTCTTGCATATCTTCATACATTTCCCCCACACTCCCTGCCCCTGTGAAATGACTATACCATCATCACTCTCCAGATACACAGTTCGAAGAAACGTAAGCAGCACAGAAGCTTCTGATCTTCAAGGTGGGATTGCCAGTCTGTGGTCTGTGAACGAAGGGGCCCTTGGGATGTGGGTCCAAGGACTCAAAATGGAACCTGGGAAGAGAAGAGAACAAAGAAAGAAAGTGTTGGAAGGGGAGCCTGGGACAAAGGACATTTCTGCAGGAGACAGCAATACGCATGTTGTCCATCAATCATCTTGGGAAAGCGGGTTGAGAATCCCCGACCTAACATCTTGTCCTTGCAGAATCACGCTTTTCCTCCACTCAGTGCCTGGATGAGAGACAGAGAGTCACAAGTGTTGACGTATGAGTGTTTTCTATTTATTTTGAGTCTGTGTGTGCTTGTCGTGGGAGTGTGGTTGTGATTGATGCATTCTAAAGACATAATAGATGTTACAATGTAGTCACCAAACTCAACTGCTTCTTATCATCTTGTCCACGGGCAGAAAAGCATGTGCATTTGTGAGGTGCTTGGTGTCCTCTGTAGCTACTGGTACAAGTGGGACACATGGGGGACACAAGATTGCTTTGCTAGGGCTCTTGTGGCGTGACTTGAATAATCTTTATTCTCAGTCCTCGAGGCTCCGTGGCAGTAGTTGTTCTGTGTAAGTATCAGCTCTGCAAGTGTCTGAGACTACACTTGACAATCTCATTTCATCTCCATAGCAACCCTCATGGTAACTTCTATTATATTCACTTCAGAACCCAAGAAGCTGAGCAATTCAGTAACTTGCCCACCAATTTCTGTCCTTCAGCCACTGTCCTCTTAGGCTACAATTTGTAGCTAAGAAATGAATTCAAAAGCTGCTTATTAAGTAGCATTGCATATCACACCGTGCCTCATGCACCATGCTGGCCCTTGAGTGTAGAGATGCAAGCCAGAGCATACGCATGTTCAATAGTCAAAGCAATGTTCATTAACAAGGAATCTATATTGGAAAGACTCTGGAAAGACTCCTTGTCTAAATTGTATTTACTCCTAATTTGTTTTCTCTGCCATGCAATCTCATGTCCTCCATGTAATATCCAGTACTGTTTAGAAGTTCTTCTTTACTTTTCTATCTAAATGATACTGAGGGTTGGGGAGACAGCTCAGTTGCAAAATACTTTCCTCACAAGTATGAAGCCCCGAGTGTGTTCCCCAGAACCCACCTAAAGAAACAGTTGGCTATGTCTACATGCTTTTGATCCCAGCACTGGGAAGGCAGAGATAGACAATCCCTAGCTCTCGTCCCCTAATCTGCCTAGCCTGCTTCATAAACTCCAGGCATGTGTGAGCTGATATCTCAAAAAATGTTGAAGACAGTGTCTGAGAAATGATGCCTCCACACATACACATGCACCACACATGCGTGCACCCTCAGGCAGATGAACACACATACAATCTAAATACAGGTCAACAGGGAGCTGACTCAGAGTGGTCCCTAAGACACACAAAACAAAACAACTCTAAAAACATGTCAACAGGGAGCTGACTCAGAGTAGTCCCTAAGACAAACAAAACAAAACAACTCTAAATACAAGTCAACAGGGAGTTGACTCAGAGTGGTCCCTAAGACAAACAAAACAAAACAACTCTATTCCATCACCCTAGCCATGCTATTCCCTTCCCAGAAGCAACTGCTAGTGTTTTTTGCACATATATTTTCCCAAAGACAGTTAATATGTAGAAATATATGTTAAAGTATCTGTATTTTTTTGAATGGTAGCTCACAGTGCATTTGCTGTACACTTTGCCTTTTTTATTTAATGTATTGGTCCTTATGCAGCTGCTGGAACTTATTTAAAGGCCCAAGAAGAGAACTGCCTCATTTCTAGATTTTCCTTCCCATCCCTCCAGGAGCTTCTTACACGGTTTAGGCCAGGCACTGTGTCTGCTCTCTGTACCTGTACAATACCATGGAGCAATTCCTTACTCACTGGCCAAGTTTGGGTTTGGCTGATTTTGTATCTGCTCAAAGGGAGACCTTGAGTCCCCAGGGTATACTGAGTCAACCCAATACCAAGGGGCAGCCTTATTCGTAACTCAATACAGAAGCACATCTGGAGCGGTGTCTTCATGGTTGTTTTTCCTCCACTTCTTTTCCCAAATGCAGATGCTCCATCTGCTTATTCCAGGTTCTCCCAGAACATTCCAGCATTGCTCCTTGACTGCTGGCTGCCCTGAACTTGCACTTGTACCAGGAAAACCTCATTA